>NC_138905.1:9723691-10323691 GCF_965231255.1 Vanellus vanellus | reverse complement strand
ATCTTAATCCTTGGAAATCACTTCCCTAGAGAGGGCTGATTTCCCTCCCCTACCTCACCCATCTACACGGCAAAGGTGATGTTACTATTAAACTCCTAACATTTAGGAATTTTGAACTCTTGCTTATGCAGTGCAGGACAATTTCGTTGCATGAATATTTTGACTCTATATTCTGTAAACTGTAGTAATTTCTTGAGTGTCTTCAGGAATTTGCCTTGCTAATTGCATACTGTGACATGCCCTACATCTGCATGATCTGAAGTGGACAAGTTTGGGTATTTCTCTAATCTTACTAATGACTGACAATTCTGTTGCCATTGTTAAGCTGCTGCTATTTCCCCAGGAAATAAGGTATGTGCATTTGCATTAGCTGCTTCACTATCCATCTCTTAATTTGTCTCCCTGCATTCTCTTCCTAATCACCTTTGGACATTTCAAACAAACTTGAAAGAAGGAGAAAGTCTAAAAAAAACCATTAAATTCCTGCAAGTTTTGTGAAAATAGCCATCTGCCTATTGGAAAGAGATTTGAATTAGCAGTCCCATTGTGGGAAAGACAGATCAAATTCAGACAGATAGGTCTCCTAGATCAGACAGACAGAACTATATATTGCACTCAGACAGATGGCTGGCCTGCCAATATGGCAACAAAGAGCGTGTGTACTTCTGGATTATCCACAGCACATGTTAAATCGTTCCCAATTGTTGCCTGTGTTCTGCCATGGTTACTGCTGCAAGAAGGTTTGGGTACTAAAGAACACAAATCCATAAGAAAGCAGCCTTCATTAGCTTCACAAAACATTGGAAATTCTTTTCTTTTTTTTTTTTTCCAATATCAAATCAGAATAAGTTTGTATTATTTTTATTTTCTTAATCCAAACAACTTTATGAAACCATGTTCAAGATGTAAAAGCACCTGGAATCCAACTAGATGTGTTCTCCTTTATTCAAATCAAAGTAAAAAAGGAAAGCTTATTTCCAGAAATGTATCAGCTAAGAATGTTAGTCGTAGACCCTTTAAGAAAAAGTAGATACAAAAGACATACTGATGAAGATGCTATTTATAACACATGAATTGTATATCTGAAGTGTGATGATTAACTCAATAAGTCAGCAATATATTTGCTGAGTTTGTACTTCCTAAACTATTTCAACTTCAAGACAGCAAAATCTTTCTTAGAAGAAATTTGGAATCGCGTTTTCCCTTTACCTAATATAAAGATAATGGTCTTCAAGCACATTGCACAGCTGTCGAGATAATTACGTTCTGAGGCTTAGCTTCTTTTATTGATCATTGCAAGTTACTGTGACTGCAACACTTAGAAGCAATTGTATGACAAGTGAAGAAGACATGGAATTTATACTTCTCAGTGGAGTGAACTGCGGCAGAACAGAAAGGGGCTGCCTGCCAGCGTTTCACCTGACAAAACTGGAGACTACCGAGATCTGCTCAGCCACCTCTTCTTATTCCTTCTCTGAGACATTTCCCTTTCATTGGGAAAGGAGAAACACAGATCTGCCTATGCTGATTTTGTACTGCACAGAAGGAATCCCCACTGTCCTCCTGAAGACACATTTTGATCCTTCTTTGCCTTGCAGAGTGGGAAGGACAACTTCATGCAGGTCATGCTTTGGTGATGCCATTATTGGGGTCAGCTCTGACACTTTTAGGGAAGCTGCCCACACTTGCAGTGGTGTGAACTGTGGCCTATCACAGCCTGTAGTACACATGGGATATAATGACCAGTTACAGTAACTGGTACATAATGGGTGGCTACGCTAATTTAGACATTCATTCAACATGACCTTATAAAATCTTTTGATGAAAATATTAATGATTTATAAGTTGTTTAAACAGCTTTGCTTAACTTTCCTATCATTAAAATTGATCCCCTGTGGCTACAAAATAGAGAAAAATGAAAAAAAAGTGTAGGATTCCCTTTTAGCTTTCAGCTCTGCCACAAATGTCCTGAGCCTGTATAAACTGCCTTTGTTTTGTGCCTTCCCACCTCTAAAGTGGGAGTTAATAGTACTTCCCTACTTCACGGTCTGTTTTAAGGATACATTCATTAATGTTTGTAGGGTGTAGGGTGCCAGAGATGACTAACTGATCCTGCGGGAATTAATTATACATACAAAGACCAAAATAGAATCAGGAAAGTAACTAGCTGAAAAATATTAGAAGTGTTATTTCATTACTTATACTGTACAGAGTTTATACCAGACTAATTACTGAACTTCCTTTCTTTTCCTGCTGCTCGTTATATAAATCACACCACTGCACTCCTTACAGTTTCCTTCCAGACTAATCCTAAACTGTAGAGGTACAATGTCCTGGCCCACCAGCAAATCATTCACAAAGGTGTAGTTTATTAAGAAATATTTAATTTAAAGTGGAGTTTCATTCAGTCTTTGGCTTCCTACTGAAAGATGAAACAGTGTTATGCAACAGGGGAATGTTGTTGTGAATCCTGTGTGGTCCACCCCAGGATAAAAACCTACTGTTGCTACAAGGACCCGGGTGAGGCATGAGGTAGCAAATACGTCATTTGAATTCCTTTGCGCGCAGACTAACAAGCCAAGTCTCCTACCCACTGCACACAAGTGACACAGTGATTTTGGTACTTATGCCTTTGCCGAAAATTCAGGGATGAAAAGTTGTAGCTATTACTTATTTCTAAGCAGATTTATAAAAGGCTGCGTTTCTAGAGCCAAAAGTTGCTATTTAATTCTTACGGAAATTCTGCGCTGGTGCTAGTGCAGATAACATGCTCTGTTTCCATGGGAGGAATCACAGTAGCACAGCATGCAGCTGGGGGCTGGAGAGGGAAGGTCAATTAGAGAAATCCTTGTTGCCTAACTTGTGTACAGAGGGCCCTCTGGCTGCAAGGTGCTGTGTCGCTAACGCAGAGAGGAACTTGTAGTAGGCTGCTCGGATGGAGGAAAGAAACCATGGATTTTAATAACCTCTGAGAGAAAATACAAACTAAAAATCAGCAATACAAATAGGAAACAATAGTTCTCTTCAGATGTCTAAGTCTGCCTAAAGCTAAGTTACAGGAAGGATTCAGGAGTGGAAAAAGCAAGACGTACTTGTGAGGTTTAATGAAAATACATTATTGTAGTTCCAGGTCTCATTCTCTTAATTTATTTCCATGAATACTGAAAAAAAAAAAAAAAAAAAAAAGTAAAAAACCACACCAAATAACTTTTCTTGGGAGAATTGAAAAGCTGCTATGTAAAACAGCAAATTCCAGTGAATCCCATAGTCAGAGTATATAACTTTTTTAAAATCGCTTGTCAGGTTTTGTTATCACACTTTTTAGACTTCGTATCTGTTCACACTGCAGCAATAAAGTTGGCCTTGCAAAGCAAGACCAAAGGAATCTCAACCAGATCTTGACAATGAATTGTGGACAAATTGAAATGAGGTTTATTGAAAGCCAAAGATGTGACTGAAATGGGAATGCATCGCTCTGACCTCTGCACTTGGTTGTTTAACTCGAACTTTGAAGGAGAGACTGACATGGGAGGATGCAGCACAGAAGGCATGAAATACCAAAACAGAGAAACACCTATGAAACACTGAACAGAGTTTTCTCCTAAAACAATCTCTCCATTGCACATTAGGTTTTATTCCTGCATTTTCAAGGTTTTGTTATGGTTTCAGGTGAAATTACAGCTTTTGCAAATTTATCACAGTAGGACAATTAGTTTTCTAGTTTTTCATTACAACTTATTATAAGATTTTTTTTTACCTTTCACAGACTGAAGGCAAGTCCAATATCTAAATTTTATTGGAAAATATTTGCTAAAAGATTTGATTGATATTATTTAAATATATCATTTCAAAGAAGCTTTACCAAGGCATTTTCTAGTCATTGAGAAACTTGTATATAATAGTATATAATAGATGCATTATACCTGATTAAAAGTCAGTTTAGCCCAATGCATTTTTTCCAATAGAATCTAGATGTGAATGTCTAAACAGAACATAAGAAGAGAGTAAAAATAAAATTATATCACACCATAATACTTTCAACAGTTTGATTCTTGGTCTTCCTGAGATGAAAAAGATGTCCTCGAAGGTTTTCACTTCCACGAACTTCCTCAGCCTTGCTCTGTATTCATGCAGAATTTACCACCACCAAGCTGTGGCAAGAAGTTCCATAGCTGAGGTCCTTCATAATTTTATTTAAGAGACAACACCACTGTTTGTTTGTATGTTACCTTTTCTTTCCAGTTTGTTTGATGTTCCCTAGTTTTTTTAGCGGAACAGAAGGAGAACAACAGTCAGTATTCACCCTCTTTTTACCACTCATGATTTTAAAGATGAAAATTCACAGTATCACAGTATCACAGTATGCTAGGGATTGGAAGGGACCTCAAAAGATCATCTAGTCCAATCCCCCTGTCGGAGCAGGAACACCTAGACGAGGTTGCACAGGAAGGCGTCCAGGCGAGTTTTGAATGTCTCCAGAGAAGGAGACTCCACAACCTCCCTGGGCAGCCTGTTCCAGTGCTCTGTCACCCTCACTGAGAAGAAGTTTCTTCTCAAATTTAAGTGGAACCTCTTGTGTTCCAGCTTGAATCCATTACCCCTTGTCCTATCACTGGTCGCCACTGAGAAGAGCCTGGCTCCATCCTCATGACATTCCCCCTTTATCTATTTATAAACGCTAATAAGATCACCCCTCAGTCTCCTCTTCTCCAAACTAAAGAGACCCAGCTCCCTCAGTCTTTCCTCATAAGGGAGATGCTCCACTCCCTTAATCATCTTAGTTGCCCTACGCTGGACTCTCTCCAGCAGCTCTCTGTCCTTCTTGAACTGAGGGGCCGAGAACTGGACACAATATTCCAGATGCGGTCTCACCAGGGCAGAGTAGAGGGGAAGGAGGACCTCTCTCGATCTGCTAACCACCCCCCTTCTAATACAGCCCAGGATGCCATTGGCCTTCTTGGCCACAAGGGCACAGTGCTGGCTCATGGTCATCCTGCTGTCCACCAGGACCCCCAGGTCCCTTTCCTCTACACTGCTCTCTGACAGGTAGCTCCCCATCCTATACTGGAACCTGGGGTTGTTTCTGCCCAGATGTAGGACCCTACACTTTCCCTTGTTGTATTTCATTAAGTTATTCCCTGCCCAAATCTCCAGCCTGTCCAAGTCTCTCTGGATGGCAGCACAGCCCTCTGGCGTGTCAGCCACTCCTCCTAGCTTAGTGTCATCAGCAAACTTGCTGATAGTACACTCAATTCCCTCATCTAAATCATTAATGAATATATTGAATAATATGGGCCCCAGTACCGACCCTTGAGGCACTCCGCTGGTTACCGGCCTCCAACTTCCATTACTTAGACATTAAATAAAAACTTTAAAATACAGTCTTGTTTCTGCCAAACAGAAACTTTTGTAATGCTGCTTCTTCTTTTTCTCATAGCCATATTTTAAGCAGAGATTCTGCAAAAATGGAAATTTCCAGTCTGATTACATCATACTACCACGTAAGAAAAGCTCTCAAAGTGTAAGAAATGAAGAGCAGTAAACATGCTACAGGTTCTCATGCTTATTTAAAAGTTTTTCTCTTAGAGTTAGATGAACTACAGCATAACACTTTTTACCTTAGTGAAGAAATTATTCTCTTTCTCTCTTGAGTACTTTTTATTTCTTACAATGGCCCATTAGGTCCACGGAGAAATGTTAGTTCCCTAAGAATCTCAGAAGTGTAGGGATTCAATGCTGATGTATGCTTAGAGAAAAAAAAAAAAATCTGCATACCAAATCCTGGTTTTGATGTGTTTTTATTCTTATTAGGGTCTCTGAATTTAGAGAGCATAGGAAGTTCTGTTGTATGGAGGAACAGGATCATCTTCAGGTACAAGGTGTGTGGATTCTCATGAAGCAAGGGGAAACACAGCAAGTAAAGAACTAGCAAGACATCTGCTATCTAGCCCACACTACATGTTATAGCATGCATTTTATTACTTAAATTACAGATATTTTTATCAAGAAACACTGGGAACTGAGTTCCTTTCTGTCTCTTTCTTCAATATTATAAGATGTTTCATGAGTATTATGTTCAGGCAAGGAATAAACGTGCATGTGTTGGACAGAGCAGGATTTGGCTCACAATAATAAAAGGGAAAAGCAAACCAATGCATGAATTTTTGCTGAATAAGAGCCTTTGCATCTGATCCTTCTCTACAGTTTTCTGGTCAAAGCGTAACACAAATGACATGCTGCAATGCTAAGAACTTCAGAGTAATGGCAAAAACTGTTTTGTGGACCACACTGAGGAAAGAAAACGAGAAGTTTGTCAAGCACTGGCTAAGACAGGGAAGCAGGGAAAAAGGCCAAAGTCTTGAAAGACAATAGGCAACCATTTGAGAGAATGTGTGAGAAAGAAAGGAAACACAGGCCCAAGATAAATGTCTTGATATTGGACAACTTGGAAAGACCTAACTTAGACATGCCCTGCTGCTAAGTTATTATAATCTCAATATGAAGACACTGAAATCACTGTAAATCTTTCTGTTTATTTGAACGAATTTTGCATCAGCTTGTGGCAGGGAATCATACAGTGTACTGGGTCATGTTCCAGTACAATAAAAAATGTACAGGATGAATACTCTTCTGTCTCTATGCATTTCTAATCACTTTAGTAGCAAATAATTTTGTATACAATGTAGAGTCTAACAATTCCACTTATGCTATCCGCCCCTAAATTTGCAATAAATGACCTGCTGTTGTATACAAAACTGCATTCGAATCAGAATACCATTTCTGAATTGCCTTGCAATTTTTTCCAGTGTCTTTTTAAGTCTGTCATTCCCACCATAACCTGTCCTCATGTTACATCATCTCATACCTATGTTCAGATTAGTATCATTGCATTTAAGGATGTTTAGGGAGAACTGCATAATAAACCCACTATATTAGGGAAAAAAAAACAAGCTAAAATGAGTGGAGTTCTATAGGACAAATTTTCCAAGGAGTCTATTGTGATAGGCCATCTGAGTAGAACCTACAGGGTCAGGTCCTAAAAATGTCACTCTCCTGTCGGTCATCCATAAATAAAGAGCTTCTTGCTGTGTTTCAATCTCCATTTTCCTTAGCCTCCTTCCAAACAAGTTATTCTGTTCAGAAGAAAACTTCCTGGAAAAACAACAGTGAAAAAGGGCTATAAAGAAACCAAAACAAGAAAACTATATGGAATATGTAGAACATTTTCTCAAAAAAAAAAAAAAAAAAACAACCAAAAAAAACAAAACCCCAAAACAAATAATTTGCTTAGACTAATAAATGGGTAACATATACTGAAGCAAAAGTCCCAAATTAAAGAAACAATATTGTTTATGTCTGCATTTCTGAAATAGTGAAACCAGTCACACTGGATTTTTGAAGTAATTTTATTCATTCATAGGATACTTTTCCTACTGGGTGTATTTTACCCTAAAACCCAACCACACACTCTAAACTTCCCAATCTATTTCTACAGATCCTTGTCACTAATTTGAGCTTTTAGAGAAAAAAATATACAAATGGACAATTTTAATTACATTAGCCAACTCTTTTATTCAGAAATATGCAATTTAAAATGGTTAGAGAATTAGATCAGCTTTATGACCTTTTCTGTAGCTGTCCTGTCTAATTGCACAGAAAGGACAAGTTTACCTTTAGATGCTGAGGAAACGGCTGGATTACACGGAAAGCTCTATAGGTGAGGTAGGCTTTATGGAAACTTGCATAGCTTAAATGTTAGTAGTTGTCATTAAAGTTGTGGGCCTTTCTATAGGACCTAAATACACATCATCCTGAAGAAACATGTGCGACCAATTCTGCATAGTTGCTTCCCATACCCTTAAGCAGCAGACATTTAAGTGCTTACCATATGCCTGTACCTTTCATACTTGACAGCATACATCTAACGCCAAATCTGCAATGCCAAGTTTATATGATTTGTCACAACCTTCAAAGAGCCAAAGACGTATACGCTTCTGCTAATTGAAGGCCTCTGGTCTTCTCTGCCCACCAATGCTGCAGTTTTCCCTGCTGCCTTTTGCCGTTGGAAAAACACTGTCGTTCAGTGCCACCAGCAGTGAATCGCCTTAAAGTGTGTGCACACATCTTGTGGCAGCTGTTGGTTCAGATGAGTTTTTTGTGAAGGCAACGAACCAAAATTTACAGGGGATTCTGGAGGAAATAATAAAGTGTTAAAGGGGGATATTTTCTCAACTGTCTTCAGCCAGTTTGGAGACCAAATGTTTATTTGTCGGGCAAACATTGGAAATGTTTGCTCCTTGGATCAAGTTTGTACATATTTGCATAACTAATAATTACGTGGTTACATCTGACTTGTTCCGTTCTACGTTGACAGCAGAAATTCTCTTGCATGATGCTACAAGCCGCATCATTTGGCTTATACAAGTAATGGTTAACATAGTTCAAAGTAATGGTTAATATAATTCAAAGATTTCAAAAGACCTCAGTGACACTTCATTTTACTGTTAAATTTAGCTCCATGAATTAGATGTCTCCTTCCAGTTATTAACAGGTAAGAGATTTAAAATCAAATTTATTGTTTAATTGCAAATTCACATTTACTGAAGCCTGTATTACACAAGAGGTTATTTTTTCCCTGAAATGCAATTTATTCTGTACCGAACAGACTCTTACTTCAGCTTCAGTGGAAATCATATCTTCAAATATAGTATAAAATGTTCACAGGTCGGTCTGTGACAGTTAAGGAAGTGACCAACAGTTCCCAAACATTTCCTTTGGCAATTTAGGCTCATTACACCAAATATTGGCATGAATATTTTATTTTTTGCAAGGTTCTTGACTTCCAAAGTTTAAAATGGGATCACAAGCCTGACAGAAACTCATGCTTTAGTTACCACATTCTTAACAAAGAGGCAGTGAGCCTTCGAAGAGAGGCATAGAAACGTGAACATAGGAACGAGTCTCTCTGTTCAAATCTTCCTGGGTTCAGAGAACCAGAACTGTGTGTCCGTTCTTTGTAGAATAAAGTATCAGATCTAGCTGATTCTATTATTAGTTATCCTTTCAAAATAAAATTGGTCTTTTCTGTTATTTCATCATTTTTCTCCATCTTCCACATAGTTGTATTAATTGCCATTACACATTGCTGACATTCGAAGTTAGAAATTTATCAAAATCTTACAGACTGGAAGATGATCAATCCAAACAGTATTCTCCTGTTACATTATTTTTGAATAATTCACAGAATGAAAAATCAGGTTGCAAAAGCTTCTAAAATTCACTGTTGGTTTTTTATCAAATAAAAATAATTTGTCAAAAATTTACTCCCAGATTCTTGATACTTGATGTACTTGCAGCTGGGTTGTCTAAAAACACATGTTTAAATATCCTGTTGTAGCAGACTAGGGGTCTAAGAAGCAGCAGGCGTAGCTTCCTTTAAGAACAACATGTTCTTGAATTTATTGTGTGTCTAAAACATTTACAAGAATATTAAAAGCAAATACAATCTGGTAATTACTGTTCCCTGCCCTAACCATTTCTTGGGTGAATAGGAAGGCACAACTCCAATGCCAGGAGCAAGGCAAATTGTTCTTCTGGAAATTGGTGAAATAGGAAGAATTGTCTTCCCTGGGTGCAGATATATCATGCCCATGTTACACTCTGTTGACATTTTGGCTAGAGTTACCTCAGTGAGCTACCACGTTGTGGGAAAAACATGGGAAGAAGATCCTCCACCCCAAACACTGTAGGAAACTTCAACTACCTGTCTTCTCCATGTCCCACCTTCAGAGTCTCAGCACACAGCTACTATGGACACTGAGGGCAGGATTAACTCCTCCAGCTGCAGGCGCTAATTTAACAGCCGACCCACCTTAGGTTCATCCATGCTTGGGGAACAGAAACGGGCGTCTTGAGTAGGGAGTACCGCTAATAGGCAGATTTGAAGAACTGCTAAAGATTTCGTCTAAATTGCCATGGAAAGGGTTTGCATCTCTCCACTGATTATAGAAACAGCTTTGGGAAACTTGGCTGCTACTTTAAATGTCTCAGATGCCCACACTTAATTGTAACAAATAGCTATACATCTAATAACACTGACTGGGTGTAACCAGCTTCCCTATTCCTGGTACCCATCTCCTGGTATTTTATTGCTGTTCCAGTATACAGCTTACAACTACACACTGGGTAAACACGCAGCCCTATGAACTTACTGGGCGTTGCTGAGAGGGTTACCTTAGCAATATGACCTTAGCAATAAGACCGTGAAACAAATGGCAAGGCAGTTTGTTCGAGAGAAAGACACTTTTGTGCAGTTCCTGATTCAGTCATTCACTGACGCTTGTGAGTCACATCATCTCTTTTTGACTGTTTCTCCTCGTTTTGTCTTCCTGATTTGCCCCTCTACACTAGGAACTAGAAGAAGCTATTTGCATACCTAATAAAGTAAATGGGCACCTAGTGGGACACTCCATCATTCCTAAATACCTAAAAATGAAGTTGGCTATCAAGATAATTTTAAAAATCTGGCTTGACAATTTCTAAAGAAATATCCGTTCAAATTATTTGCCACTACAGTGATTAACTCAATGAGAATTGTGTTTCAGGTGGATGTGATTGCTAGAAAGGACAAAGCTTTCACTATGAACACTTATCTATTTCAACACTGACAAAATTGGAGACAAGCATACCCTTAATCTGATTAGAAAACAAAGATGTGCAACCACAAAGGCTCTCCCATGTCCCACAATCAAAGCTGAACACAGTGTTATCTGTGTTGCTAACAGGAAGACCACAAGAACCTTCATATCCCTTTGGTTTCTCAAAGCTATCTGAACAGAAATAAAAGGTTAGAAATAATCCTCATTAAAATGTAATACGGTGGTAATGTTCATGGCACACACTGGAGGTTAGCCACTGCTATCACTGTTTCCTGGATCGTTATATAAAATAGTATAAAACTGCCATCATTATCAATACGACTATGAAATAATCATAAAGACACTTACAATACCTGAACAAAAAATGGAAAGAAAGTTTTTAATTATTCATTGATAAATTAAAAGAAACATTACAGATAAGTGGACCAGGGTGGCTTTGAGTGGGAAAGGCATATTTTTTCATGACTCAGCTGTAAAATTTTTTGCATGTGTACTAGATAAATTCCATGTCTAATCCCTGAAATGTATGGAATGTTTTGTGAGCGTGCTTTAAGAATTCCTACCGCAAATTGTCTTCTGCTCTATGGTTTGTTTTTCTAGAGTGTTTGGAAGGCTTTTTGCAGTTATTATGTAAAGTCCTAACGCTGCAAGTATTCAGGATAATGTTTACCTTCATAGATAAGAACAAAGTTTAGTGAATACCTTACTTTGCAGGCTTGCAAGAAGGCCTATTTGGAATAACTCAGGAAAAAAGCATGCATTTATCCCGCACCTCAAGCTTTCTTAACAGGCTTTCTTCTCTTCTTCGTCTTTGGAAACATGTCAAAACTAAAAGCTACTTTCCAAGGCAGTTGCAAAGATTACTGTTCCTATAATTCATTATTATTCTTTATTAGTGGAAAACTTTGAAGTCAAATGTGAGGGAAGATTCATCCTGGAGTGGAAGTTCAGTTTCATTTCTAAAATAGAATCGAGTTAAATAAAGTTTGGCCCATAAGCGATATCTCTGGTATTTGATACTCCATTGCAAAATATCTATTCACTGTTCATTGTTGAAGAATACTAGCTTATGAGGCACAAGAATCACTTTTATAGTTTTATATCATAGAAATATTAGTGAGTGGAGAGTGCTTAATAATATAGATATAAAATCTGCTAATAGTCATCTCTCAATGAATTAATATGTCTAAAAATCTTTTTGTATTACTTCTGTAAGTGTGATTGATAAGTCAGCAGAGGCCCCAGCACTCCGCACTGTCAAGTTTACCCTGGGCACAAACCGTTTTTCCCCTATTTCATTAAGTTCCAAGCCTTAAAGTTATTTAAACAATTTATCCTTAAGTTACCATAGTATAAGCCGCATAAAGTTAAAAGTCAATTCTATATTTCCTGTCTCTTCAGGATAATTAATGACTGTTTGCCAAATTGTGGAAAATTGTTCCCACTTGTTTTCCTAGCAGAGAACACAATTCTTTCTAATGGTTCTCAAGTTGTTAGATCCCATTACGAATTCTTTCAGAAGGCCTTTCTTATTCCTTCCAGATCTCTCTTTTTGCTGTTACTTGGGCAATTTTCAAGTCTTTTGTTTTAATAACAGTTCAGTTATCTCTCTAACCTCTGAGCTAATTAATGAGCCACAGGGGACAGTCTATGTTGCACAACCATAACGATCACTTGAGACCAACATCTGAGACTGCAAGGGAAATAGTGTTTCCAAACCACATGGCAAAAAGATTAGCCTTCCATCTGACATTCAGACAGAGTTCAGAGCTATTCCAATTTATCAGTATGAATAATCAAAGCTTAGTCCAGTCAGGCTACCTGTGTTATTCTTAACAGTTTCAATGGAATGCATGTTTAAAGAGTAATAATACTGGATTATTAAACTCGTCTCCTACTTGCTGGAAGGACCAAAACTTTTTAATCTTCACAAAACTGTGCAATTGAACACCTTTCATGTATTTGATACTTTATTTTTTCAGCCAGCTTGCTGAGTCTGGGTATGCCTATAGTGATGGTGTTGGCAGAAGGGACCAACTTTTATTTATAGCATCTTCTATGACTTTTTATGAACATTAAACCGTATTCATTTCAATAAATACGTTCATAATCATGCATTACTTTTTCTTATTGCACTTTATCTGTAAATCCCAATGCACTTTACATTGAAATCCTTTATAATTATCCCCATTTTAGAGAGGAACAAATGGCAGGAGCTTACTTAAGGTAACACAGCAAGTGATTTTATTCCAGCAAGTCTTGAACCTCACTCTGCTGTTTGATTTGCCAAATCATAGAGCTTTTTGCTGAGTCATGTTTTTGTTGTTTTGGTTTTGGTTTTTTTTAGTGCTAATGTACATGATTTATTGATATAGCTGCAGAAAAAGGCATAGTAATCTGTTTCAAAGCTACGCAGCCTACCGAAAGCTGAAATAAATATTATCCCAGGCGTAGAAAACAAGAGAGATGTGGTAGATAGGATTATCTATATAATTAAATGCATTAACAGTACATTAAATCCCAAGCAATTAGTTTGACAGTATTGATAGGTTTAGTTCTTTAACTGTGGATGGTGAACAGGGACTATCTTTTAAATTAGACATGTAATGGCTTCAGAAATATTTCTTATTCTTTTCTCCCAAGCATCACATTTCTGATATAAAGCCGGTCGTTATATGTACTTAAGCATTTTTGACAGATAGGTCACTTATTTTGAAACAAAAGAGAAAGTAAGCAACTCAACTTCAGCTCCTGTTTTTAGGCTGATTTCTAAGGAAATAGAAGAGATGTTTCTATATGTCTGCCTATGTGCCCTCTAAATAGCTCTGGAATACATTAACCAGTTTCAGCTGAATCTGACAGAGTGATAAATGTTTTAAAGATGTGCTATGGGCTTCGAACAGAAAGATAGTCTGGTAGACACTTACAACCTCTACAATGAAACTCAGAAAAAGGGTTCAGCTTTTCAGTAATATGGTAAAGCTATAGATGAAATTATTTCTTTTTATGCCTGTTATGTGTGTTGATGGAAGACCAGATATACCACTCCACAGGGTTGGTCCTGGAGCTGCAGGGAGCCTCTTTTTACTTATAAACAGAAGAGTTCAGTCTCCTGTCTGCCCAGTTTTCTTTCACGTCCACTAAGTCACTTGGATAATTAATGAAAAAAGGAGCAGCAAAGTGCATTTGTCACCTTCCTGTTGATGAGAGTTAAATATAGTGAGGTGGCTGATGACCCTAAACTTTGCTTAGAGGTAAGAACTGCACTTCAGCATTTGTATCTCTCCAGGCAGGAGTGGAGAGAGAAAGAGAGTGCTTTTTATAAGCCCAACACCACAGTAAATGAGGTATTTCCAAAGGGAGGGGAAGGCTCTGCTCCATCTACCTTGGTTTGTCAACAGGAAACATACAGCCACTTTGCATACTAGGTGCTCTTTTTCACCTCCAAATGCAAAGCGCATCCCATTTTCTCATGTCCTTGAGGAATATTTCTGTGAATTAAATGAGTTCTTAATAAGTCCGAGTTGTTTAGACAGCCTTACTTCCAAACACCCTACATGATGCACACAGCTGAGGAAGAAGGAATATGGGACACACAAAAAGGACAGTTTTTCTAGTCTGTTATTTTTGTATTTCCATATCCTGTTCCAAATTCCCTTACTGTATGCTGGTTAGTATATATTTTTAGGTAAGTTAAACTAGAAAGTGAAGTACTTTTATTCTCAAGAATTTTTAGTGCTCAGCTTTAACATTCATTCAAGTTTGTCTATGATGAGTCATTTGGTTGCTTTTAAAAGTTATATGCTAATGTTGTTCTATAGTTATATTCTAACGTTAGTATATAGTTATATATTTTTATATAGTTACATTATATACTCACATTGATAAACATTAATGGATCCAGATATGCAATACGATGTTCCAGACTGGGAAAGCTACTGGAAATAATTTGCATTACTATTCTTGGACATAGAAAAATAAGTACTTACTAAGAAGAATTCTGAAAGTCAAACTACGTATTGCAGGTACTTAATACATTTTTTTACATTTACATTAACTAGCACTGTCTTAAGCAGTTCCTAGAGAAACTGATAGAAAAAGAAAAAGAAAAAGAGAAAGAGAAAGAAAGAGAAAAAGAAAAAGAAAAAGAAAAAGAAAAAGAAAAAGAAAAAGAAAAAGAAAAAGAAAAAGAAAAAGAAAAAGAAAAAGAAAAAGAAAAAGAAAAAGAAAAAGAAAAAGAAAAAGAAAAAGAAAAAGAAAAAGAGAAAGAAAAAGAGAAAGAAAAAGAAAAAGAAAAAGAAAAGGAAAGAGAAAGAGAAAGAAAAAGAAAAAGAAAAAGAAAAAGAAAAAGAAAAAGAAAAAGAAAAAGAAAAAGAAAAAGAAAAAGAAAAAGAAAAAGAAAAAGAAAAAGAAAAAGAAAAAGAAAAAGAAAAAGAAAAAGAAAAAGAAAAAGAAAAAGAAAGAGAAAAAGAAAGAGAAAGAAAAAAAAAAAAGGATTTGGGAAATCAGGTGTCTAATGCAGATTTGCTAGAAATAGCAGGAAGCACTTTCAGGCTATATTCATGTTTTGATATTTCCTGTCAACATCTGTCAGGAAGTAAATTTTTTTACTGATGGGAAGTATAACATAGAAGACTAATCACAGAGTTTCATGAAGAACTGCAGTCAAGCCAAAACTGAAAAACATAATAATTGGTTTACCCAATCCCAAATGACTAAGCTTTTCCAGAGAGCAAACATCTGTTCCTCTTCTTAGATTTAATCATTTTGCCAATGCTCTTCTTTTACATCACAGTCTATAGTGGCACTTTTAAAAAGTATCCAGTCAAGAGCTGAAGAAGGGCAAGAAGAGTCAGACATGCAGGTGCACTCTTTCAGTTGGAGGTAATTCATGCAGGGATGGAAGCAGCCTGGCTATAAAATGCACCACTGTGAAAAAAATATTGATGGGAAATGACTGCCTTTCTTAGTAATGAAACAACTTGCAGAGGTTTGCTGGACAGAGATGGGATCCATGTATTTTTTTGTGCCACACAAAGAAAATTCTAGTTTAACTTTATGTACATTTCGATTTTTTTTTAATCTCAAGTACACATGAAATCTTTAGTTTTATAAGTTTTCATCCAGAAAATTCAGGACACAAAATCAATTATAGTAATTTTAAACCCACCTGTTTAGCCAAGTATGATATATAGTTTCTGTTCTGTCTGCATAAATCAGATCCTGCTGCATTTATCATCATTTCAGGATTCTATAGTAACAGAATTTCCCTCTGTAAAAAAAAAAACTGCACAAAAAAACCCACCTATGGCTACAAAGAAAATCTAATAAAAAATCATATATAAGTAAATGCCATCTCCATTTTAAGAAGTATCTGAGGAAACTGTACACTATCCTCATTCACAATCTCTGCTTGATTGTTTAGGAGGATGAGATTGGTAGCTGGAATCATCACACTACCAAAACTACTGCTATATGTTTCAGAAACACAAGTTTTATTATTGTTAAATATTAATTAAAATATAATTAATCAACTTTAGTTGAAAATATACTCCACTGGATTTACCTGTTGAACCTTCATTCTGGTACAGGGACTTTGCACACTGCTCTGTGTGAGTTAAGGTATGAATTGCATATTTTACAAACTTACATTCAACAACAAGAAGTTAATAATTATGTCTTTGACATCAAAATAAAAAAACCCACAAGGTAGACTAAATTACTCATGCTCCTTTTTAATTTAATAAAAAAACTGAAACTCACAGAATGGCTAGTTTTTTACCCGGCAGACCTAAGCAGAGGATCTATATATATCAAAATCGGTGACAGTATATGTAACCTTGACTTAAAGTCTATATTCCAGCTAGGAATATAGCTTTTATCAAAAATAAAAAGTTTTTTCCTACTTGGATCACTCTCTTCACTGTTTGGGAGTTATTGCCTCAGGCTATTCTGTGGAGCTTCTGAGTAGTTATAACATCTCCTCTGGATGCTGTTTTGTTAGATTAACCTTTGGTTCTCAAAAGGTCATGTTTTTATTCATTTTCCGAATCAAACCACCCAATCTTAGGAGATCCTAACACAACCCTCTGTATTAAACAAAGGAAATTGTTCATATGTCTTCCGCAAGTTTTCTTCTCCAAATATATGTATTGACCTTATAGCACTATCCAGCCTGAACACAGTTTCATTGTAAAGCATATGTGAAAGGCAAGAGCTTCTTTTCAGTGGCAAATCAAAAATAAAGAGCCCCATGAGCTCTTTCTGTCGGCAGGACTGCATTTCCAGTTTATTTATAGCTGTCTAAAATGGGCGCTTTTATTTCAGTCTTATGCCCATGTTACTGGAATTCATAAACGAATATAAGTGAGTGCACAAGTTAATCATTACCTGATTTTCTCATTTTCCAAAGAGATTTTTTTTCCTAATGACTCCCAAAGTGTCCAAATCAAAACTATTGTCCTACTGTACCCAGCCAGAAGAACCAAAAAGCAATGGGCATGAGCCACTAAGGGCAGGTAATGATTCTTCATCCTTGGAGAGAAGGATGTTTGTTTTTTAACATTTTATGAGGAAATGTTTCTGACTTCTTTAGCATTCTTAGAGGAAAGAACGCAATTAAGGGGATTTACTTACCCATATGTAACAAAAATGTGTATTCAATTAGTTGAAAATAAAAATAAGACAAAAGCTTTTATGTGCTTTACTTTAGAAGCCTATTCTGAACCTTCTGGCCCAGTCCATAAACATCTTATAACCTAACAGCAAAAAGTGACCTTGTGGTCTGACTGCTGAATTTTCTTCCTTTGTTGCATCCTACAGTTATAAGGCTTTGCTCCAAGTAGGATACAACAGGCAATTGGCCACATGCTGTAGTGGATAGACCTCAAAGCTGGAATTCAGACGGCCGGAATTTATTTCTACCTTTCTGCTGCTGACTGTTGTGTCCTTGGCAATGGATCTCAAGTCTCTGTACTTCAGCCTCTCCTCCCTCAAAGTGGGAATAGTGCAGCCGTCTTCCCTGTGAAGTGCTCTCACATGCACTGACGAAAAGTGCCATAAAAGAGTAATTTATTAATTCGTGCAAGCTGCTATATGTCACCTTCGTATTAATCAGAGTGGTTTATGCTGGCTTCAAAGTAAACTACGGTTTAAATTAATTAAAACCAAGACTGAAACAAACTGAGTAAGAGTGTCCCGACATCCTTTCAGCTTGTTTTAACTCCACATGTTTAAAATGATGTAGTTGCCTCCATTCCTGAGCTGCGGTGGTTTGCTAAGTACTGAGAGCCCTTATACCTTCATTCCTGAAATCTGGCTCATTATCTCCTCTTCTTTCCTGTGTGGATGTGGGCTGCCAGAAATTACACAGGGAAGTTATCCCTCTATGTATCCAATCAAGGGAAGAGATTCTGTTCCCTGATACACCAAAACATCAATGTGAGGTATTTTTAAAGGGCTTGAGGGCAGCTGGAATAATCAGAAGGCTGTTTCAGAGCTACAGGGTGGCACAGTAAAAAAGGTGCAAAATGTTCAGTGGATTCGGAAGACAAAGAGAGCAGTCAGGAAAGGAGAGCTGGCAGGCTGCAGAGAGCAGGAAGAGGTGAGGAGGGCAGTAGCGCAACCAGGAGTGGACCTGTGAAGTGTTTTGATAATGAGGAAGAGAAGCTTGAACTTAAAATGTAAGGAAATAAGGAAAGAGCAAGACAGAAAATTTTTGCAGCTGTATTTTGGATGGAATGAAAGGAGGCCAAAAAGCTGAGAGCAACGGATACTGCTCATCCAGATTCGGAATTTTATCTACATGATTCCCACAGCCTAGCCCACCATCCTTTGATCTTTATCTTTTTCAAGTACTCCCCTTTGGTCAAATCTCACAAGAGCACTGCTGCTGTTGAATTGAAATTGCATTCCATTGCCAGATATTGGAAGGAACTTTCCTCCACTCAATCTAATCATTTTGCCATATCATCATTTAAAACATCAGCTAGCCATTCTTCTCTGAAAATTACATAAAGATGTTCTTTCTACTACTGAGAATCTCTTCACTGTTCATCATGCAGGATAATGTGTAGGTTCTCATGCCAGAGCTGCACCTAGAATGCTCAAACAGATGTTTCCTTTGCACAACTCGATAGCTGGGGTGAATTTAAGGACTTCCACCAATTGCACATTTTGATCTTTATTTGGAAATATTTAGTCTATAGCTCTGCACCACATAGGTATCCCCCACTAACCTTTGCCGCGTAGTGCAGCAAATGCAAGAAGGTCCTAAACACAAGGTCTGAAATGTATTTTACAAAACTTGGAACATTTTCAATTACATTAAACCCAGTACATTTATTTTCCAGTAAGTTTTTCTGACCAAGAATTGAAATCTGCCTGTTTGGATTTGACCTCTCATATTTATTCATTTGCACCTAATAAAATAATAACATAATCATGAAGGTTATGCATAGCATACTGCCACTAAAATTAATGAAAACATTATTACATATATTAATCATAGGTATCTGAAAAACTTGGGATTAATTTGACAAACTTGAAAGAAAAATCCAAATTTAAATTTTAAACATTTATGGTTTTCATTTGGATGGGTGGTGGGAATTAGTAAAATATATTTGCTTACAACCATATCTACCAGGCTGCCATTTTCAGTTAGACACCTGCAGGAACACACAACATACTGTGTTAGATTCGGTCCCTCCCACCATACGCATTAAAAAGGAAAGCCACAAAGGAGATTTGGACTTCTTGGTAGCACCAGCACAGCAGATTTCCAGTACTAAATCCTTTGTATATAATGGTGATAACACACATTAATGGAACACACTTGACACTAATTCATTGGGAATTAGGCATGTGAGCTATTTGTTTTCCCATTTACTGTCATTCTCTCCAGATAAAACAGCGTTTTCATATCATGTCTAAGGTCCAGGTCCACCTCTCAGTCTTCCCTCAGAGATCTGCATAGCAGGATTTTCATGCAACAAAATTTTCAGTGTTAGCTAGGAATCCTCTTTCTCACTCTCGGTGCACCCAGTTTCAAGTTCTTGTTTCAGCTGTCGTAAGAAAAGAGGTTGAAAGATTGGTAAACTGCTGTGAACACTTCCTTTGATAATTGGTTGCCAAAGCACAAAATAACTTTGAAAGGGTGATAGTCTTGGCCTTTCCTCTTCCTCAAAGGGTGGAGAACTTCGTCAGAGATTCAGCTTTTATGGATCTATCATCTCTTCATCAGTAGACAAAGAAATCAATCAAAGGGAGAGTTTTGAGCTCTGGGATGCTGGAGGATAAATAACGGTGCAGTAAAACTTTAGTGTTCAAACAGATGTCCTCCCAACACAAATAAATACTGTATTTTGATTTAATCACAGCTTTTGGGACATCTGATATTTTATCTAACATTCAGCTCCCAGAGTAATATTTGTATGTAAGAATCTCAGCTTTCATATTAAAAAACCCCTCAACTAAACCCAACCTTAGCCGTCATGGTTAAAATGTTAACGTAGAGTCTCATGTAAAATTGCAGAGGGCAAATAAAATGTATAAATATGATCATGCAAATATATATTTTTAAGACCAAGCTCATTATTATTCAGGGGTTAACACATTCCTTTTGAGCGTCTGCGGTCAGCGATACTGTAAATGAGACAATCTCTAACCTAGCAATGTGAAAGACTGACATAAATCAAGAAGGATAGGAAGTAGTAAGGAAAGGGTGGTGAACCTGGCAGGAAAAACACTCATACCGCTCTGTACCCTTTCCACGGGTACTTGTGTGTGGCATAAGGGAAGCAGTTGGAGACATTAGGCTGGGCAGCAGAAGCGGCTGAGTAACTTTGGTGGAGAAAGGGCAGCGCTGTTGTGGATGGGTTTGCAGAGCAGGGTGTGTAGGAGGCAATGTTAAAGGAAGAGGAGAAGCGGATAAAGGGGCTCTTAAGGATGACATTGCTGAGGGAGAAACGGAGCGGCTACACATTAGTTTATCTATTTTAGGTCTCCCTAAAGCTAACACAGATGGAAGCTCTCTGTGGTTTAGACAGAAGAGATTGTTCCTACAATACAAAGACACAAAATATACATTTTTATATATTTTGGATTCTGTAGAATAAACACATTTTAACTCTGATGAAAAGTGTTGCTACAGCTTCCGTATAACAAACTTACAATTTTGAAATTTTCATTCCGTGATGATATTATGTATAAACCGAAAGTGATAAAGAAGAGTTAAGAATAAATCTGCATTATCCCGTTAGTTTACATGTTAGTTTACAGCTCACATTCAAGTACAAATTCCACACTACTCCACTGCCAATGTGTTGGTTCATATGTTCTCTGCTTTGGGAAAGCCAAACCTGTCCCCTGTCAAACCTCAGTCCTACAGACTGTACGGTTAAAAATATTTAAGCCACTTGGCTCTAAAATCTCGAATCAAACCTTCAGCGCAAGCAGGTCTAATTTAACGACAGTGTAGCTGTATCTTAAGTTACCTGAGACAAAATGACTTTTCAATGACAGCCTTGTAACATGGAAGACATATGGGAAGAGGGAGATTCTCTGTTCCCCCCCCTTGAACTCCTCCAGGACATACAGACAAGTGAAATACAGCTAACATCTCCTGATTGCTTTACTGTACCTCAAACAAGAGAAAGTCATGGAAGCAATGAAGTATTACAGCCCCAGCCAGAACCAGTTCACATTACTCTTGCGCCAGAATCGGTGGAGCTGTCACTGACAGTGCCTGGATTGTGTGCAGAGCCCGGGGGCAGCGCATAATATCCAGAGTGCAAGGTGGCCTCTCCGCAGAGCCTGTCTCTTGGCCTGTCCAAGTCTCCATGGAGTAATGCTTGGCACGTGCAAGCTCTCATTTTTTAAATGCTCTTTAAATATGTTTTTCCAAAGTTTCCCTTAACTAGTTCGGCAGTCTCTAAAAGCGAAACACAAAGCTCTTGAGCTGTTAAGTCCAAAGCTTTGGGGCCCAGTAAATACAGAGCGTTTATTTAAGTTCTGTTCCTTTACTGGGTAATCTTATGAGTTTATTACCACCGTACCACACGATTCATATCTTATATTTCTTACTTGAATTATTTAATTCTTCAGAGAGTAATCATCTTTCTACCTGTTTGTAACAGAGTATGCTTTCAGCTGCCCCCCTATTTATTTCTTCATTAACTACCCATTTCTAAGCACTTAATTTTAGCTGGGTTTTCATTCTCTATATGCTTTTGAACACTGCCAACTAAAATGAGGAGTCAAATCACAACACTGTATTATTTTGTATCTGTGCCTACACACGTAATAACAAGGAAAAATCAATCAGGATGTAGCCTCCAGCATGCAGTGTATTGAGCAGTGATTAGAACAATTCAGCAACAGCTCAGGCCAGCTAGCAGCACTGGGATCTGCTTGCCCTTGTGACCGATACAACTTTTCAGAAATATATTCCTTCTCCACATCTCTGAAAGCAAATTCATTGCCTGAGAACGTATTCTCTGCCGGCTTTTAAGAGACCATGCAATGGAAAGGGAATATAATTTAGCCCGGAAAATGAAATGCTCTCATGTCAACATCCTGATGATTTAGACATGCTTGAATGCATGTGCACACACTTCATATTAGTTCCAATGTAAGGGGTGCTGTTTCATGTAAAGAAGCCTGGCCTAGAGCTTAAAAAAACAGGTTCTGTAGTTCTGAATTTTCCAGTGGCCTGTTGGTTATCCTTAGGAAACATTTTGATGCCTTCTGTTTTCTATCTGCCTAATATGAAGAAGATACTGCTCTCTTTTATGCTTCTTTTAGATCTATGGGTGAAGTTAATGAGGAATGAGAAGTAAAAAAAAAAGAGTGATCACATTAGCATCTCAAGTTTCCTTAACAGCTCAGTGTTACCAAACTTTGAAAATAAGTAGCAAATGTTTAGATTACTCTTTAATAGTCTTCACAAGCGATTCTGTGAAAAGGCAGTCTGATTTCCCCTAAAATTTCCCTTCACCTCACAAAGCACCACAAACTTACATATTACGTCTACACTGTCAATGCTTTCGTATCTAACTTGGCCAAACTTGCACAAAATCATCCTTGTATTCTGCAGACTGGAATGGCACCAAATTTAGGTCTGGCACAAAACACTGAATTTGTCCTCTGACAAAAGGTGGGTTTGGATAAAGCTTTCCTGAGTTCAGACGTATATCTCATGAAGTATGGATTCAATGAAGGTGACCTGTTGTCAGGACTGGCCAGAAGCAGAAAAATGAAACGTGGTTTAGGGTATCTCTGCTCTCCCTCGATCTTAGTGCCAGTTTGGCTGCTAACATATATCAGAACAGCTTCAACAAATGCTTAGTTATATATAGCCCCAGAGGGGGTATATAAACCACTGGGGATATTCATTATTCTGAAATGATCTAACTCTGCCTCCAGCTATGTGCTTTACATTAGACAGTGAGTGTATGGGAATCATCTGGCCAAGCGCAGCTGCCTACATAAGGAGTCATTTAGATCTTGTTTATAGTCAATGGAGTGAAGTAGGTACTTGTAGGGCATGGTTCATCTCACTCTGAGGAAGACATCTAAGTTAGATCAGATAAAATTCACCCTAGAAGTGCCAGAACATGCTTCCAAGCTGAATCTGTGTAGACAAGAATTTAATTTAGGACCAGAGGGTGGTAGAGAGAGAAAGAGGCAGTTCTACAGTGCAATACATCTGGCTAATTTTGCATGTCTATTTTAGGATAAAAGTTGACTCCTTCCTGGAGATCCCCACTTCTCTCCTTTAGCTAAGAAGAGACCCTGGGATTTCAGTCTTGGGTAATAACATCCACGTGTGGAATTCTAAGATGGTAGGGTGAATATCACTCTTGGACAGGTTAGGCCAAATTTGGCCAAATCTGCAGGTCTTATAGACCTTTAGACTGACCAAACAGTTCAAGGAAGATTTATTGGAGCAGATGAGCTGTATTGGTAATTAAAAACAAGAAACAATACAAACTGTAATATTATTTTAGGAATACATTCTAAATGTTGTCTAATTAGGTATCTCCCATTAAAGTTTTAGTTGCAACAGTTGTGAAATGTAGTTATTCCTTCTTATGTTACTTCTGTGTCCTATCAAATAATAAGTCATATTCAGATCCTCTAGTTACTTCACACTGCAGCCTAAAATAGCTTTGCAATGGAAACTGATCTTAGGACTTCATCTAGGTCATACCCCAAAATCAGCATCTGTGTGAGTGCAGCACCGTGGTAAGGCATGTTGTTACCGCTTCCAGAGTTAACGGGGTCCATGCATAAAATTCTGGTGGTGTGCAGTATAACTCTGCCTCTAGCCTGTTTTTGGATCTAGTCCTTAATTCTTCCTCATCCTGGCTTAATGCCATAAACTCCAATGATTCCAGTGAGTTTAGGTACCAGGTCACTTGACTATTATAAATCCAAACAGCTCATTTGATGTATAATTTCAAAAAGGGATTATTTCAAGTATAGAAAAGACAAAGCATACTTTATTTGCTGAACAATAAAATTAAATCTTGTACTTTGACCATAATTTTCCTCTAGAACACCTTCAGAAAATACTAATTATCAAAACTTCTTGATAAATAATGAAAGCTCACACATCTTTACATTACTATTTTGCTACCCGTATAGCACAAAAACTCCAGGAAAGAAGTCCCACACCAATGAGAAACTTTTCCAAACTTTAAGAAAAAAGAAGCAGCCAAGTAAAAACATGAATATTTTCAGGAAGTTAAAAAATTTCTATTCCAGAAAGCCAAAAAAAGAAAATCACACACTCTGTGCTGCTTTTGATGGTGAAATAATCTTCACTTCGCAGAGGAAATGATGGAGGAAGAAAAGCCTTAAGCAGCAAATCCAGCCTTAGGCAAAAGCAATTTCTTCCATTTCTGGCAGTAGCTTTTTAGAAGTCTGGGTGCTTTTTGTCGAGGTTTTGGTTTTGTTTTTGTTTTTTTTTTAAGCATTCGTTAATGAGATTTCCTTCTTTTCCCCAGTCTACATTTCTTTTACAAATGTATACGGCTTTTAATATTTTGAAGAAAATGAAGGGAAAGGTAATAAACCATGACTTTAAAAATTATTTTAAATTATCTTTTTTAAGGAGTGACACGTGAACTAGAATTGTGCAATACAAAAAAAACCCAAAGGAAATCAACTTTTAAATACTAAGGATTTATAGGGCTATGACCAGGAGCTGAAGACTAATTCACCATAAATGAGAGCTAAGTTAGGTACTTCTCTCTACTGAATTTATTGAATATTTGAGTACTCCTATTATTAGTTAAGCTCTGACTATAGAATTATCTTCACCACATAACACAGGAGCTCTAACATGATGTCTACATTATACAGTCTATTATATAGCCTCATATTTGTATTGTTCAGCAATTATTTATAGCTAAGGAAGCGGCAGTAACAGTCCATTTAATACTGTAAATATGTTTTAACAAGTAACTATTATTCCTACCTGAACTAATACATCCAATACTATCTACTGACATTAGAGGCTGCTAAGAGTAAAGATTTTTTTCAGTATCAGGATGTGGCATGGATGAATATTACTTGAAAATCTTTTGAAACAGAGCTGCACATGATTAACCTAAAAAAGCTATGCTACTTTACAGAACTAGTTTATAATTATTATGGATCTACTAATCTGAATGGTGGAAATATGAAGTATTTGTACATGTGAGCAAATATACATTATATGACTAATTTTCAGACTTGTTTTACATTGATAATGTAGAAAGACTAACTTTGTAGTGTAATAGCAATAGCACTTCAGATTATGTTTGCCTACACTTCTGAAATTGGTCCTGACAGGTTAAAAAGCAGAAGAAAGTTGAAAGCTAGGAATGCCCCCTGAAGAATTTGGCAAAAAAATAGCATAAGAGACTTTTTTTTAGCAACATGTTCATTTTTTAATGATAACCTGGTCCGACTCAATTCTGCTTAATGTAAACTGTGTTTATTTATTTTCTATAAAAATCAGTTGTGGAATTAAAAAGACACTAAAAATTAAATACAGAAATTACAGTTCCAGATTCCTCGTAAGTGAATTGCATATTTAATGTTTTCAGACACTGCAAAATGTATTGCACAATGTAATATCTTTTGTGATAAGGTTGCTAGTTGGTACACTTACCTTTAAAATAATAACTGGTTAGACATTAGTGAGACTTAATTCTATTAATGTCAATATGAATCTTCCGCTGATTTCAATAGGCTATACCGCATGCTTAGCAAACAAGAACACCGGGTGGAAAACCTCCTTGTAGCCTATTAAGCAACTAGCTCCAGAAAAAAAAAAAAAAGAAAAAAAGAAAAAAACAAAGTCAAAGACATAAGACATATCAAAAGTTAGAGAAATTTTCATTTGCCAGAAAACTTTGGTTAAATGTTAGCCATGTTTTTGCTCTACAAGTAAGAAAAGCAAATAATGATATGATTTTTCAGTACCTTTAAGTGCTTCCAATTTAAAGTAAGATTTGGAAAGGCAGGCAATAATGTTGCTGGAGAGCAAAATTTAATACAGGTAAGTGCTGGATTATGGATATAAACCAGTTGCTCTTACACAGAACGGACAGGAAGACCACATAGAGCTGTAAACCATCCTTCCACTCTTGTCTCTGTCATCAAAAACTACTTCATTCATGACTGATTTTTAAGTTTTGACCAGAGGAAAATTAATAATAGATATATTCAAGTTGATGTAGAGTAGATATATTCAAGATGATTCTGTCAACTATTTAATGACATGTTGCCCTCAATCTCTCTTATAGTACTTGTTTATCTTGAATAGTTATTTAGATCCAGACTGAACTGGGGGAAATAAAACGTGAGGTTACAGAATTGTTAATGCAAGTGATACCCAGAAGGGGTAACTAAGCTTTTGAGGGCTAATTGTGATCTCACAGCATATCTAAGACATCTGTTGAGACCATTATTTGGATACAGAGTTTAGAGGAGAAATGTGTCCTTCTCAAAAAGCAGGTACAAGCCTAGAATAGCTAAATTGCTTAGGTGGCTCAGTTCTACTGCTAGCTTTCAGTCTTTCCTCTACTTAATAGATAAGTGCCTACATAAAGTAGAAGAGGGGAGAGGGAGAACAATTCACTGCAGTATGTTCTGCATCACAGCACAGAATCGCAGAGCGGTTGAGGTTGGAAGAGACCTCTGGAGGTCACCTGGTCCAATCCCCCTGTTCAAGCAGGGCCACACAGACCTCTGTTAAGATGATAACATGACAACAGGGCAAACTCCTCAAGAAGGAAAGAAAGTTAGCTCCCCTGTATGCTGGGGAAATTCTCTAACTTCTTTTGTTTAACTTAAAATCAATTTTATTTTCCATTTTGATTAAAAAACATAGAGAAATATCTTGGACAGAGGCCAACTCAAACAGACGTATTTTCCTTTCTGAATTTGAACCTGATGAATCAAGAAGTGAATCATTCATGAATTTTTCTGGAGATCCCATTTAATCCTCCTGATGGCCCCCCTGACATGACAGGTTTCCTTCACTTCTCTCAGGGCATGATTGCGCCTTTGCAATTTTGCAATCTACTCTTGGACTGGATCCCAGGTTAGCAGCCCTTATTACCCACTTGAGTTAACACAGCAAGTCTCTTTATCCTTTAAACACATTAACTCAGTAAGTGACTCAAAGAAGCCTTTTCAGAACTAGGGTATGTTCACCAAAGGGACAGCAAGCAGAATAATGGTTAAAACATTTACACATCAGTTTCTGCTTATCTAAATCTTAAATGTTTCTTACACCTCTGATTCCACTCACTTTTGCCTTCATCTGCAAGGGAGAAGCAGAGTACGAGACTGAAGTAAAAAGTCCAACCTTCATTTAATGACTGTCAGTATTCCTCATACTGCAGTGACCGGCAATACGCTAAAACTTTCTTATTTCTGATTCATACACAAGGCATGTTTTGAGTTTTAGCTCCTCTTTTGTTTCTAAGCTATGTGAATAGCAAACACTTTCAGCCTAAAGAAAGCTGGTTAGGGTTGTTTCCTAATTAATAAATTTCTCATTTCCTAAAAAAGTATAAGCATTCAGAAGAATTCCCTTCAGATTTCAGGTCTTTACCATAAACTATTGTCCCATCGGATTATTTTTAGCAGCCTCCTATTATTTAGGTAATACAATATCAAACTTGGTAGTCATGGCAGGAGGGTTTGAACTAGATGATCTTTAAGGTCATTTCCAACCCAAAACTTTCTACGATTAGAAAACTCCAGACGATATACTAATGAAGAGACAATAAAGCTGCAATATGAGCCTTGTCTCCTTAAAATTTCAAATTATTACTTTCTACATTAGTTATGTTGAAATGGCATTTAAATACAAAAAAAAAAAAGGATAAAGAGAATTTATGTAAATTAAAAAGAAAATCTTACCATTTCAGAATTTGTTCTAAAGGTTGTTATCTTGCTGCAGAATACTATTGCAAAAAAGAGCTGAAAATTGACTTCAGCAATTTTAAATGTTATTCTTCATAAGTCAAGATTTTAAGACCAATAAATACAATGATTTTTTGCTAGAAGAGAATAATGTTTCACTGAAAATACTCCTATATTATGAAAAGTCATATCTGTGGGTTTTTTTCTCCGTTATTCCTTCTTTAAAAAAAAAAAAAAAATAAAGAATGAAAATATATATTAAAAAAAAAAAAAAAACACCAGTAAAAAAGTTTTAGGAAGCTTCATGCATATTTTTCAATATGATGTTATTTTTTAAATTTCTAAAGTAGGATTTTAATTTTTTTCTTCTTTCTTTGTTAGACATACAGCTGACTGAATTTTCCACTTTATATTTCTAGCTCTAACAATCAATACAATTTGATGGGTCTTTTCACTGTTTGGAAAATCACAGAATCACGGAATTTTGGAAGGGGTTGGAAGGGTCCTCCAGAGACCATCCAGTCCAACTCCCTGCTCAAAGCAGATTCTGAACCCAACTGCTGCCAGAAGTATTAATTCAACCACCAAAGGTGATTGTGAGTAACAGTGATATCAATCACGGATCACTTTTCATTGAGGTTATATTATATGATGGAAACTTAACTAACATTATTAAGAATGAAGCATAGGAGTTAAGTGATTATTGCAGTCATTTAACAGAGTAGCCCAAAGATTTTGGTAGAAATTAGATCTAACTTTACACATTTTGGTGTCACAAGTTTCTGTCAGGGCATTGTAATTAATAGACATTCCCGTAAAATGTCTCTTCAGTTGACACACAAAGGAGCAGCCAGAACTGATAGGAAACATATTGCTTATACCGCTTTGGAGGAACAGATTAAATTTAGTGCCAATAATTGAACAAAAAAACCAATTACCACATGAAAAAGAAGTGTGTACGTGTTGGGACTCAAAAATATCTAAAACCAATTTAAACAAAACTGCTATTCCATTCATTAAATTTATCTATAAAGTTACGAGATAAGAGAAAGGAGACATTTTCAGTGACACTTTGCAGAAGGTTATGTGGCAGAAAACCTGAAAGAGCTCTTTGTGAATTAAAAAGACTGCTGAAGGATAGTGTATAAGGGAGAAGGATGTTTACTTCCCCTATAAATTGCTCTGAAGCTCTACCATGAATTTATGTACAGAACAAATTACCTTGGTTTTCATATGTTGACAGTAACATTTTTGGAGGCTGACATTGCCTTGAGTAGTTCAAAATAGTTTATTTTTCAGAAAAATGAGGCATTTCCCTCCAAAACATGCAGCATCCTCTACAAAATGTTGAGACATCTCTAAGTGAAATGTGACCAGCTGGATAATTTTCTTTTGCAGGACCCTTGTATAGCTTAGGAGCTATTAGAGCAATATAAGAACAGAATCAACTTTCAGACCAGTGAACGGCCACTTTGTGGGTGACCAAATGTTTCTACAATTCAGATGTGGGAGAAAGAAATACCTTGCACTGAAACGTAGCATCTATCCTTTCAACTGTATTTAAGTGAGGCACGCTTGATAATGACATTTATATCGAGGCCAATCTAGAGGTGCTTGATAGGTTTACTAGCCAGAATTAAATTATTTAAGTAGCTATAGACAATATTTTGTTTGTCAGAAATTGATTCTGAGTTACGTGCTATGTTAAGGCTCTGTGGAAAGCTTTTTACTCATGGGATCAAGATGTAATATCACAGCTATATGCATATATAGAACTTTATTTTAGAGATGGACATGGTAAGAAAATTCTGATCCGATTCTGATTCTAAATGACAATGTCTTATACTGTAGGAAATAAAGTACAGTTTCAGTCTGACAATAAATGAAGAGCAAAATCTCAGGCTTACTGTAAGCTGAATTAACGTTGAAGACAGAGGAGCAGTGTTCTGTTAAACAGAAAACAGCTATTAGAACCTCACTGAAGAGTTTATGGAAAATGTTACTCATATGACACAGTCCCCAGGCATATTGTGGATGCTGGCTGATATTCTTAGAGACTTATTTAGAGCTCTTTTCAACAAAATGAGCTTCATAAGACTTTCCAGGGGTTGGCAGGTAATTATCATTGTTCTTCATTATTTGTGTTCCTGTAACACCTGCAGAACTCACCAAGAGGCATTCAATACATTATTCACAAACAAACACAGTCCCCAAACTTACTAAATACAGCCAAAAGGAATTCAACTGAGATTCAACGGAAACATCCAAAACTTAGTCCCTTATCAAGAATATGCTGCTGAACAGGTTTGTATTAGAAATTAAGAGTTCCTTGTTTGTGCTTGTTTTAAGAATCAGAATTCTTCTCGCGTTTCTACTTTGGTACAGATTTTCAAAGGGCTTTCAAAGCCTTAAGGGATGATCTTAGCTAAATTTAAGATGATCCAAAATTACTCTCTCTTTACACTTCTAGAAAGGACCGGAAACGCACATAGAAGAAGGGAGTCACTGGAGGCAGATGGAGAAAACCCTTCATTAATTGGAGTTTACAGAAGACTCCACCACATTTCCTCAGTAGGGTTTCCCTTTACAAGGAGAGGTTGTGTTTTGAACATGTTCATGGAATAGCCATCTGTGGAAAGAACCCACCCTAACGCATCCCTGCAGTCCTGTAGCAGTCTGACACTGATTCCAGTAAGAACAAAATTAAGCTGCTATACATTTTTCACTGAGGTATTCCTCTGGGAGTTTGTGTTGCTAGAACCACTGCTGACTTCCCTATCTGGCTAAAAATGAGTTGAAAAGAGTTGCAGAATGTTTTGCTGAAGTCATTAGTTAGTAAAAACTTACTCCTATCCTCTCTTTCAATTTCACTCACACTGCCTGTAAAGATATTCCTTTCAGCCTGCTCCCACTTGCTTATCTCTGCAGCCCTTTATCCATTCCACAGAACCGCCAACTGAACTAACTCATTTCAGACAAAATAAGGTCCCTAAGGCTAGTAAAGATCTGCTATTTAAACCGTTGAACCTCTTTTAGTGGAAAAAAAAAAAATAAATTGTCAGGGTGATGAAACGATATTTCACTTTATAAATCAGCTGTCATAGCTGCAGTTGGCCAGACATCCGAATAAAGCCTGGAAAGAAGCCTCCTGGCATGTTAGAGGAAGTCCCTGCACCTCTCTTGATGGTTATAAAATTGGATGGAGATGGTTTGCTTGCTTACCTTGGCAGTCCTTTACCTGGAACCTGCAGTTACGTTCTGTTGGAGAAAGACACAAAGGAGAGGCTGCATGAGACCACTCCAGCTGCCCAGTAGGTTGTTCTCTAGTACAAAAGTGATTTCAAATATACATGATGCTTCAGATAAAACAGGAAGACATATTCTCAGTCCCAGTGAATTGAGTCCATTGTCACAAAGTATTATGATAGCTTGAGATAAAACAGATGCTACAGGAGTTGCACACACTGACTTATCACGCAATGTTGAAATGAGATACACAAGAGGCAGCAAGTAGAATTTTTAGAGCCGCTTTTTGCTGCTGTTCTCTACTAACATTTCTGCCAGTTAGAATATCCCATCAGCATCAGTTAAAGAACCTGAAAGTCTTTTACATGAGACTTCACTAATGCAAGTACATAAACTCTATGGCTTTCATCAACTCTGCACAGGACAGCTGCAAACTGTCCTATTGATGGTCATTTCCAGTTGTCCTTTCCTGACCTGTGAGCAAGGAGAGCAAGGATTTAATTAATTTCACTTTAGGTATCTAAAATGTAGGCTTCTTCTCTGAGCTTGGTATCATCCCATAAAGATAGCAAAGAGAAAAAGGCCTGGAAGATGTAGAAAAACATTATAGCATGAGATGGAAATGCCTATGTCATTTCATTAACTAAAAGGGGCTTAGCAGGACTAACTCAAAAGAAGATGTCTACATCTGGAGAGATGATTTCTATCCTTGGAGTCCAAATGATGCCAATATTTCACACTCATTCGAAGCCTCTGGCAGTGCTAAGCAGTCTAGGCATTATTCTTTCAAAGAATGAGCCTTACAGTCTCTTGAGGCTGTCCCAGATGAGCTTCTTGATCATTTGAAAAGCAGCATTAAACAGAAATATTAATAATGCTATACCAACCGATTTTCACAGTGCAGTCTCACAGTGACTCCCCCGCAATAGCTGTTTCAATAGGTAGAAGAAATAGTAATTCAAACTATCAAGTACAATGCAGCTTTCATAAGAACTCAGTTGCTTTGGATGTATCTTGAAATCTTGAAAGATGCATCTTATTTGATTACCAGTAATTTTTTACAGATTAGTACTGAAATAGCTTCCCAGTGTTAGTCTTTATTTTGGCTGATAACATGGTCTTCAATATGACATGACATATATTGTTAACTACCACAATATTTTTGTGATAGATATATCACAATCTTTGATATAATTATTCTCACTTAATTTTATTGCTTTTATATTCTTTTAGTTTTATATTTATAGTTGCATGTTCATTTTTCACCACAGCTAAATAATTTGCTTAAGGTGATATAAAAAATTCTGCAGCAAAGCAGAGAACTGGACTTCCATCTTTCAAAACATAAACAAATATCTAAGCACTTGTCAAACTCAGGAAAAAAAAATAGTAAGAATACATTCTTCTATGTTGGATACCTTTTGAAACTATTTACACTTTTGCTTAGAATCTTCAGAATTTCTGTACAAACATAACACTTAAGAGAAACAGACCACCCCTCTTTTGAATTTTATTCCATAAAAAGCTATAAAAAAAAAAAAAAAGGGTAATATCCTGAAAAATGCCAAGCACAGTATAGAAAGGGAGGAACCGTGTCTGGAATTTTGTGAGTGGCGTGTGTGGGCAGGCTGAGCCATTTAAACTAACCAGTGTTGGTCAATGCGGATACACTGAACCATTTCAAAAGTAAATGCTTCAATGACTACTTTGTTGTGCTGAAGGGTAGACCAGCCAATAACCACATGATCCCATCCTGTGTTCTTGGCAGTCTGAAACTTGAGTTCCTGCATATAACAAAGTATAAATATAACTCATTCAATAAAAATTAACTGAAGGCTTTCAAACCATTTTTAATAAAAGGCTTTTGGATTCCGTTCTTTTCTATGGAAATTTTCAAGTCATGTTATTTCCTTCAACCAAATCAGTCAATCTATCTTCAAGTTGAATAACTAACTAACTAAATAAATAAATATGTTTTTCCCCTACTGCTTGTTCCCCCATTTGTGGAATTTAGAAGATGAGAGAAGACCATATCCAAACACGTTCGCATGCAAATATGTGCTTCCCTTTTTTAATGCAGAACTGCCTGGATCAATAAAAAGATCACTACCGTTTAGTATTGCCGTTGGTTAACTGGATACTTGAAAAGCTACAATCACATAGATCAGACAAGCCTAGTGAGCTAATCCTAATACACCTCTCCTCTGTAGTTATATTTGAAAGGTAAAATGATATCAAACCTGAAACATTGCAGACTGCTTGATAGAGGTGTTGAAATCTGAGGCAGATAAAAATCATTGAAGGGAAAAGGGAAAATAAAACGTAAAGGGAATAGAGGTAAAGATTAAGCTTTCACGAGGAACTTGCTTCACTGAACTTTGAATCGATATGGTAAATTACATTAACATCTGATACGTGCGCACATTAGGCTTGGTGGCAAGATTAAACCCATATGTAGTCACCGCTCTGCCACACAAGCAACGTAGCCCTGTCTGCGTTGGGCCTTTCCAACGAGAAGGCTCCCCCATCGCCTGACAGCGTAAAGGCTGATTAGATCCACACAAGAGAGATTGCCTCCACTAGCGACGACTAATCTCTTGCGACATCTGCTATGATATTCTCTCTGTTGGCCTGAGAAAGGCCACAACTTGATCTGGTTTCATTTCTAGCCACTGTGATACCCTGAATTTTGGAAGCAGTTTCTTCCTTCCTGTTCTTTGTATCAATGATTTTTAAAAGTGTCTCTAAATTTTTGTGGCAATTTTCACTGTGAAGTGAAGTCTAATTTTCAGCACTTTCTGAAAACATAACCTATAATCTCAATGCTACCAAAATTCCTGGAAATATTAGGCCTAGTAACACAACTAATAGCATAAACTGAAGTGGGCCAGCTGATGGTATAAAACCATATCCAGCTCACAAGATGTATTTCTTAGCTTAGTGATCTTCTCAGAGGAGGTAGGTTACAGCAGGTGTTTGACCAAAAAGTCAATACTCCTGCTATATACATCTTCAAACGTCTATATTGCCATGCTACGGTCCAGTAACAGGAGATTTCTGCATAGGTGTCACCTGGTCTTCTTAGGATGCTGATGTTGAATGATGCAAAGAAAAGTAATCTAGCAATACCCAAAGCTGCTGCTGCTGCCATATCCTACAAGATGTGGTCCCTAACATAGGGGTCTGCAGCTGCCAGACGCCTAGGTAGGATTTTCTGAAGGACTGGGAGTCCTGTGTTACTTACATGGATGAGACAAGGATAGGATAGAGAAAAACATGGGAGACCATCCACTCGTGCGAGAAAGATTGAAGGGAAAGTAAGGAACGGCCTCCAATAACTTGATCAAAGTGGAGATATTTTAATGCTAAATTCCTGGACCTTTCTGGCTGTTATAAGACAGGGAAGTATAAGCAGGAAGCAAGATTCAATGGGATTAAAATGCAAGACTGATTTCCCTGAAAGTATTTTGTTACACACATATGGTCTCTTGACCCCTATTGAAAACAGACATGGTCACTTCTGCCGAAATCCTCAGAGGTTTCAGAAGCATAAATATGGTGAAGGAGCTGAGATTTACTATGTAAACACTAACTTATTCAGGTCATTGAAGCATATGAAATATTCAGAGGAACAAATACATGATCAGACCTCCATTTGTTTATGGTTGGAGTTCAGACATTATCAAAATGTTTCTGACATTATTGCGTCTAAATCTGTCCTCTGCATAGAAAAAAAGTTCTTCTTCCCCCTCCCCTCTTGCAGCCCACCTCCTGTATGCCCTCCCTGAATCTACAGTGACTCTTGCTTCTGGCCCTGCTGTGTGGAAGGACACTCACTCCCCCAGGAAGGCACCAGTACCACACCCAGTGCTGTTCCAGGCCCTACTCTTGGAAAACAATTTATTGCTCGTAGAAAATGATATAACTGTTTTCCAGGCAGTTTTTCTCTTGTTTTTTCATAGCCCACAGAAAGAGGCCAGCTTTAGCTCCTGCCATGAGTCATACACCAGGCAGGTGGACGGTAACCCTTTCCTGGTTGGCTTGTGGTGGTGTATTTCACCCTTACTGCCTCCCCACCTCTGTGACCCCAGCTCGGTGAGCGTGAGGACCACACCAAGCTAGGAGCAGCATGTTCTCTGTATCACCATGTCCTGTTTAAAACGGCACCGAGAGCCACGGCCTCTCACCCCACTCGCTGTGGCTCTGCAGACAGAAGCTGAGCACCTTCATCAGCATGTTGCTACAGGTCACTCCGCCTCTTGAGCTAGGCTTTTAGGAGCACAAATCCTTTATTGCAGTAATAAGATTAAATCATATCTGGACAGAAACAGCTTGAGCCTTGTCAGCACGGAGTATCAGTGTATAGTCTGAGAGCATCTACACCCAATGGTACAGCCATATGGCCAGCTGTGCTGCACACTCTATGGGAGGAGGAGGAGGACATTGCTTTCGGGAAGGGTTATTTGATAACCTTGACCTGTCACTCCAACTCTGCAGCAAACAGGGGGTTTTCCTCCCAGAGGTCTGCTTTTTAGGTGAATAACCCTTTTTTTTGCCTATTCTTACAGCTGGCTCTGATGGTATCGATAAATGAAAGATTACTTCAGGGTCCTTTGCTTGATATGGATCAGACGGCATTTCCACAAGGAAGATTCCTGTTAGGTGAAAGAGGCCTTTTACAAGAGCAGAAGCTCAGGATTCCAGACCAGTAGCAACCTTATTGCAGTGAAAATAAGATTTTCCTCATGCTGAGAATTTCTCATAAAGTTATTTTGAATAGCAATAATAACAATAAGAAAAAAACATTATCCTTTCCGTATAACCGCACAATATGAAACTTCCAAAGCAAATAGGAAGAAAAAAATCCTTCTTCAAATAGGAACAAAAAACATTTTCTAATAAAAATAAGGCCTCAAGCTACAGCAGAATACCTCTCAGATACCTCTCCAAAATCTTAGCATTTGCATTATTCTTCCTAAGTTATGGTGGAACAAATCCAACTCATAAAGTCAAAACATATTATACAAATATTTATTTATTTAGAAGAGATAATATAAAAGCCAAGTAAATGAAGAAGTGGGGTACCATCTTTAAAGCTTCAGTAAACTCATGGAAACTAGGAAGAAAATTTCTTCGTAGCCAGATTATTAAATATTATTCCATGTGGAGCTTTTTTCATAGTATCAACAAAAGCAGTGAGCAGTGGTCACTGTCTGTGATGATAACACAGACACCTTGGCTGTTTCATTGTTATTGTTATTTATAATTTGTACTGCATGCACATTTAAAACTCCTGCTCGGGAGTGTAGACCCTAAATACAGTACAAACGCAAAAGTCATATTGCTGAACTATGTTCCTAAGCAACTTTACTTGTTTGTAAATCAGAAAACTCAACTCAGAACTGTTCGGATGCAGCAGGATTTGCTAATAGTATCTGGTGCGATCATTGCAACACATTTCACAAGAACTAAGTCTACCACAAAGATTCACTCATAACTTGTACAAAGATAAAGAGCAGAAATAATTCTATGAAACAATGAGTTAAAAAATCCAGTCTTGTATCTTACCTAACATCAATATGACTTAACATTTGGCAGGAAATAGACTGGAATTGTGGATGCCCTAACTTCTTTATCACAAAACCATCGAATGTTGCTGAATTATTTGTAGTCTTGCGTGTTTTACTTACTTTTGGATTTCCAGAAATGGCCTTACCAGGTCAGCCAAGATCTTCCAGCTAAAGAAGTTACATCATTCCTGGAAGTTGCATTTTGTGAGAATCCCATTGAAACATAATACCTTAGTTTTATTACATACCTTTCACTCTATAGAACCACAAAACCCTTTGCAAGTTGTTTACGTATCTCTCCATATGTATAAGGATAGTGAATATGACATCTCCTCTCTGCCATCAGCATTACATACCGTGTTTAGGAAAGGAAATTAAAAGTAATGCAAACCAATGAAATTACAGAGTAATTTTACATAGGAAGAATGTGGTCAGTCAAAGAGAATTTAGCTAGGTCATCAAGGAAAAGGGTCTGCAAACACATCCTATGACATGTTTTCTCATTTTCCTGCAGTCAAGAGCTATATTTTCTGAAAGATGACATACAAGAAACAGTGTTTTCTTAACATCTACTGCAAAAAAAAAAAAGTTACAGTGTTACTTACTGAATCTCTAATTTCCTTCCTGCATACTTGGATTTCAGAAATCTCTCCAAATATTATACTTAGACTATGAAATCTACCATGATGGCTGAAATTAATGTGGCTGCAAAGTTTGTCTCTTTTTCAGTCCAGAGTTTCTGAAGTTCTTCTGGATACATTTCATTTTTACAATTGCACAAAGTATTTTCAAACAGGGCTTTACAATCCACAGAAGGATGTTTCCTCAGCAGGGGAATACTTGGATAGTAAGTTCAAAACTACCTCCTTTTGCATTGCTGGATGTAAAATTTAACATCCAGAGCAGAAATGTGGCTTTCGTGATCATGTCAAGGCTGTCACTGTGAGTTTAATGAGTAGTCTCCAAACATTTTGTTGTTAAGCTTCACCCGAAAAACACACCTGGTAACAGCAGATAAGTGCACTGATAAGTTTAACAGCTTACAGTATTTCACCTTAGCTCGAGGCAGAACTGTTTAACAATTTTTTTTTTTTTTAAAGCCTTTAGCAAACCTGTACAAGAATCCCTTTACTGTATCCAAATAAACTTAAATTACCAGTCCTTCCAGCTCTCTGGACAGAAAGATATTAAAAATGATTGACTAATGTCTTCCAGGTGCCCTGTTCCTTGCTGGAGAACTGTGTAATGGAGTAGGTGTCAGTAGACCCCAAGAGTAAAGGGGGACAAGTGCACTTGCATTAGGCGCCTGGGAGCTCCGGGAACAGCTGCTGCAATACTGGAGAGGTATTGGGAGAACATGGAGTGACTAACCGAGGTGGTATAGCAAGGTCCTGCAGGCACATTTTCAGGTCCTATGGCAAGGAGGGATGTCTACAGGTCTGCAGTGTACTGCTGTCAGAAAGGAGTTACACTCTTGGTCTCTCAGAAGGGATGAAGGCAATGAAGTCAGGGTTGCAACTGCTGCCAGTTTTGTCTCCTCTTTTGCCAAGACCTTGCAGGAGCCAGGTTCACTCAGCAGCGTGCTTTTACTGCCATCAGCCCTTTCCCCAGGCTTGATGAAGGGGTGACAGGAGGCAAGTAGCAGAGCTAGAGGATACATTCACGGTAGTAAGGAAAACGGGTCAAGGACTGTTCTCCAGCTCTGTGAGCAAGTGGTGCAGCTCAGATCAGGTCCACACATCTTTGCCACCATGGATGAGTTCCCTTCAGCCAAACCAGTGCAGAAGCTTTTTCCATACTGCTTATTGTAAATAGTCCCTAGCGCAAGCTGTAACCTAAGTTGTGTCAGGACATTATCTTGGAGAGTGCCACTTGGCGTGCTAACAATTAAACACTCGCATGCCAAATCTCCCTTCTCTTGTTCTCTTGCCTCCTCATAGCAGTGAGTCCTCATCAGCTAGGAAAGCCTTTTGTAACTGGATCTTTTTAGGCACGGGTGTTGAACCAGTATTGCACAGATTTTCAGGTTACTTTAGATTTCAGTGAGGGTTTGCTCCAAAACAAGTACCATGTCCCTCTTTACTGATAATAATGCAAATGTCATACAGCTTCTGGCACCGGTCAATCTAAGAATTTCCAACTTGAGTAAATCTTATGTAGCCAATTAAAACACCATCCTCTAAGCTTAATTAGATCCCTTATATAAAATTACTGCACATAGGGCTTTCTAACTGTCATATTAACCCTGGCTGATATAATTAAGGTGGAAAATGAAATTGTAATCAAATCGAAAGGAGATTTTAGGTACTTTATAAACAGTACCTGGACACTGAAGAATTTCTAGCAGCAGGTAGCTATAATTATAGATTAGTGCAGGATTCAGGGTTGACGAAGTCATTACTTTAAGACATTTTAATCATTTTTTAATCTTAAATTATTCATGCAAAATGAAATATTTTCTGCTTTAAATCTTCTTTAAGTCTTGCTTAATATTTCTGTAGTATGCTAAGTACATGACGGTGTCTAGGTAAAATTCTCCTTAAGTTAAATGAGCCTGTTATCACAATTTGCAATGCAGAATTAAAGTCACTGGGCCAGAGTCTCTGGTGTGTTAGCGTCAGCATGTGCTACACAACCTAACTAGTTTAGGGACTTTATGGCTCTATTGACACAGTGCTGAAACATCTTAGTCTTGACGTATTTATACCCTGTGGGGTAGGAAGTACTACTACCCCCATTCTGTGTATAGAATTAGACACAAAGAAACTAATAGTTGATGCTTCAGAGTGTTAGGCAGTTACTTCTTTCTGAAATTATAGAAGTGATGCTTTTAAATGTCTTTATGGACCAATGTTCAAATGGGGACTCTTAGGAAAGCTGTGACTGGGTGTATTATCCCAAATGCTATGCCAATGTCCTATCCACCCTTCTTAGTCCAGATATAGAGTGCTTTAAATCAGCCAAATTAAGGGACTTCTGTCTTGAAAGTGGACCTTGCCACTCTTTTTCAGCTGACATCAGATGTTGCTAATCTCACCAGTTTCAGTTATCCTGGATGAGAAAGCCTAAATCTGAAGGGGGGATGGTAGGGCAGAGCAGCAAAATGTGGTCTGTAAGTTTAAAAATATAAATGACCATTCCACAACTTTCACTTCCTGAGTTGCTATCATAACTGCTTTTTTTTTTTTTTTTCTATTTTCCTTCACATAATTTTGCAACGTGTCTTATTGCCTGCTGAGCTGGCTATAAATCCCTGATATAAAATATATTTATCTTTTTAAGGATCATGGAAATATAGTGATATGGATATACAACCTTGTGTGCTCACTAAGGTGAATGGAATGTAATTGCTTAAAGCTTCAGGTCAGTCTGTACGTGAGGAGTACAGGAACCACACGGGCCAGGGAAAGTACAAAACTTCATATTGCACCATTCTTGTCCTGCTCTGTAAAGGAGAGTTGAGACTCCCTCGCTGTCTGGGGGTTTTTATATTATTTTCTGTTTCATCAGCATTCATGTCACATAGGTAAGTATTTCAGCTTTCATTATAAACTTTAATGAACCATGTTCCTACTCTTGGTGCTAATGACTGCTTTTCCAGGCTTAATGGTGGGAAAGTCCTAGTAAGTTATCAAGACTATCTCCCCAAACTGTTCCCCAGAGTACCTTTTAATTTAGGAGTCCCAAGTAACAGAGTTTCTACGGCTTCCCTTAGGACACTTCGCTGATCATTTGGTTTGCTCTCAGGAGCTTTTCTGGATATTCATCCCAGATCTTTGTATCCTTAAATTAATCCAATTACTTGTTTAAATCAACCAGAACTTCTATTGTGGAGCTGACAACCAAAAAAAAAAAAAAGAGAAGAAAGAAAATGGAAAGAAAATGTCTAGCAGGAAAATGAATACCATGTACAGACACTTTTGTATGCCATTTCTGCATCCAGGTATGTCTACAGCCCTCATTTCTACAGCATCTATGAACAATTTCCAGTTCAAGCCCATTTTCTGGAAAAATAATATTTGCATTTACCATAATCACTGGCATTCTTCTAGGTAAACAATGTAAAGTGTCTGTATGTCACCACGAGGGACAGACATGCATACTTTGGCGATGCCTGTAGATGAAGAAAGGGAAGGGAGGCTCAGTGGCCAACTTTCTGTTTGCAGCTTTCCAAAGAGGTGCTACACACAGGGGCTCGTCTGCAGAACAAGCCCTGTGCTCCCCGCAGCTTCAGGTGGAAAATGGTGTAAGAAACAGTCTCACAGCGATCTTTATCTCAACGCAAGACAGAGTCTAAATGTCTAGGTATGAACGATCACCAAAAGTACAGTGAGAGTCTAACACCAGCAAAGTTGGTTTCTTTGTGGACTCTGGGTAGAGAAGGACAAAACCTACTATTCTGAGCTTCCGTTGTTTACCCCTATCCTTTCTGTGTTGTCCGTGAATTTTAAAAGTTTAATTGCTAATCCAGCTCTTTGGGACTTCATCAGCACAAAGTAGGAGTCATATAAATGATGAAATTTAGAATTTAAGTTTCATATGCTTTTCTGAATTTTGTTTCTGTTGTCATATACTCATTCAGATCAATATATGACATACCATGTTACAGATTTAAATACAGAGAAACTATCAAACACAGCAAAGAAAGAAATCACACTTAGATGGTGGCTTAACAAAGAAAGGGACTAATTTAAAGTTGGTCAGAATTTTTTTTTGTTTTTTTAATAGGGGGAGTTTATTTGAAAAATATCTGTTCATTGAACTGGATCTTTTTTTTTTCCTAAATCGCTTCGTATCTGGACTTTTTCCAAGGTAAATTCTTCAGGGAACTGTCCTGAGGGAAGCTCACTTGGGTTTTTGATGATGGATCTGCCATGGCCTGGGAAATTGATGTATCTTTTTCTACTCAACTCTTCACTTCTCTTCCCACCCGCCTTCTCCATTAATTAGTGTAACTCACAAAAGTAGTGGGAAACTGTCTCAATCACCTTTATGATCAACTTTGGTGAAAAAGATAGAAGAAATATTGCAGTAGAGTGCTTACAGTATAACCTAATGATATTACCTAGAGGGTTCTTTGACAACTCTTGCTAATCAGTTTTTATAAAGGGATGGTTTATGCCATTCATGAAGATTTACCTTTCTTACAATTTTTGGTATGTTCCAGAACACTAGGTTAATTTTTAGGGGGGTTGTTCTGAATTTTTCTGCTTTGTATATAAAAGTCTAGTCTTGGTTTAAACCATGTAGTATTTTGGCCTCAGTAATATTTTGTAGCAAAGAAGTCACAGAAGCCTTGTCATTTGCATGAATAGAGCTCATTCTTTTGCAATTTTCTGCCAGGAACACAGTAAAGGGACAAAAATATTTTGAGAAAGCTTGAAAATGGAGACTCTCAACCTCATATCACTAACTCAAGATGTCAGGCTGGTTCAGTTACCTATCCAAGCTTTTTGATTCTTACCTCAATCAAAGCCAAATGCTAAAAGTTTTGAAGTTCACCATCTCCTGCTGTGACTCTAAGATTTCTTAGAACATCTTATGCCCTTTTTAGTGCAAACAGCCAGAGTTTTCTGAGCTATCAAGCTGAGCTACCTTATGAAGAAAGGATTTTCAAGCAGAAAAATCACAGTATCTGAAATAAAGCATTAGATAAATCAACGTGACAGCTATGTGGAGTGACAGGAATCCAAAGGCTTTTTTGAGTCCTGAAGTCTATTTCCCATGTATCCTCCTCTGCCTGATATGACATTAAGTTGCAGTGTATAGATAATCTGGAAAAGTGATGCAACATCTGTGATGTGCAACACACAGTTCCTGTAGAGTGACAACTTCAACAAGAAATAGCTGACTTGTACCAAATGAGGGTCACTAAAGATGTAAATCAGTACCAGGAAACAGGAAAGAATGGTAATGAAAGGGACCATTAACTGCATCAAAAGCACTCTTAAATGCTTTCTTATTCAAAAAGACTTCTACCCTTTTCTAAACTTATGGGTTCTATTATGGCTTAACTGAAAAATGTTGTTGACCCTGTCACAACCACTTGCACAAATTTTAGTTAACCCATTTTAATGGACACTGGAGATGTATAATAAATGGTTTATATGGACTATACATTACATCTGATCGATATTGTAGCTCTGCATGGGTATAACTATACATTTTATACTTGCATGATATGTACTGCTACACTTGTGAAGAACATCTGCAAAGATGTGATTGCTAGGTATGTGCCCTGCTGCTGTGGTAAACTGTCATGGTTTGGATTTCTCTGTGTCTAGGTAGTGCAAAGAAAAGCAGGATGATGGCTGCCAGGACAGTGTGATCATACTTCCACATGGCTCACTCAGACTACGTCTAAGTCTTTTTTGGACATTTCTGCCTGTCTGTTTTGATCTCATTTGTTGTTACCTTATTTTTAACAGGCAAGAAGTTTAGGGTTGTCTCTCCAAGACAAACAGGATCTGCGCTAAACAAATATTAGTGTATCAAATCTGGTTTGTTTTGCACTGTCGTTTCAAGAGAAAGCTGGATTTCATTATACGCTTTGACTTGGTGATGCAAAGTTGTTTCTCTGATGAGTTTAATATCCAGTTGCTTAGAGACAATCTCGAAAAAAGATTTTTCCAGCTAGATCAAACTGGGGACAAATGAAAAACCTAACCACACAAAGAAAAGCTCTTCAATGATTCTGGACAGATGAAAAGAAAACAGGTGTAAAGAAAAAAAAAAAATTATTGCCATAATTAAGACAACCCCATCATTTGACAGACGTACCAGGTAAACATGATTGTTTCTTTTCTTTCTTCCTGAACTAGATAATAGATACATGTCTTCCAACAGTCAGAAAAAGATCACTTTCCCGATGGGCCAGTCACTTAGACCATTCAGTGCACAGCTTATGGTGCATAGCTGCCTGATGCTCTGAAGCAGAATCTGGTTGAACGAGATAACTTCAGTACACGTTGTGCTATCCAGCCACTTCCCATACGTCTCCACGACAAAGCACAATGAAGCAAACCACCGCCACAGCGAATGTGACATACTCATGCTTTGTACATGTTCAAACACAGGCACTCAGTAGGAAATGTTATTTACTTACAGCTGAGACTGGCAAGGAAAAAGAGTCCTTGCAGACCTGCAAAGTATAACCAGCTGGTCAACAAATCTGCCTCCAGTATGTTGGATCCTCATCTGGACTGGGGTTAAGTACTGTCTCTCCATAACAGGAAGTCCTTGAACTCAGGACAGTATCTCCAGACAGTGAGATCCTGTTCCCCTAAGGATTTGAGATGACTGCTGATGTTGCACAATTTTTGTTCAAGGAGCCATTTCTGTAGGACTTTATGGGAGCTTGAACCTTTCTGCACCTTCACCCCATTACTCTACTTGCCATCTGTTCCTACAGTGTCTCACAACTCTGACTCTCACCAGCAATGAATGCAGTTTGGGCAAGTTCCATCTTGGCTGTTTTGGTCAGCCTCCTGTTTCTGCTTCAACATCAGGACTCCTGGTTGATCTAGACCTTTGCTGACTATGGATTCTCTGTCATCGTAGTAGATAGGATTTGCATTTCTGTCTGGTTACCATCCCAAGATACCTATGACTAAATGTTTAGAGACTATCTGAAATGACCAGAAATTTTCTTAAAGTGCACTGTATCCTAGGAAAAAATCCTGGCAAGCATGAAGAAGTAACTCAATGCCTGCTACTGTGCTGCTTGGCATTATAGTGGGGTGAGGGAACCAACCACTGCAGATCAGGGGATGACCAGACTGTTTGGGGATCCCCAGAAAATTCCACTGTGGCACAAAATTGAATTACAGGCAGGGAGCAGAAAGAAACAATAGAATGACACACACAAAATGGTTCTTATTTTAGTTCACCTGATTGATTGATGCAAGATATTTGCAACATATTGGTGATCCATATTATTGACAATCGAGAGAGATACAAAGAGCAATTTGCAAAGGTACAAAGAAGAGGTATGTACCTTGCACACACTATCAAAAAATTTTAGTTAATACTTGCCCACTGTGTATCCCTTAAGTGATTTGCTTACAGTAACAAAGGAAATCTGATTCGTACAGGAAATCTTTTGAGTCCTACTCCAGAAAATCATTCCTTCTAGCCTGTCTAAAACTGATCAAAGCGAAAGATGGGGAAAAACAAATGTTGGATTATTGCTCTTCTCATAAAAAAGGTATTTTTAGGATATACTATACTAAGGATAGCTGCTTAAGGGACTTTTGCACATCCAGTGAGGTGAAGCATGAAAGCTGATCTTTTTGAGTTACTTTTTTTTATTGAACATTTGGTCGCAAATTGCCCTTTATTCTAAATGTGTTTCTGATTACTATCATTCAGGACAGAGATTTCAAAGTCTTTGGTGAACAGGTAGATTCACATTTGCTACTGTTCCTTCTTTTTCAGTAACAGATAAGCGTAACCTGTGAACAACCACCTAAGCCAGAATTTTAAATATAGAATTTCAGAAGAGAAATGGTCTATCATTCTTCTGTCTTATGCCTTCACAGTGTAGGTTTCATTTCATACAAAGCTGTAACTGAACTGTAAAAAACATAGATTGTATAAAAAGCTTTTGATGGATTACAAAATATTACTCCGTGTTAACATTTTTACAGCACTACAGTAGTCAATCAAGAATCAAGAAAAGAGGCTGGCTAGGTGGAAGGAAAATTACATTTTAATGAATAATAAAAAAGAAAGCCAAGCTGTACATATTTAGACACTAATACCTTTTTATTGCATTAATGGATGAACTAATAGATCAAAGGCTTGTAGGTGTTAAGACATTGAGGTGAATGTGTGCATAATTAAATGCTGTACTTTATTTCCACAAACATCGATTATCAATCCAAAACGATTTATTGCAATAGTGTATCCTTCTTCCTAACCAGACCATAGGATATTTTTATTTATACTAGAATGTGACTTACATAGAGAGAAAAAAATCAACACCAAAACACAGAAAAAAAAAACCCAAACATTTTTTTTTTCCTTAATCCTTCAAAACATTACAATGATTAATTTTCCTGTTAGTTCTCTCCCTAAGTAGACACTCGTTAGGCTGCACTTCTGGGTCACTGTCTGTAGGACTGTGGGTTACAGTTTAAGTGGGCTACAGACTGGCATCTCTGAATCATTGAACAGTCATAAACTTAGTCATACGTATGACTTCTAAATGATCCAGATTCTTAGAAGCAAACATTCATTTTTAGTGTTTTGCAAAAGTCAAGGCAAACCTTTTTGTCTGTGTATTTATTGATTTCAATTGGAAAGAAAGGACAAGAGTGTAAGATTTCTAACTGAAAGAAACCTCATGGTAACTAGATTTACCCTTCTGACAGCCCCAGAAAATGCCCCTTGAATTCCCAGAGTTCTTAACACTGTAAACTGTAAGATGGATGGCCACTGGATTTATTGCTTTTGTCAAATGTATTAATTGCACATAATTTCTCAAAATAACTCATTTTTATAATACCACAAGCATTGCAGTCTCTGAAAATGAATAAAGCCTTTACACTGCCCTTACCTCCATTTCTTCAGCACGATGGAGAATTCTTTGAGCTATATCAGTGTTCTTTGTGGTACCTAAAATCTTTCTTTTGTGTCTCCTCAGAGCCCTATATTGAAGTGATAACATCCAATTTTATATGACTTTCCTTGGCTAGTTGCTGTTGCATCACTTAATATGAAACTATGAACCTCATTCCCCATCAGTGTTTTTTGTTTCTCTGTGAGACTACTGCGTGATCCCAAGCAATAGCATGAAGACATTACATACTGCATTGAATTTTTCACTCACTGAACTTCAGCTGTAAGAATATTAAAAGCAATAACCCCCTCCTACTTCTACTCAAGAGTCTTTGCTTCAGTCAGGTCTTCTTGTTCGATGCTTCTCCGGGTACTAAAATACAGTTAAATAACACATTACTTCTTCATGTCCAAATGTCTTGGACATCTTTCTCTGACAGAATTGTACCAATTATAGCCTGTTTTGATTTTGTTATCCTTGCTATATTTTGCAAAGTGGATGATTGATGCTAAATGTTCAGTGTGAGACCTCATGGAAGCCTGAGCAGAAAAGGGAAAACCAGCCCTCAGAAAGCCACAATCTGATTTGGATATTGGTAGTAGTATTTAAGCACGTTCATCTTCCTGAGACACATGACTGATGCTCAGTACTCTGAGTCCAGTTAAAAGGCTTCCTTCCCTTGGTGATAAAGACAAAAGGTAGGATGCTCGTCTCCCCTTGCTCACTGAGGTACAGAGAGACTTTCCCAGTCAGTGCTTTCTCTGAAAAACTGTCATTATCAATTGTTATTGTGGCTGGAGGCTGAATGACTGTGAGCAGTAGATTTTTTGTGAAGCCCTGCAAGCAGGATCTACAGCAGCCCGTGGTCCGGCTTCCAGTCTGAATCCACAAATCAGTCGCATCATGTTTAACACTGACATTGGGAAGCGAAAAATTCTCTGCTGTTTTACTAGCTAACTTTTACAAGTACAGCTTCCAGATGTCAAAAAAAACCCACAACAACAACAACAACGAAAAAACCAAACCAAACCAAAAATAAAACATTGCAAGCGTACAGAAAACCTGTCTGTGACATCAATGGTTTTATTATTGCTCTGAGGAGCCTTTTATACAAGAAACAGCACCTGATGGAAGAAAATTCTGTCTGACTCATGGTGACAGTTAATTTGAAAGATTCATTTGACAATAAAGGTCAGACATACATTGAATAGTTTCTAGCCAGAGCTGCTGATGGTCATGGACACTGCTGTTCTGAAGTTTGTCTCACTTCTATTAGAATCATAGAATGGTTTGGGTTGGAAGGGACCTTAAAGATCTTCTAAATGTGGACCCTCTCTGGAAGGAAATGCAAGAACTGGTTACCCGGGACAGAGACAGAGCTGAGGTACTTAATGACTTTTTTGCCTCAGTCTTCACTGGCAAGGACTGCAGCCGCACTGCCCATGACACAGAAGGCAAAGACGAAGATTGGGAAAATGGAGAACCGCCCACTGTAGGTGAAGATCAAGTCCGAGACCACCTGAGGAAACTGAAGGTGCACAAGTCCATGGGACCTGATGAGATACAGCCGCAGGTCCTGAGGGAGCTGGCAGATGAAGTCGCTAAGCCACTAGCCATCATATTTGAGAAGTTGTGGCGGTCTGGCGAGGTTCCTGCCTACTGGAAAAGGGGAAACATAACCCCTATTTTCAAAAACGGAAATAAGGAAGACCCGGGGAACTACAGGCCAGTCAGTCTCACCTCTGAGCCTGGCAAAATCATGGAGCAGATCCTCCTAGAAACTGCTGAGGCACATAGAAAACAAGGAGGTGATTGGTGGCAGCCAGCATGGCTTCACCAAGGGCAAGTCAGGCCTGACAAATTTGGTGGCCTTCTAGGAAGGGGTTGCAGTGGCAGCGGACAAGAGAAGATCAACTGATGTCATCTACTTGGACTTGTGCAAAGTGTTTTGACACCATCCCACGCAATATCCTGGTCTCTAAATTGAAGAGACATGGATTCGACAAATAGACCACTCAGTGGATAAAGAACTGGCTGGACAGTTACACTCAAAGAGTTGCGGTCAACGGCTCGATGTCCAAGTGGAGAGCAGTGATGAGTGGCGATCCACAGGGGTCGGTACTGGGACCTGTACTGTTCAATGTCTTTGTCAGCGACATGGACAGTGGTGTCAAGTGCACCCTCAGCAAGTTTGCCGATGATACCAAGCTGTTTGGTGAAGTAGACACGCTGGAGGGGAGGGATGCCATCCAGAGGAACCCAGACAGGCTGGAGAGGTGGGCCCAAGCCAACCTCATGCAGTTCAACAAGGCCAAGTGCAAGGTCCTACATCTAGGTCGGGGCAATCCCAACCACAAATACAGGCTTGGTGGGGAATGGCTGGAGAGCAGCCCTGAGGAGAAGGACCTGGGGATGCTGACTGACGAGAAGCTCAACATGAGCCAGCAACGTGCAATCACAGCCCAGAAGGCCAAACGTATCCTGGGCTGCATCAGAAGTGTGTCCAGCAGGTCAAAGGAGGTGATTCTGCCCCTCTACTCCACTCTTGTGAGACCCCACCTGGAGTACTACATCCAGCTCTGGAGTCCCCAACAGAAGAAGGACGTGGACCTGCTGGAGCATGTCCAGAGGAGAGCCACGAGGATGATCTGAGGGCTGGAGCACCTCTCCTATGAGGAGAGGCTGAAAGAGTTGGGCCTGTTCAGCCTGGAGAAGAGAAGGCTCTGGGGAGATCTTATTGTGGCCTTCCAGTCCCTAAAGGGGGCCTACAGGAGAGCTCGGGAAGGACTTTTTACTGGGGCATGTAGTGATAGGACAAGGGGGAATGGCTTTAAACTGGAAGAGGGCAGGTTCAGATTAAACATTAGGAAGAAGTTTTTCACTTTGAGGGTGGTGAGGCACTGGCACAGGTTGCCCAGAGAGGTTGTTGAGGCCCCATCCCTGGAGGTGTTCAAGGCCAGGCTGGATGTGGCCTTGGACAACCTGATCTAGTGGGAAATGTCCCTGCCCATGGCAGGGGGGTTGGAACTAGATGATCTTCAAGGTCCTTTCCAACTCTAAACCATTCTATGATTCTACCATCTAGGTCCAACCCCCCTGCCATGGGCAGGGACACCTTCCACTAGACCAGGTTACTCAAAGTCCTTGTAACCTGTCCTTGAATACTTCCAAGGATGGGGCATCCACAACTTCCCTGGGCAATTTGTTCCAGTGCCTTGCCACCCTCAGAGTAAAGAACTTCTTTGTAATATCTAATCTAAATCTACCCTCTTTCAGTTTAAAACCATTACCCTTCATGCTATCACTACACTCCCTGATAAAGAGTTCCTTTCCATCTTTCCTGTAGACCCCGTTTAAGTACTGGAAGGCCTCTATAAAGTCTTTCACTATAAGGGCCTTGCACTGGGCCATGTTGAACTTCATGAGGTTTGCACAGGTCCAACTCTCCAGCATGTCGACTGCTTGGTGTCATCGGCAAACTTGCTGATGATGTACTCAATCCCACTGTCCGTGTCACCAACAAAGAAATTAAACCGCACTGGTTCCAGTACCGACCCCTGAGGAACGCCACTTGTCACTGGTCATCACTTGGACACTGAGCCATTGACTGAAACTTTTTGATTGCGACCATGCAGCCAACTCCTTATCCACCAAGTGGTCCATTGGTCAAATCCATGTGTCTTCTATTTAGAGACAAGTACTAAGTACTTTTACAAGTACTAAGTACTAATAGAGTACTAAGACTTCTCTGATCTCATAATTATGAACCACAAAGTAATAAAGATGTTGCTCTCTTAGTGGTAAATTACAAAAGACATACTCTGAAAGGTCACTCAGTGATCTAAGTCAATTCTTTGCTTATTTGTACTAAGAATCTTAAAAAAAATGCACAAAACAAAAGAACCCAAACTCTATTTTTCTTGTTCTGCAAAGAACAGGCTGATGTCTGACTGTAAACAAGGGAGGAAATATTTTAGGTCACAGAATATTAAAGTACTGCAAGCAGGGAAAAAAGAACCCCAAAACAGAGTAGTTGGGTTAGGGTTGTATCCTAATAGCAGACTAATGTTTTCAGAGCCACATCCTAGGAAATTTGAAACCCATGTGAAACTTATTGACAAATACCTTTGGGAGTACATTTTCCATTGAAGAGTATTGAACACAGAGTCCACTTCTATCCTATCATCTCCATAAATTTATGTTAATGTCAAATTTTATCAACTTAAAATGAAACAAAATAGAGCTTTTTCTTCATTATTGTAAAGAGGTTAACAACTATGTAGTGAGTAAAAGAAAGGTGATCCATGGACAGTGAAATTTAGAAAGGTAAATATACTCTTGTAATAGTTTATCGGTGATCTATACGCGTTGAGTGTCAATTACAAATACCAAATTTTGTCTTAAATGTTTAAATGTATAGTTAAGTCTTGTTGGAGAGACACTTAATACCACCACTTTGTCATTAAACAGTAGAAAGTTAGAGCTTTTCAGAAGTCAGATAAGGTTTCAAAATTATGAAGGATTTTATTAAAAATATTCTTGTTCTCCATTTTTTCATGTTTCTCCCGAAGGATTTATTTTGGAAGAAGTTATTTGACTCATAATGGGAAACAGTTGTCAGAACTCGAGTTTTGGCAAACAAATTAAACCTGTTAACTAGTCTGATAAAAATGGATTTGGGGCAGTATGCTGTATGTTATAATTATAGATGTGTTTAGAAATATATGAGATTAAAAGAAAATATTTTTTTCAGTCAGTACATTTTATATTATGCAATGGAAAAACATTTTCAATTGAAACATTGCTCATGTTACAGATAGCACAATTACAGCTTTAATATGGATGTTTAATTATTAACATTCTTGTCTGAAATAATAAAAGAATATGAACCCAGAACCATTTAAACTTTAACAGCTTCTAAATCTCATCTTTCAAAGAACTGTTGGCTTTCTTGACTTCCAGCTGACAGAAAGGAAGTGGGTAAAATAAACTTCCTCAAATAGTGATTGGCATTTATTTAAATCAGAATGCCAAAGCAGCCACAGTGAATTTCTAACAAAATTTCAGAAAGACTTAGAACTAGACAAGGAGGGATTTAAGCATATCTCCAGGAAAGGAAGTTATTATTTCTAGAATAACATAAATTAATTTTTAAGTTTAAAAAAAAAAAAATCTCAGCAACTGAATTTTTTACATAGTTGGTATAGAATGGATATTGCTATACTTGATTTATTTGAAACTGTGGCAAAGATGAAGTTAAATGGAGTAACATAAAGTTCAGGAACAGAGACTTAAATTACAATTTCATACAGCTCATTAACAACAGTTGAAGAAAGGATGTATAGTAGTCGCTATTTGTGTAACCTATTAAAATGTCCTAACTTCATTATTTACCTGAACTTTTGACTACTTGGATTCTAAGGGCTCTCTTAGGCTCAGAGCCTAGTATAGACATGTCCGAACTACTGACTTGTGTTGTAACAGCAGCAATACTAAGTACTAATAAAACAGGTTTAAAATTGTCCAACATTTGACAAGCAGAATTAATACAGTACAAATTGTTGTGCTATTTTAAGTCTATCCATAGGCTATTTATATCCTATTCCTGCCAGTAAGATAAGTGAATACTCAGTCATTACATATGCTATTTGGATTTGCTCGTTTGTTTACTTGCAGCTCTTGTGTACAGCGATGTTTCTGAAAACTATAACAATGTAAATTATGTCTGCTCAAATTTTAAGAAAATCATTCCTCAATGCTAAAGTCTTGTAGTACTAAAAACTGAAGTATATTATCTACATACTTTAATCAAATTTGAATTTGAAAGCATTCAGTTTTTATTTAATGCCTGATCTCTGGGACAACACATAAGTGGTTTCAGACTTGTCCTTGCTCAACAGGAATGATTTGTGGATTATAGGATACCGTGAGGCAGGATGGGGCAGTGTACCTATGCTTATGAATCATTTTGGACTTAACATCTCTCTGTGACTGTTTTTCACTGCCGGGAAGTGCAACTGATGACCGTTGTAGTCCAAGAATTAATGAAAAGACAGAGTGCAGTCATCATGGCAAGAATTCATAGGATGAATTTTTACTAGTCTGCATTTAGTTTTGTTCATTAAAAGCTTGATAAGATTATTTTTTGCCATTATTTTATGATCTGCAATATTTATGCACTTACACAAACCAATTCTACTTCTTCAGTGACTGAGATTTTTGTTTGATCTTCATCAAGAAAATGGTGTGACACATTTTCAGAAGATACTGCTAAAGTATTAGATCAGCGGCAGACTTTGAGGTGTTACTTAACATCAGAAGCTAGTTATGAAATTGTGAAAAAAAGATGCTAGAACGTATATGTATATTCGCTATTAATCTAACACACGCAGTCAACTTCAAAACATTCCTTTAATGCCCTTCTTTTTCTCAGCCAAAGTACAAAAAGTTCTATGTTGTAGAACAAGAATACTGCAACAGAAGCACACTCTCTTAAATTCAGTATTTGGGCTAAAAGTGATAATGCATATGGAAAGGTCCAAAATTTTATCTTCCAGCAATGCTCTGAGATCTCTATAGCTTACTGTCAGTACAGGGGAGGGGATCTGTAGTATGGACAGTGATTTATTAGCCACAGATTACCATGTTTGCACCCTTATTCATCTTTCGTTATCAAAACATCCTCACCCTGGCTGTGTTTCAGAAAACAAAGGAATGGAATGAAGAACGCACAGACCATTGAGTTATGAAGTCCAATGTCTCAGAGCAAATACACGTTTGTGGGGTTTGATACTAGTCATGAATTAGCTCCTGCATAATCTGTCAGCAGTCTGTGTTCTTGCTCAATAGACTATTTTGTTCAAAGGTGGGTTCTTTTGAGTAATATGATGAGTTAAATCTACTGTAAAATAATCTACCCAGGTAAACTATAGTCAAAGATTAAGTCTTCCTTCTTCAACTATCAGCTTCACAGGCTGTTATGATTTCTCTTCTTTTCTCTAGACAATTTTCTTCCCCAATTTTTTAATAGAAAGTTCGGGTTATTTGCTCCCTGGAGTACATTCTGTCACCTTCATGGGCTCATACCTCATTCATTCCACAATGCAAATCTTAAAGACATAAAGCTATGGCTCAAAGATGCATTTTACTGTGATTTTTTCAGAGATCATTACATATTTCACTATTAAATTCAATATGGAGCCTATATGATCTCAATGTTATCCCCACAGAGATGCGAATGCACCAGTATTATTAAATTATGATTAATGATGGCTAGTCACATGGTAGTTAATGATGGCTAATTGTTTTTTAAGTGTACAGATCCAGTCCTAATTGATATGATTTTGTCTTCCTATCAGCTGTTGACTACAGAAATTTTTTCTAGATTGAGGATGTCTGTCACTGCACATGCCTCATAACCTTGAGAAGTACCTGGATCTCAGGCTGATTGTGTACCCTCCGTATGGTAGGACTGAGAGGTCTTCTAGAAATTTTTAATGCATTCATCATGTACGTTCGGTCACAATGAAAACTGAATTTACAATATTTGTGTTTCCCTTTATGAGACAATCCTTCCACCTTCTGGGTTTACTTTAAGCGTCACGATGGTCCTTTACATTGGCAGCAGCGTGAGCTAAACAAACACTGCTTCCTTGTCTCTCTTCCGAGTGGGAATTTCTACAGTGCGGTTGGCTATTTTCTTTCTACATCAATAGCATCCATATGCTGTTTTTTTTTTTTTTCTGCTCTATTTAATATTTTCTTTATTCTGGGATCTTTTCCAATTTAGTTATGTAAGAGGTGGCCTTCTTTAGTCTGTTGCGGTGGCTAACACACTATTTAAAACAGAAATTTTGAAAAAGGGCAGTGTGGACCTTGAATGAAGAAAAGAAGTCTGAGGAACAGACTTCGGTTCAACAAGGCCAAGTGTCGGGTCCTGCACTTGGGTCACAACAACCCCATGCAGCGCTACAGACTGGGGGCGGAGTGGCTGGAAAGCTGCCCGGCAGAAAAGGACCTGGGGGTGTTGGTGGACAGACGGCTGAGCATGAGCCAGCAGTGTGCCCAGGCAGCCAAGAAGGCCAACACCATCCTGGCCTGCATCAGGAATAGTGTGGTGAGCCAGACTAGGGGAGTAATCATCCCCCTGTACTCGGCACTGGTGAGGCCTCACCTCGAGTACTGTGTTCAGTTTTGGGCCCCTCACTACAAGAAGGACATTGAGGTGTTGGAGCGTGTCCAGAGAAGGGCTACAAAGCTGGTGAAGGGTCTGGAGGACAAACCTTATGAGGAACGACTGAGGGATCTGGGGTTGTTTAGCCTGGAGAAGAGGAGGCTGAGGGGAGACCTTATCGCCCTCTACAACTACCTGAAAGGAGGTTTTAGAGAGATGGGAGCTGACCTCTTCTCCCTGGCGACAAGTGATAGGACAAGAGGAAATGGGTTCAAGTTATGTCAGGGCAGGTTTAGATTGGATATTAGGAAGCATTTTTTCACTGAAAGGGTTATTAAACATTGGAATAAGCTGCCCAGAGAGGTGGCGGATTCACCATCCCTGGAGGTGTTTAAGAAAAGGGTAGATGAGCTGCTTAGGGACATGGTTTAGGAGTGGTGGTGTTTTTATCAGGGTAGGTTAATGGTTGGACTTGATCTTAAAGGTCCCTTCCAACCTCACTGATTCTATGATTCTATGATTCTATGAATAGGAAATGTAATGCAGAAAACACAGAAAAATGAACACATACTGCTTCACATGACAAATCAACAGAAAGGAAAACTGCTTAGTCAGCATCAATCAGCAACGGGAGATATAAAATAATTGCACAGAAGGCTCAGACACATGTTGAAATTGCCACTGCTCAACAAGTTTCTGAGCACGCACTGAACCAGTGTAATTGCCTGTGCTCTTAGCCTATGGCAGCAAAACATCAAGTAACTTCGTTCAAGCTATTTTCATTGCAAGTTTGATCAAATCACATTATTCTGCTTTCATTGTGTGCTTGCACATCAAAAGGGTATTAAAACTGTCACACTTTTGCCTCCTAATCGACAGGAACACATTTTGTTTTCTGATATGTTAAATAAGGACTTGTTTTCATTAACTCTTATATACTTCTTTCATGTTTTTTTTTCTTTACTCCAAACATCCACTGGCTCTATATGAATCCGAACCGGCACAGCACAAACATTATAGAACCTGTCAGTGAGTGGCAACGTGAGCATTTGTGCTGTCCCACCACTCACTGGATTTCTGTATGTGAATGTTGTGGTGACCCTGTGCTGGTAGAAGAAGACATAGAAATAAAATGTTAGATCTTATGATTGGTTCACTTTTACACAGAAAGGTTAAGTATGGCTCATCAATGAATCCAGAACTTGTGATTCAATACAGACCAATCTTCTTTTGGTTGTTGCCACGTGTTTAATTCTGGTTTTGTTACATATTAATAACCTGATAATACAAAATGTGTCTGACACTGAAGGACTCAGAAAATTGGAAGAGAGAAAAATGAATACACTGTAAAAGAAAGAAAAACATTATGATGGGCTCTTTAAAGAGGAAGGCAGGGCTTTTAAAACTGAGACCTAAAAGGAGATGTGATCATTAAAACAGACTTATAGTAAAACCACACAACTGTATTACTTAACCTAATTACAGGCACATTAGACTCTTCCTGAAAAATTATAGTTCTTTCCATGAGTTTATCTGATTTCTGTACTGGAGTTGGAGGAATAAAATACCTCAGTAAGTCGCATTAATGACTTATATAGATCAATTGTCACACAGACATCACTAAGGAGAGGACACCTTCTAGTGGAAATCCGAGGTCAAGGAGCTTTGTCAAATTCATCAGGAACTAAAACATGACTCAGTCTCAATGAAAACATGTAAAATGTGCTTTGGAACCATGTAGGGGAAAAATACTAGTCACTCTATTTACTCCTTACTCGTACGAACATAAGGTATTATTTTTGTCCACCCGGTATTTTTTTTAAACAGTTTCTGTTCATTATTATAACTTCTTTCATTTTCTGTGGGTAAAAACCAGGCACAGTCATGGTTGATAATAAACAAACAAAACATGAACAAGTACATTAAGGCAGTGGAGCCAAATTTTAGCTGCATCAAATAACAAATCAGACTATTCCCTTGAACTAGTTTTGTGTTTGAACTGCTATTTTGATTTTTTTTTTTTTTTTTTGTGCTTGAATCAGGATAAAGTTGAAACAACTTTATGGTATTATCTTTAATTCCTGCTCCATCTACATTTCTCCATTCTCCTTTTCCAACTGCTTATGGATACAAAATAGAGTTGTATACCTTCATTAAACTTCAAGTAGCACTTCCACAATTAAGATATACTTAATCTAGAATTGTGGAGAGAGTTAAAATAGAGCAGAGAGATTTTGGAATGTTACGCTGAAGTTGCATTGCCAGGGAGGCAACATACCAGCTCTAGCAATTTGCATGGTAAAATTTTGGGCAGGAATCTCTAGCAGGTGATAGATCAGGTCTCCAGAAGAAACCTCTTCATAGATCACAAAATTGTCTAATTGGCATGTGTGGTAAATCTGAAGTGTCTAGGATGTGATGGACTGGTGATACAGATCAGTTGCACATATGCAGTAGGTTTGACATGGTTTCAGTTTGTCAGAGTTTAACAATTGCCATATTAATCAATGTTGGCAAGTGTAAATGGGGCATAGTCAGTCTGACAAAAAATTCATTATGTAGGACACAAAAAATATTTTTTTGATCATGTTAAAAATGAAATCTTGTCTTCTAGATCAATCTGATCCAAAACAGTTTTCTAAATTATTTTCTAAGACAAGAAAAAACAAGCCTGTTTCTTCCTCCATGGAAAATGTATTTGATGGAAATGTTTGGGACTGGGTTGATCCTCAAAATGTGATTCAAAATTTCCAGTTTCTTTTCCTTGAACTTCAAGAATCAAAGATGTATAGCTGCACTCAAACAATAGTTTCTCCTGTCTATTATTAGAACTTGGTCTAGAATTGACCTATTTACATTAATATTCACAAAAGCAAAATTTGCTCCATATGGATATTTATATAATAGTGGCCTGTATGTAATATTGATTTTCAGAATAAAAAGAAGAAAAAACAACCATTAGAAAAATAATAAAAAGATGACTGATCCTTTCTGCACCACAGCAAGCTCAATATATATATAAATAAATAATAATTATAAAGTCTTCTAACATTATTCAAGCTACAGGATTGGAAATTTGACACCACATACTTAAACATTTTGGGGACAATTTTCTTTTTTTGGTGGGCTTTTTTGTGTGTTTTTTTTTTTTTTCTTCCAGCTTTTTATTTAAAATCTGCTCTTGAATTTAAGGTTCTTTTTAAATGCATACTAGAATAATTAGATGCGCCATGAAGCAGCTTAAGCTAATTGAAGTGGCCACAAAAACTGTGAATGCAAATTGAGCCATCTGGATGAACAGATAAAAGCTTTGGAGACATTCAAAAGACAGGTGGCATTCAGTAACTTTCCATCTCTTCTTCACAGTATGGTTAGAAAACTGGGAGAAAGAAAAGTAAAACTCTTCAGGCCACTGAGACAAAAATCTAATGTCAATAAGGTATTCCTGAAAAGTACAGAAAAAGTAACTTATGGTATCAGGGAAAGTCAAAGTGGCTCCACAGGGCAATAATAAAAGATAAACTCAAGTACATAAACCAAGGGAGCAACAACTACTCAGTGTACAAAGCAGGATCACGCCAAACTGTAAGATAAATCATTATCTTTATAAAGTAACGATCATTTTTTATTTAAACTACTTGACTGGATACAGAATATTTGACTTAGGTTTCAACTCAGTCATACATTTTGTGAAGGACTGAGCAAATACCATAAGTGCTAATTTTCAAAAAGTGTGAGCATCTGTTTGTCTATTCATGTCTGTGAGAATTGTGTGTGCTCGAAGGTTCTAAAAAATCAGACTGAACTGGTTTTGAAGCCCTGTTTGTAAATGATGGTGCCATTTCTTCTTTTCTTCTGCAATACATATCATGCCTGTTCAGATTGCCAGGGATTTTTTTTGTTGGGTTATTGGGTGGTGTGTTTTTTTTTAAAAGGGTGATCATTTACTGTAAACTGATATGTTCCTTTGTACAGTTAAGTTTTCAGCCAGGATCTCTAAACAGTACTGTAAAAGAAGATATCAGAATTGGACAAAATCACTTAAACCTTCTGTTCCATGAAAATGAGCTTTTTATTAAACGGAAAGTACTTGGATGAAATGTCATCTTAATAAAACTTGTTTTTACAACTTGATTGCACTTAAGATGATTTTTAAAAAGGCTCAAATAAATAGTTCAATGATGTTTTATAGCATTTAAGATCTTTTGCTTATCATTTTACAAAAGCAGACAAACTCCAAACATGAGCTTTCCTTTTTAGATTAACAGAAGTTTAAATTTTTCAGCCTCTAAAAAAAAAATTTCTAAAAAATCAAGTAGGTCTAAAAATAATAAATAATAACCACAGGAATTACTTGGTAAATCTCAAAAAAACAAATGTTCAGTTCTGATATGCTTAGGGATAATATTTGAGCTCACCTGGAAGAAGCCCCTGTTGAGAAAAGCTGATGTTTTCACAGCTGCTCTTTTTACCCAAAGATAAATAGTTCTTTTATTGTCACTTACATGTATTGGAATAGCTTTACATTTCAAACACATTTGGATAGTTTCACATGTGCTACCCCACGTGGTTTTCCTATGAACTTTTTTTTGATGTGTGGAATTTCCTTCCAAATCACCTGGGGTTTCTGGTCATTACACTGTGAAGGACTGTATGAGCATCTATAGGTGGGGAGAGACACGGCATCTGACCGCTATAGAATCAGCAATCTGTTAAGTAGTGCCCAACCCCTTGGAAATCCAACAGAAGTGGAACGTCCTCTCAAGGTCTCCGTGCTCTTTCCCTGAGAGGTCATAGGTCTCTTCTGGGAAGCATCCTGCCAGCTAACCTCTGAGGGAAATGCCAGCTATATATTGAGATTTACAGCAGAATTAAATGGCCTTTCAGATCTTGTATTTGATGTCTTCACCAGGTTAATTCTGCGGGCCTGGCCAGGTTAAACACCTGTAGTTCTTTGGTGTTTGTGACCAGCAATCATCTGAGATGTCTTAAGAATCCAGTTTTCTAGTTGTACATGCAATGGATCACGTCATGGTGTGAGAAACTGCGATATTAGGTCATATAATGGATAAAAAGGCACAGTCCTAGGCTGCAAAAGGGACGGGCACCTTTTAGTGGGCTTCGTTTGAACATAGAGGACTACTAGGCAGTGTACTTCCCAGTTATAGGAAGATACATCACAGGGCACCCCTTGCTTCATGCCCCCAGTTAGAAGACATCACTGGAGCAGGTGATAGATCATGGATGCCGTGGTGTTGTGCTACATATGCAAGATGTGGGGTGTCACAGAGCAAGGGCAGAGGCTGCTATTTGAGTTTAGGCAGATAAGATGTGGTAGCTCTGTGCCTGTAAAAAACCAAGGGTTCCCCGATGTCAACTTGAGAGATAAAATTTAATGCAAATACTATGAAAAACAAGCACAGGTCTGTCTGGGGCTCCAGATTACCACTAGAGGGTATTCTTGCTCACTACACTAATTTGCAGCAAAGACTATATTGTATGAGACACAGAAGTCATGGGGCAATAAGGAAAAACTAATGAAAAAAAAAAAATCTAAATGTGGCTGTGTCTATCAACTATTTTGCTCGTTGCACAGACTTGAAAAGGTTCCATGAGGCAGCTAAAACTCTGCATACCATTAAACCAGGGTCTGCTTTAGGGCAGCTGTCCTTACTCAGGTGCAATTTCTTGTTTCCAGACCCCAACTGGAATAGACAGATATAGCAATGCCTGCCACTTCATGAAATACTAGAAGGAAAATGAGATCATCATTGTCATCTTGGCCTTTTTGTGAGGAAGGCCATCTGCACCTTCCTTATAGTGCAGAGATCAGGATTGATTGTGGGTTTCGTGGTTTTTTTTTTTGATCTCCTAGTTTTTCTTTTTATTTTTGTTAGCACCATAGAAAGCAAGTGTGTGTGGAGTTATTTGCTGAATAAACCTTATCATCTTTAAAGTAAAAATATTTCAAAGTACTTCTTAATTTTAGGGAACTGTAACATGAACATAACATGATGAATGAAAATAGGTTTTTGTGTTTAAGGATGTAAGTTATTGTTTCAAAAGTAGAGCAGCATTGGTATTTCACAACTTACATAGGTACTTAATGTTTGATCTATAAAACAGGGGTATTCCTTTCTGATTGTGCAGCACTTACTAGGTAAGTCTTTAGTAGTAAATTTCAGATGTGAGAGATTACGTGTAAAATACAGCTGCTTCAGTCTTGTAGCTTAAGTTTTCCTACCAATGAGGGTCTTTTAGAATCCCCCTATCTGACTGACCTCAAACAAATTCATTAGTAGGAATACCACCTCAAGTAAAATGGACTGAATTTTGATATTAGTGACTGACAAGAGGTAAAATGTTTTTCTTGCTTTCCTTTTATTTTGAATCATTGTAATGTGTTTTTTTAAAAAAAAATTAAGATTAGTAAGGGTTGTGAGTGGTTTTGAATAAGAATAAACTAAAATCTTTTAATATAATCATGAATCTTCTCTTCAGTTAAGAATCATGAATCTTTTCTTTCTTGAGAAAGAAAAAGAGACTTCTGTTCTTCCTAGGTGGTCCTAGTTTAGATTGTGCTGGAAACAGAAGAAAATTCATTTGTCAAACTTAGGCATCTAAAAATTAGACATCTAAAACTGAGCTAGTCACGCTAGGCTCTTCACATCGTCTAAGAAGAGAAATAGGCACCTCCAGAGGGCAATTCAGCTCATCTTAGCATAAGCGTCTAAGATAAATGAGCTTAACAACCTTAGAGGCTAACTGCCTCGTATTTAAATGTCTGATTTTTAAATGTCGAAAGTGCAGCAAGGTTAATTCACTCAGAATGACCAAAATCCCGAAAGAGTGCCTGTCCTCCCAATATCCTGAGACCAAAGATTGCATTCATTTCAGCGAGTGTTCACCCTCTGAACAAATTCTTTCATATGAAGGGCTGGGACAGAGGGTGGAAGAAATAAGAGAGAGGTGTTCCTCACCGTAAACAGAAAATGCTGGGGCTTTTAATATTGTAACTTTGTATGAAGAAAAAGAATAAGGCAAAACACTCTATGGTCTCTAGAGGAAATATAAAAGGAAAAAAGTCAAGCGTATTTTTAGGAGTAACTTTTCTTTTCCTCCAAAAAAAAACATTCCTAATTGTGTTACTAGATATATGAGTGATTGAAATATTTTGACATTTCACATATGAGACATTTTGAATGTGAACATTCTAGTATTTTCCAATAAAAGTGAGCAGCTGTTCCCTAGATAGAATTCCCATTTTATACTTACTTCAAATGTTTTTCTCCTTCCCTTTCACCAATTGTAACAATTTCTGTTATTCCTAACAAGTATTTCTAAAAATGAAAAAAAGTTTTACAAAGGACTCCATATATTAAAACATTCTAAGGCCAAAGAAAACCTTGTGATAATCTCGTTTGATCTGTGGGGTAAAACAGACTACCTGATTTCTACCAGTAAATTCATGTTCCAAACTAAAGATTTCCAGAAAAATACCTAAATTTGGTTTAAACATCTCCCCTGATTCTGAATCTACCACAACTCCTGCTAACTTGCCTCTTAAGCATTCTTACTGTTGACATTCACACCTTCGTATACATCTGAATTTATTCCCATTTCATCTTAAGAACTGAATCTTGCTAAAACTGCAGTCTGCAGTCCAGAGTTCTTCATTAACTGGTTTCTGTCTCCCAATAAAGAGCCATGGAACCATGGTGAAAGTACCCCTTTTCTTTCTTTTGGTTAAACTAAACAGCTCGATTCATCCCTGTTAGAGACTTTATTGAAACAAAAGTACTTGAACTTAATAATAACACTTAGAAAGGACAGTCCTCTGTCTTCACTGGTGCTCCAGGAGTCAGGGGGGCTGCTGAGAAGTGTTAGCTGGGGAGAAGCAGGGTGGAAGAAGTTGGGCAATGCAGCCTCCTTCAAGCCTTTGATAGACTTATGTCTTGTATAAACAGTATCAAGAAGTACACAGATACTCTCTTGTTTCTGAGGAGCTCAAAATCCTTTGTTATTCACAGTGTATTGAATCTCACATCTTGCCTGCAAGCTACATGAGCATTATCCCTGGTTTAGACAGAGGGAAATGGAGGCAAAAGGAATTTATATACTTTGCCTCAGGAGGAGATTACCCTGCTGCAGCTTTTCAGTAGATAAAAACATTTAAGTTTGAGTGGGATCTGCAAGGGGATAAACATCAGGAAATTTCCTTCTAATGCTACCTGTTGATCTGTCGGTCCCTAGAGATGACTATATGTAACATGAATGATAATTTTCCTTCAGATTGCATAACTTCAAATTTCCTTTTTATTCAAACAGGGTCTGATTACAAACCTGCTGAAAGATGAAGCGATTCTCACGAGCTTTGAATTAAGCTTAGAAATGTGTCTTCCATTTTAAAATGCGATGCATACATTAATGGAACATTACTATTTCAGCTATGGGGCATTAATTTTAAATTTTTTTTATGCTTCTCGACAGTTTTGTGTAGGCAGAATGATTCAGAATGGTTATCAATATACATATAAAATCCAAGTCAACAAGAACAAAAGCTAGTGATGATTTAAAATAAGCTAATAACCTTTCAATTCTCAGTATAGTTTGCAGCTAGTGTGTTACCCAGGTTAAAGGTTAAAAAAAAAAAAAAAAAAAGAAATTAGCAAATGAACAGATCCCCATTTAAATCAAGGGAACATGAACATTTTCTCCCCTCTGTTGCTGTTAAATTCAGTTTTGTACTGGAGAAAAGCCGCTGGATGGCAGCCTTGCTCCTTACAAATTAGAGGATCCGGCCTTGGTTAAAGGAGCTTTGTTCTGAACCTGCAGCCCAAGCGTGTCCTCTGCCTGCGCCCTGGAAACGGAGGTGCCTCTGCCTGATTGTTCAGAAGGACAGGGATTCTTCACCTGCAGGTGCACTTAATCTTTTCAAGATGTAACAAAGCCCTATAAAGCCGCGCTCTGTTGTGCAAAACGTAATATGTCTGCTGATCTTTCATGTTTCTTCAGCTTTTTGGGAGAGGGAGGGGGTGCCATAACAAAAGAGAGGTAGAGTAAAAAGTATGCAGCTTGCATGTTTAAGCAATAAGGAGATTGCTCCATTGTCTAGCGTAAACCCCGCCAGTGTGCAATTTCCTTTTTCCTGTTCTCCAAATTAGTTGGTAGGACCAAGTTCCCCCAGGTGGGAATAAGTTCTCCAGACTTCTTGGAAAAAAACTAACCAAAAGTTCCCTGTATAATTCCCCTTTCTCCTTCAAACAACTGGGGAGTTTTGCGAAGATGCCCTGCATCCTATTGCAGTCCTACCCCTAAACCTGCTGACATCCACCTGGAATTTTACCTTACTAAGTTTGGGATTGAATCTTTTGTTTCTGACAAATATGTTTTGAAACAATAATAATCTGCTGCTTCTACAATGGTTAGATTTGCTCATGCTTCCCTGAGACGTTTTCCTCCAGATCGATAAACGGAGGCAGAGGGTAGGTCTGGGTAGGCAGATTAACATGCTGCAAATACAGTTCTCAGCATGTCAGTAACGTTATAGCTGAAGAAACATCATCTCTAGTGCCTTGGACATGTGGCAGATTCACTCACGACTCCCTAGTTGCTTTCCCCTGCCATTGCCCTGCCGAGGCCCCAGGTACCCCTCCTCCATCACCTGCCCTGCGCTGGCACAGCAGCTTTCCCCGTTGTGTCTGTCACCCTGTAAGTAGCCATATTATCACTGTTCCTGATTTACCAGGCTGATGTCTGCTGACCTTTTGCTGCTTGGCATTTCAGCCTGAAGGAAGTAGAGCCTGTTCCAAAACCTTCTCAACTCTGTGAAATACTAGAGCAAACCCACGGTCAGTAAATATTTCTCCTTGTCACAGTGTGTTCTGGCATTGCTATTTAGGGCTTAACAGAAGAACTTTTTAACAACAGAGCAAGGCCCCTGCTTAATCACTGAGGATTAACATGGAAACTGCTGCCCTGTGTCCCCATCCATCTCCCACTGAAGAAGCCATAAGCTGCTTGTGAATGAGCTCTTGATCCACCTTTGTTTGCATGTGGCATGTTAAGGAAATTCATTAGATGTTTTGGTACCGGTGGTAATTCCAGAGCTGATACCCACACAGCAAGGCCAGTACACACCGCTTAGAAAGGCAATCTCATGAAAAGTCCCAAGCAAAGTTGTCACTGGTTGTTTGTGAACCTCTGGAAAAGCCTTTCTCCAAAAGCGTTGTTCTCTGCTGTTTCAAGTAAAGGAGAATCTGCATCAAAGAATGAACTGGCATGCAGATTTCCAAGCCTCAAGCTAGGTAAGAAATTCCTGCATGTATACCTGTCCCAGTTTACAGCAACCCTCTGCCACACAAGTGTAGTTCTTACCAGAATCATCTTTCCATAAAATAGTGTGTGTGCAGTACACAAGCACGTTCCTCCCTCACTTAGGTCTGTAAAACAGAATGTTTCCCACTGGGAAAGAGCCACTGCAGTTTTAAAAGCATATTCCTCATCCCATATCTCATACAGGATGAATGCCGGAGACAATGTAAAGAATTCACACCTTTTCAGCTGAACTATGCAGATGAGGTGCTTCAAGTGGTGAACTAGTGACCAGGAGCTCTCCTGAGCAGAGAAGAGCACCTAGGGTATAGTTTAGTCACCTAAATTAGATGCCTAAAGCCACAGTGTGATGAATATTTCCCTTTTCATATATTTTATTAAGATGTCAAAGTCTGAATACTTCTATCCAAATCATGCTGCATATTTTGGTGATAGTTATTGATTTTCTTGTTCCTGTACATTTGTTTTGCACATGGTAAAGTATTGCACTGTATTGCAGATGTAACATGTTCAAAAATTCAAGCCCTACCAGGTGGCATCCTCTTGAGAGCTTTGGATTTGCTTGTAGAATATGCAGCTATCACCTCTGTCGCTCCAGAGGGAGCCTCAACAGAAAACACAATCTGTTGAAGATAAAATCCTCCACAAGAAGTTACTACAACCCTTCTGCACAGCTGAGACTGAGAGCAAACAATCCTCTCTTGCTTTATCAGTGCCGTCAGAACGCAAGCCACCCTGGAGCCTAACTCTACATTAGTGAAGTACAAAAATACACTCTTAAAGAGGGATTACCACATCTGAAATCCATCCCCAGACAGCAGCAACCATCCACTGAGACATGGCCAAAACACATACCAACTTCTTTCCAAGTATTCGGCACAGCAGAAAGTAAGGTGTACAAGAAGTGCTAAAGGAAATCTGAGTCACTGTTGCTGTTTTAGGCTCATGCCTATCGTACCTGGTGAAAGATGTCCATATTCTTAGCGACTTTGTTGATAGACTTCGTCAACACCGTATTTGAAGAGGCAAATCTATCATCCACCCTGCAGCCTGCCTAAGGCTAAAAAAATATCTCAACAGACCTTATGTGCCATTGCCTTGTAGCAAACCTTCTATTTATAAATAAGACGAGTGATAAACTCTTAAGGAAATAACAGCAAACCCCTCTTTCCACCTTTAATATCCTAGATTGCTATAAACATCATCTGGGTCAAGCCAGAGAAGAGAGGAAGCTTTGGTAGCGATAGGGGATAACTTCTGCTTCAAAATAGTTACAATGCTCTTTAATTCATATAACATCAGCAAATAACATATCCAGCTGCAGCAATAATGATGATTACAAAGGACACACAACTGAGTAAATAAGTATTTATATGATAGATTTTTATTAGTAGTAGTTACGACGTTTGGTCTTTGTTTTCTTAATCGCATAATAAAAGGTGTTTACAGTGACTATCCAGTGGAATATAAAAATTTCCATTTTGGGAAGAGCTACTTATTCAAAGTTTTTGAGCCAGCTGTATAGTGCGTAGGACCTCTGAAGGAGACTAACACTTGCATCGAGGTTCAACCTTTAGTTTTCTTTTTTTAAGGTAGGTCAGTTCCCTGGGCTACTGGAGCAGTCACTGTTCCAAGATAAGTCCTCAGGCCTTCATCTCTCTTGAACAAGTGAACCATCCACTCAAAAATGAGGATGGCAGTATCTTAGTTGCCCATGGGGTTTTGCTAGTCTGTCCTAGTAAGTGAATGATAGCCAGGGTTTGGCCACAGGTCCTGGCTCAGTTCTCCACAATGTCTTATTGTTGATGCCTGCCCTCTCACAGTTTCAGCTCTTTGTTAGCTAGGGCTCGCCATACTTACAGGAATGGACTGGGAGATAGAAGATGCTGTTCCCAATAGGCAATTTAGTTGGGGTTCCCTTGGGTGGGGAGGAGAGCTCAACTGTGTGGCAGGTACCATGTTGTGCCACTTTCCTCCAAGGTCAGCCAGCAGTAACACAGCCAGCATGTTTGGTCTGTTCTCTACAAGCCACAATAGTGACCATAGTGACCAACACAACCAAAATCACTGCTTTGTTATCCCTGCTTTTTCAAGTACTTAACCAAATTCATGGCTCTGTGGATATTTTCTGTTTGAAGGAAATATTTGAAAGCAGTGGAATAACACTATTTTTCATCTTTGCCTTCTTTTCCTTTTTCTTGTTCTTGTTCTTTTTCTTGTTCTTGTTCTTTTTCTTTTTCTTTTTCTTTTTCTTTTTCTTTTTCTTTTTCTTTTTCTTTTTCTTTTTCTTTTTCTTTTTCTTTTTCTTTTTCTTTTTCTTTTTCTTTTTCTTTTTCTTTTTCTTTTTCTTTCTTTTTCTTTTTCTTTTTCTTTTCCTTTTCCTTTTTCTTTTTTTTTCTTTTTCTTTTTCTTTTTCTTTTTCTTTTTCTTTTTCTTTTTCTTTTTCTTTTTCTTTTTCTTTTCCATTTTCTTTTTCTTTTTCTTTTTCTTTTTCTTTTTCTTTTTCTTTTTCTTTTTCTTTTTCTTTTTCTTTTTCTTTTTCTTTTTCTTTTTCTTTTTCTTTTTCTTTTTCTTTTTCTTTTTCTTTCCCTTTCCCTTTCCCTTTCCCTTTCCCTTTCCCTTTCCCTGTCTAATTCTTATTATTTACAAAGAATATTCAAAGATCTTTTTTCCTCAATAGAACAGGAGTCAAATAACTAGAAACAACAACACAACAACAATTTTGCTTAAATATTCAACTTATTTCCAGGCAGCACTGAAATCAGTTAGTGTTTCTCAAAACATTTCTGAGAGTCCCATTCTGAGTATTTATTTTAAGTGTGCTTTTTCTTGTTTTATTTTTTATGCTCTTCTATTTCTTTGATTTTTCCCTTCCTCATAAACATATAAACTTAAGAAAACCAGAGTCGATGACGTAAGATGTCATTAATATGCTGTTGCTTTGGGCAAAGGCATGTACCTCCACTCTGTATGTGGTAGGATTCATTACTGTTACCACTGTTTAACTAAGTGAACTAATTTACCTGTAATTTATTTTTATCATAAAAATGTGGAAGTGAATAACTATTCTGAAGCAGATGTTACCTTCTTGCACATCTTTCTTGAGTCCTGCCAACACAAAACAAAGGCCCCCGTCAGCTAAGCTTCCTCACTTACAGGGATCTGGCTGCCAATCTGTTCCACTTCAGCTCTCTTCTGACTTGAGGCTGAAAGTATTTTTTAACCTGACGCTGTACTTTCATTCGTAGCCATTTAGAACTGCTTAACAGCAGAACTTCTTAACAGACACTGTGTGAATTACACGCATGTTCAGCTAATGCATGAGAAATTTCCCGCAGTATCTTGCTGTTTGCTATACCCTGGACCTGCTCCCTCTTACCCAGCAGTGTCCCTGCCTGGGATTTCTCACATCCCGGTTGCTTTGAGATGTGGGCTATCTGCTCATCTGACTTTCAAAGAGCAATACTTCTGGAGAGATGTGGCTTATCTGATTATATGTGAGAAAATACATTCACTGTTCCTCCTTTCAGACAGTTTTTGCTGTGAAAAACCAGATGCAGATTTACCAAAGGCTAAATTTGAAAACATCAAAGCCTACTGAATGGCTATGCTGCTAACTGAGGGGACCATCTGAGAACCACTGTGCATCTGTGTAGTGTTCTTGATATATTACCTCTATGAACCCAAAGAGTAGTAATATTTACAACGCTCAATTAACATAGTAACTTTAGTATTCATTAATCTTCACAAACTATTCCAAGCCTCCTGCATTAAGAATTAGAAATAACAGTAGTAAAATGATCAAAGAAAGTTATTTTATTTGTTTCCAGGATCTTCTCTCTCAGACAATTCCCTGCAGTGATTGCATTCTCTTCTGTGGAAAAAATCCTTAATTAAAGGGAACTGGGGACATCAGGAGGTGAAGGATAGTTTACAAAGAGAACTCCAGGTGGAGGAAAACACCAAACAAATCCTTCTTGTGAACCAAAACCAAAACTGAATCATATAAACAGAAAAAAAAATGTAAGGGAGAATAAAGCACAACTGACAAAGATCAACTAACTCATCTGGATGGAAACCATCGCTTTGTGGGAAATAGAAAGCAGAAGGAAGTGACCATCAAGTATTCCCTGTATAACGGGCTGACATCACTCAGTTCTCTGCCGGACAAGGATATCAAATTGTCTCTGCTCCCATTTTAGGACAGTGTGGAAAGCCATACCTGGCTGTAAATTTTATTGCCATTATGATTCTGTTCTCTGGAGATTCTAGTCTGACAGCAGGAAGACAAATACATTGATGAAGGAATATTCTTATGGGTGATGACCTTTGCAAATGTTCTTGTTCTGCCCTAATAAATGGTAATTCAGAAAATTGTTGTCATTTAGTCTGCTTCTGACAAACAAAAGGGAAAAAACAGGCCTTACTTCCTGAATCACTGGATTATCAAGAGCAGTAGGAGATTAGTGTATTGGGAAAGGAAGGAATAGCTTTATGAGGATTTGAGAATCTCTGAGACCTCATCACCATCAGTGACCTTCAAGACCTTCCTATGTGAAAATCCAGCTGGACACCTGCTTCTCCCACTCTGTGGTTTGCAACTCTTTACCTATTATATTTGTCTGAGCATATTATGCTCTCCATAGAAACACTAAACTCCCTTATGTGAAAACTAACCCATATGGAAAACTCATATTTCCCAGATAGTTGATCAAATATATTTCATATGTTTGAAAGGTACTGTGAAGTTTATACAGAGCTGGCTTGAACTCATACCACATATAATCTCTGCTATGGAACAAGATACGTTTTAAAATGAGTGAGAATATGAAAAAAAAAGATTGAAAATCTGTATTATATACCCTCCAAAAAAAGCAGTTAGTTTCATATCAGACAGAAATTGTGGTAAGGAATTTGGGTTAGTTTGTAGACATCATATATTATGTGAATGATTCTGGGGTAGTATAAAGACAAAGCATGTGGAAATACATATTGCAAGCCCATTTATTTAGGAAGGACAGACAGTCTTGTGGTTTCAGACTTGGAAAAGCTGGGTTCATTTTCTGATTGAGGCACTCAGGTAATGTCACCCAGCCCAGCCACTCTGTTTGTCTTTGGCCTGAGTTCTCAGCTGTAGAGCAGTGAGAGCAGCATTTCCTACACGTGTCATGAGGAAGAGAGAAACCTGTTAATGAAGACGTGACTATATAGGATATCTAAGAGCTTTTATAAGTCACATTCTGATTATACGCCTGAAAATTTTGCTATGATTACTTATAATTCAAAATTCAGCTCTGTTAACTCTGTAAAGATGTGAGAACTCTGGTCAAAATAAGACATACTTACTAAGAAAAATTTTTGGGGAAATCCAAGTGGTTTAAGAAGTGATTTTTCAGTTGATTACTCTTTCTCCATAAAGAGCTGTATCATTTCTTGTAATAGTCAAAGGAGCCCACTAAATGAAAGACCAGTCATAAAAGATTAGGGAAAAAAACATGCATGCTTTATAATTAAATATTGGAGGCACTTTGGCTGTCTCTACAATACATTAAAAAGGTTAATATTTGATAAGGATCTAATAAATAATCCTTCAATTTAGTTTAAAAAAATTAGTTTACTTTTATGGAAGAGGTACTTTTAATCTAATAGTTATGAACAAATGCCAAGATAAATAATCACTGTGGTTTCAAATATATACAGATGTCTTTCCTCTTTCAGTCATCTGTTATTCCACTCCAACACTGAATTCTGACTGTGGGCAATGTGCTAAATGTTCACATATATACACTGACATCCACTGCAGCCTCCACCCCCACTATGGAAGACACAGAATTTCATACACTAAACAATGAAGTCCTGAAGGTATTTTGCAAGTTTCTTAGGTAGGAAGTGCAATGCATATAAAAACCATTGTGAACTAATCTTGATCATTCTATGAGTACAAATTGTATTTCTAGAAGTAATTTCTTATCAGTATAATTTTCATTTGATTATTCACTGAATTCAGTTGTTCTTAAAGTGCTGTTAGAGTGAATTAACAAGACACTGGTCTGTACTGTGCATGTAGAATCAGGTTTATTTTTCTTTCTAGTTATTCCTCATATGGGGAATCTGAAACAAGTGATAATCAGTACAATTTTTAACGAAGACTTATCACAGCTGTCATCATAATTGGTTTCCCATGATGCTTATAAAAATAAAATGGATAATGATAGAAGAAGTATACTCTTATTTTTTGCATTGTTCTACAGAGTTCAGCTGTGCAATTGGTTTTCTCACACAGCCTTCAGTAAAAATGTCTTTGGCATTTTTCTCATTTCATATGACAATACTCTGCAATAGTTGGGTAGCTGTTGTGCTAAAGCAATTGCTTATTAGACTAATCACTACTATCTCCGTATTGTCTGGTGTTTCTTCCCAGCTGACTGCTAGTTTGACCTGCTCTTTCATGCTTTAGGCTGTAATCAGACTTTTAGTACAGGTCATCTTCTTATTTGTGTATTGTATGATTAAACTTTGTAATTCATAAGTCTTTTTTCAATCTTACAATACACACCAGTAAATAAAATCTAGTACTGAATGCTACGTATGACTTTTAAATACCTCTTTAGGGACCGTTGACTTAAATATCTGATATGTACACAGAATTTTTTTGTCATTTACAAATAAGGATCCTTATTGTCTAACTAGAATCCCTATGCAGAGGAGTATCTGTATTTATTAATCTGATGTGGTTACCTGCAAAATACTTCTCAATGTAGAGTCATACAGTGTACCTCAGTGTCTTACATTCAAGAATTAGACTATTAATTTTGAAGCAGAACAATTGTTGAACTACAACAAATGCTATTAATGTTAAAACAAGAACCAAACTATGATTTAGTCTAAGCAGAAATACATAGAGAATATTAGGCAGATAGAATGCAGTTACCGAACTTCAAAAGCAATAACATTTTGGAACTACCATGTGTGTGGCAGAAAACAATGCATAAGTGAATCTTTTACTGTAATTATTTAAAAGAGGCAAACAGAGGGTGACTATAAACTGATAACTCAAGGACTGCCCTGGTACAAATTTGAGGGGTGCCATTAATTGAAGTTAGCAGATAACAAATTCAGAAAATGCAAAATAATGTATCATCCTTTACACAACAGGTTAAAAATGTGAAGCTACTTACTAAAAGTTATTGCAAATGGTATTTTTTTTATGGATTCAAAGGAGGTTGCACAAGTTCATGGAACAGAAAATTGCATCAATAGAGGTGCACAGAAACTACCTCTGGACCACGAGGTTCCTGGGAAGCACACTGTTGAAAGCTAGGAGATTATTCTGTGGAATTATCACCATAGTTGCTTCTTTGTTATAGTCTTATGTGCGCATTGAGTTTTGTCCAGTGTTGCAGACACCTGGTTAGGCAAGATGAACTTCTGGTCTGAGTCAGCATACTTGTTCATATATGCTCTTATGTTATGAAGGATTAATAATGATTGCATGTTCTCAGAGGGATTTTCTAAAGTACCTAAGAGATTTAAGAGAATAGATCTCCTTAAAGGAGTATGAAGCCTGTTCTTCAAGGCTCAACAAAAAGCTCTTAAGAATTCTCAAGTTTAGTTTAGCTAAGAAACTCCTATCTTAGAAATTATCAGAAGTTAATCAAACTCCTGGATCTGCAAAATGACAATTTCATTCCAAAATAAGAATTCTTATGGGAGTAGTAATATTTACTCACATTCTCTCAGCTACACATAGCAAAACAGCATTGTTTCATGTCATATTTGGGAAAATCTGCTTTTTATCTGAAAACAGGAACTCTGTAAGAACAAAATATTTACTGAAAACAAGAAAAAAAAAAAAAAAGGATCAGAAAATTTAGACCCTGATGGGAAAGGATTTAAGCAAAGTCTAACCACAGCTTATGAACAGTGAGACTCTCAGCGGTTTTAATTCTTTTGAAATGTGAAGATATCTGTCTTCCTGAAGACTATTATGTCACTTATCAACTCAAAGCAGAATCGAATCCAGAGATGCTTTTTCACATGTGTTGGAGATCTGACCCTAAAGGAACACTGTGACAGATTCTAATTGAACTTCCCATTCCTAGACACTCAAAATTGACAATGATGTATCCCTTTCTTTCCCCTTTCTGGGCCTTTAAGCTTATAACTTCTAAAGCAAAGTATAGGAACCTGCACTGTTTGGACATCTACATACACTTGTGGAATACGGATCCTAGAACACAGAATCACAGAATTGCTGAGATTGGAAGAGACCTCTAGAGGTCATTTGCTCCCCCCCACCCCCCGCTCAAGCAGGGCCACTTAGAGCTAGTTGCCCAGGTCGAGACAGCTTTTGAATATCTCCAAGGACGGAGACTCCACGTCTCTGGGCAACCTGTGCCAGTGCTTAGTCATCCCCACAGCAAAAACGCGTTTCCTGATATTCCGATGGAACTTCCTGTGTTTCAGTTTGTGCCCATTGCCTCTTGTCCTGACATTTGGCACCACTGAAAAGAGCCTGGCTTTGTCCTCTTTGCACACTCCCTTCATGTATTCATACCCATTAATAAAATCTCCCTTAAGACTTGACTTGTCTAAGCTAAACAGTCACAGTTCTCTCAGTCTTCCCTCATAAGAGAAATGCTCCAGTCTCACTTAATCATCTTCGTGACCTTCATTGGTCTCTCTCCAGTATGTCCCTGTTTCTCTTCTGTTGAGGAGTCCAGAACTGGACACAGTACTCCAGGTGTGACCTCACCAATGCAGAGTAAAGGGAAAGGGTCACTTCCCTTAACCTGCTGTTAACACTTTTCCTAATGCAGCCCAGGATACCATTAGCCGCCTTTGCTGCAAGGGCATATTGCTGCCTCATGTTCAACTTGGTGTCCACCAGGACCCCTGGGTCCTTTTCTGCCAAGCTGCTTTCCAGTTGGTTGGCCACCAGCATATACTGGTGCATGGAGTTGTCCTTTCCCAGGTGTAACACTTTATGTTTCTCCTTGCTGAACTTCATGAGGTTGCTGTCAACCCATTTCTCCAGCCTGTTGAGGTCAAGACAGATTCCTTTCCCCAAGAACTGAGATCAGTAGCCAGCCTGATGAGCTTCAAGCCCACTCTGTGGCTTCTCCAACTCATGACTAATGCTCTCCTACTGTCCTCCATTTCAGTTCTGCCCCCGCTCTACCCTTGGTTTTATTCTTCTGGTAAGATTCATCAGACCCTTCTTTGATCATTGAGTTAGCAAAATTCAGCTTTGTTTACACCATTAAGAAACCATGAGCACAGAATGAAAAAAATAAATAATGACACTCATACTTCATAAAAATAAGTCAGAAATTTATCACATTATCCAAAAAGATAACCGGTTAAGTATGAGGAAATATCAGTATATAGCACCCTGGTAATAACCTGCAAGGTAATAAAAGCAGTGCAGATTGATTTCAGCCTCCTTTAGGAGGCTCTACCGCGATTATAGATTCATAGAATCATAGAATTGCTGAGATTGGAAGGGATCTTTAAGATCATCAAGTCCAACCATTAACCTACCCTGACAAAAACCACTTCTAAACCATGTCCCCAAGTACCACATCTACCCTTTTTTTAAACACCTCCAGGGATGGCGAATCCACCACCTCCCTGGGCAGCCTATTCCAATGTTTAATAACCTTTTCAGTGAAAAAGTGTTTCCTAATATTCAATCTAAACCTCCCCTGACTTAACTTGAACCCATTTCCTCTCATCCTATCACTTGTCACCAGGGAGGTCACCCCCCACCTCTCTACAACCTCCTTTCACACAGTTGTAGAGAGTGATAAGGTCTCTCCTCAGCCTCCTCTTCTCCAGGCTAAACAATCCCAGTTCCCTCAGCTGCTCCTCATAAGATTTGTCCTTTAGACCCCTCACCAGCTTTGTAGCCCTTCTCTGGACCACTCCAACACCTCAATGTCCTTCTTGTAGTGAGGGGCCCAAAATTGAACGCAGTACTTGAGGTGGGGCCTCACCAGTGCCGAGTACAGGGGGATGATCCCTTCCCTAGTCCTGCTCACCACACTATTCCTGATACAGGCCAGGATGGTGTTGGCCTTCTTGGCTGCCTGGGCACACTGCTGGCTCATATTCAGCCAGCTGTCCACCAACACCCCCAGGTCCTTTTCTGCCGAGCAGCTTTCGAGCCACTCCGCCTCAATCCTGTAGTGCTGCATGGGGTTGTTGTGACCCAAGTGCAGGACCCGGCACTTGGCCTTGTTGAACCTCATACCGTTGGCCTCAGCCCATTGGTCCAGTCTGTCCAGATCCCTCTGCAGAGCCAACCTGCCCTCGAGCAGATCAACACGCCCACCTAGTTTAGTGTCATCTGCGAACTTACTGAGGGTGCACTCGATCCCCTCATCCAGGTCATTGATAAAGATATTAAAGAGAACCGACCCCAGCACCAAGCCCTGGGGGACACCACTTGTGACTGGACACCAACTGGATTTAAATCCATTCACCACCACTCTCTGGGCACGCCCATCCAGCCAGTTTTTTACCCAGTGAAGAGTACACCTGTCCAGGCCATCAGCAGCCAGTTTCTCTAGGAGAATGCTGTGGGAAACAGTGTCAAAAGCTTTGCAAAAATCCAGGTAGATAACATCCACAGGTTTTCTCTCATCCACTAAGCGGGTCACCTTATCATAGAAGGAGATCAAGTTTGTCAGGCATGACCTGCCTTTCACAAACCCATGCTGACTGGGCCTGATCACCCTATTCTCCTGCATGTGCCGTGTAATGGCACTGAGGATTACCTGTTCCATGACCTTCCCAGTCACCGATGTCAGACTGACTGGCCTGTAGTTCCCTGGATCCTCCTTCCAGCCCTTCTTGTGGATGGGTGACACATTTGCCAATTCCAGTCAGCTGGGACCTCCCCAGTTATCCAAAACTGCTCATAAATGATGCAAAGTGGCCTGGTGAGTACTTCCGCTAGCTCCTTCAGTACCCTTGGGTGGATCTCATCTGGCCCCATAGATTTGTGCACCTCCAGGTGATGAAGCAGGTCCCTCGCCATTTCCCTTTGGATTACAGGGGCTTCATTCTGCTCCCCAACCCTGTCTTCTAGCTCAGGGGTCTGGGTACTTGGGGAACAACTGGTCCTACTGCTGAAGACTGAGGTAAAGGCAACATTGAGTACCTCAGCCTTTTCCTCATCCTTGTTCACTATGTTACTGGCCCCATCTACTAGAGGACAGAGATAATCCTTAGTCCTCTTTTTATTGCTAATATACTTATAGAAACTTTTTTGTTGTCCATGACAACAGAAGCCAGGTTTAGTTCTAACTGGGCTTTGGCCCTCCTGATTTTTTCCCTACATAGCTTTACTACCTCTTTGTTGTCCTCTTGAGTGGCCTGCCCTTCCTTCCAGAGGCCATAAATCCTCTTTTTTTCCTTAAGTCGCAACACTAGTTCCCTGTTTAGCCAGGTCGGTCTTCTTCCTCGACAGCTTGTCTTTCGGCACACTGGGACAGCCTGCTCCTGCGCCTTTAAGACTTCCTTCTTGAAAAACATCCAGGCTTCCTGGGCTCCTTTGCCCTGGAGGACTGCCTCCCAGGGGACTTTGTCAACCCAGCTCTTGAAAAGCCCAAAGTCCGCCCTCTGGAAGTCCAAGGTAGCAGTTCTGCTGACCCCCCTCCTTGCTTCTCCCAGAATCGAAAACTCTATCATTTCATGATCGATGTTCCCAAGACAGCCTCCAACTGTCACATCCCCCACAGGACCTTCCCTGTTTACAACCAACAGATCCAGCAGGGCACCTTCCCTTGTTGGCTCTCTCACCAGCTATGTCAGGAAGTTATCCTCAGTACATTCCAGGAACCTTCTAGACTGTTCCCTCCCTGCTGTATTGTATTCCCAGCAGATGTCCGGCAAATTGAAGTCCCCCACGAGGCCAAGAGTTCACGATCTTGAGACTTCTCCCAGCCGTTTATAGAATATTTCATCTGCCTCCTCATCCTGGTTGGGTGGTCTATAACAGACTCCTACCATGATATCTGCCGTGTTAGCTCTCCCCCTGATTCTTACTCATAAACACTCAACCACATTATCTCCATCATTTAGTTCAAAGCATTCATAAGACTCCCTGAAAGGAGTCTACCTCTAATTGAATGAGCAGCTCTGAATGCTTCCGAGCAACCTAACTTTCCTCATTCCTCAAGAAAGAAGAGAGAAAACTGCCTTTGCAAACTTAAAGCACGCGTTATCTTCTAAGTAATGAGCACTAGGAACAAAGTTCCCCTGTGAGCAGATTATCTCATTACTGCTTATTGAAGAACTGTTTACATCTTCCTCTGAGGCAGCTAGTACTTCTTGTCTTCTGAAACACAGGACTGAATGACAACCATCAATTTTGTAGGCCAGTGTTGCAGTTTCTGTATTAATCCATTCCTATAAAGCACCATTTCAGGAAAGATGCAGTAAAAAGAAAACCCAGACTCGAAACAGTTGGCTAAAAACTCAGACTGAGCTCTTTTTATGATGTGAAAATATCCTTCTTGGTAATACTAGAAGCTTATACCCTCTAGAGGTGTTTATATGAAAAATTGACAGTTCTATTTAGTTTTCTTTTGCAAGTCTATTTCAAACATCAAGATCTATTGCAGAGACGTGGAGAGTCATTGTCTGGTGTTGAAAGTGTTGTCACTTACCTTTCCAAGTGACAAGAGACTGACACGTAGTTCCAGAGGTAGAAAAGAAATGTAAACCTTTATGTAAAACAAACATGAGATCAGATTAACATTTCTTGCTGTTAAACCTAAAAGTCAAATGCAAAATCAGGGCTAAAACATGTCCCAGGTATAGCAGCTTCGTAGTACTAGATATGCAACACCGTTTCGATACCCCCTTCTACTCAGTCACTATCAAAACAGGTTTCCATACAAGACCTGACCTTGTCTGAATGCCTTAAGCCAATGCTTTTAGTGACTCGTGGCAGGAAATGCAATCCTGGCTTGATCCCGTTCTATTAAAGGCAATGGTGGAATTTCCAAGAGCTACAATGGAAGCAAATTTCACTAATTTCTGAGAACTTTAAGTACCCATTCACCCTTCAAACAGAAAAGTGGGTCTTTAGAGGTTACCAATAATTGTAACCACTTATTGTATTTATTATGAAAACGTTACATGTTTTTAAATCTTTTAGCTTTGTAGTTCTAATACTATTGTGATTACTTGGATAAATCCTTTTGGAGATTGCTGGTGGTGGGGTAAAATGTTAGTCCAAAGGAGTGACAGAGATAAAATATGGCAGACTTCATTCAGGATCATCTACCTGCTAGGAGTCACTGGAATACTAGATAACACATTAAGGGCGCAGTTCCTTGGCACTGCTAAATCAAGTTCCAGTTTGGGAAGGCAGTCTAAAGGGGGAAATACCTTGCCTTGGGAGAATGAATAAGTATTCCTCAATAGATCACATTATCTCCTGTGATAATGTGATAAGTGCTGGGTTTACAATATAAATCCAACTGACCCAACTAGCCTGAGAGCCAAGGTTTAGTAGTTACGTAGTCCATTTCATGGCCTTGATAAACATTTCTCTTCTTAGTAGTGGATATTTTCAACTGGCTCACAAGGAACTCAAAAGTGCTTAACGCCTGTAATAGAAGTAACTTTCATACTAGTGACAAAATAGGAAATAATGCTTTCAACTTCAAATACCTAGATTTGAAAATAAAACAAAACAAAATTATAGAAGACAGTGAGACATGAATTGATATTATTTCCTATGAATATTATAATATTAATTATTTTTTCATGCTTTCTCAATAAAAAGCATCCAGATATTATGTTCTGGTACTCTTCATTTCTGTCCACAGCCCACCTTTAACCTTTTAAGAAAGATTTACAATGATTTACATGGAGATTACATGCAAAATGCAATTTGTGGGGGCACCATACCTGGGAGTATCCCTGGAGCTTTATTTACGATTTCAGTTTCTTCCAGATGCAAGAGCTACAAAAAAGGATTTAATGTTAACAATAGCTCCAAATATTTGCAGAAATGCTTTTCTATCAGGCACCAGTGTATACAATTGCCAACATATTGTTGAAGCACAGTGAATGCCAAACAGGAGAATTTCTAGGAGACAAAGACCATTATTTGCTGAGCATGCATGTGTTCCATTCAGTGTCCAAATAAGATTTTTTCAGCTGCACTGTGTCTGCTATTTTGACATGCAATAGTGAACTTAACTATAAATAGTTTAATTCTTCTACCATTTCTCCCCCTCCAGCTAGTGAAGATCACAGAGACGTACAATATATGAAATATTAATCGTAGTTTGAAGCCCTGTTATATCCAGTTGCTTTACACTGGCATTGAACTGTTTATCTTTCATAAATAACATTTTGAGCCATAGTTAATAGCACAAGGACTGAAATTCACACCTTTCAGTACCCTGGCTGTTTGATAGATTCCAGTCATTAAAAAAGGTGGTGGAGCACACGGCTTTATTTGTTTGGGTGAGGATCTAGCTAAGTATGCTGCTTAGCATTAAAGACAAAAAATACAACTTGTTGATTTCTAGATGCATTGGCATGTTTGTAGTTGATTAATAAAGGCAAATAAAGTGAAAAATTCCACACTGCTCTAACAGACCTAGATCCGTTGCATCCTCTAAATTTCAGTTACCACAGAACAACAACAAAAAAAGTCTGCTTAACTATCTAGTATGAAAAAAAGCACAAGCAAACTTTTCTTTCTGTACTGTACATCAGACAGCCATTAAAATGGGGCAAGAGTTGAGCCTACTTTATCTTTACATAGAACAGCAATAAAAAATCAAATTACATCAAGAAATTCAGGCTTAAAGCAAGAAAACGTTCTACTCCAGAGCATATCATATGAACAGTAACATGTGAGTAAGTCACAAATAATTGTACCACAATGTGCTTAAATGGCTGTCTGATTCAGGACCTCTGATGAATGTGTTTCAAAAACAAACACAAAGTCCAGTGAGGTGGGAAGCTTTTCATTATGCTCACTGAACTTTACTCAGGTCCTAATTTTTTTGCAGTACAGCCACTAAAACAACCACCTGACATGGCTAAAAGATGTAATTTGGGGGGAGGTTGTTTTCAAAACTGAATTCATCACATTGTAGGAATTTCCTTTTAGGAACTGTAAAATTATTTCTCAATTAAAAGCTGATATTTAAAACCTTTAGCCCGTAGTGAATTATCTTAGACAACACCATAAAGCCCTAAAAATAGGGCTTTATAATAGAAGTGCTGACAAAACCCTAATGAAAAGAGCACCAGTGGCCCTACTATAATAATAAAATAACAAGCAGAAGAGGAAAGTTAAGCCTTCTTTGGAGGAACTTGCACAGTCTGTCTGTTTGTGGTTTATTGAGCTATTCAATGTGGTATTGTTCAGTGAAAGTAGAGTTTATAAGAATGTATTTTTTCTATGTACTGCTACAAACCAAGAAAAAAGTGACATGTGAAACTAAAGGGCCTAAGGGACTGGTCATTGCAAAACATATCTGAAAAGTCTGCATTTATTTTGTCTGCTTTCTTCCTCTCTTCCCCCCAGCTATAGTAAGAAATGAGAAGTTCAAATCAAACCATATTTGGTATTTACATGATATACTGGATCTAGCAGAATTACCATAGTCTCTTTATCCTTTTTCCATGCAGAAATACGTGTGTCTATTTGCCTCTGCATAAACAATCATAATTCATGCTAACACACAAGAAAAGATGACTGTGAAAGTCCTACAGAAATTAATATAATATATTGGTATGAAGCATAAAAGTACAGGCTGCTGCAGGAGTACCCCAGGTTGACAGGTGTAAAGAAGAGTTTTGTTCCCAGGGCAGACCATCAGATTTAATTTACACCAGGCTGTAAGGTGGAATGGCCTGCAAAAACATTAGGTCTGTATGTGAAACAAGATTCATCCTTAAAAAACCTGTTCAAAGTGCCTCAGCTGTAGTTCAGCAGTATGTCTTAGTGTATTGGCTAACATGGCAGGCTCACACACGGAGTGAAGGCCTAGCTTTTCTTCATGAGGTTTTTGCTCAAAGCAAAAGGGTTATAATCCTGTGCACATTAATTCTTAGTAACTGTTTATGTGTACATTTTACCTTTTTCTCTTCAGTATCAACTAAACTGGGTCAACTAAACTAAATGAGAGTTGCGCTGTTGGGGTACAGCTTAAGTTATCGTAAACTTTTGGTTGGTTACTGTAGGCTTTCAGAAGGCAGAGAAATATTGTTAAATCTGGAAGACAAATAACCTCAGATGATCAAGAGCATTTCAGGAAGGACTGTTTGAGCCTCTCCAAACACCAAGCTCCAGCTCATGGCCAGAGATCCTTGGACTAGTATAGAACAGTATGGAGATGTACCTCCCTCACGCTTAAAATTTGTTGGGGGTTCTTATATTTTAGCCTTCATGGTCACATTAGTGTCTGTATTGCTTGCTAAGACCTGCTGCCTCAAAGGGCTGGTCTGACATAGCCCCACTTTATTGATCTCCACAGAGGAAACATGGGACTTATAAGGATGTTTACTGACCTGCTGTCAGCGCCTGCATGCACTCAGGGGCCCTAATGTCCCTTCTCACCCCTAGGGCTCCCCCCCGCCCATGACTCAAGACCCCATTTCAGCTTCCAGGGCCATCAGTCCCTGCCCCAGTGAAGCCATAGGATGCTGCCTCTAGTCCCACAACAGCCCTGCCCATAGGCCTCACCAAGATGGGTGCAGCAGCACCTGCGGGCTGACGTTCAGTTCCCATTCCCAGGGAGGTGCCCAATGCCCGTGCCCAATGCCCAATGTCATTAAATGGTTGCTGACCCGTTTGCCCCCCAGCCTACCCTGCCCTGGCTGGGCGGGACAGGCCCTGGCTGCCAGGCCCTGCCCTGCCAACCCCAGGAGACACCACCGCCCCCAGCCCCAGGAGCTGCTGGCCCTCGACATTCCCTGACAGACACCTGAGAATCATAGAATAGAATCATAGAATTGTCTCTTTTGTAAGGCACCTTTAAGATCATCAAGTCCAACCATCAACCTAACACTGCCAAAACCACCACTTAACTATATCCCTCAGCACCACATCTACTTGTCTTTTAAACACCTCCAGGAGTGGTGGCTCCACCACTTCCCTGGGCAGCCTGTTCCAATGACTAAGAACCCGTTTGGTGAAGAAATTTTTTCTTAATATCCAATATAAACCTCCCCTGGCATAACTTGAGGCCATTTCCTCTTCTCCTATCACTTGATACTTGGGAGAAGAGATTGACACCCACCACATTACAACTTCCTTTCAGGTAGTTGTAGAGAGCAATAAGGTCTCCCCTCAGCCTCCTTTTCTGCAGGCTAAACAATCCCAGTTCCCTCAGCTGCTCCTCATAAGAGTTGTGCTCTAGAACCTTCACCAACTTTGTTGCCCTTCTCTGGACCCACTGCAGCACCTCCATGTCTTTCTTGTAGTGAGGGGCCCAAAACTTAACACAGTATTCAAGGTGTGGCCACACCAGTGCCGAGTACAGGGGGACAATCACTTCCCTAGTCCCACTGGCCACTCTATTCCTGACACAAGCCAGGATGCTGTTGGCCTTCTTGGCCACCTGGGCACACTGCTGGCTTATATTCAGACGTCTGTCAACCACTACACCCAGGTCCCTCTCCACCGGGCAGCTTTCCAGCCACTCTTCCCCAAGCCTGTAGCGCTGCATGGGGTTGTTGTGACCCAAGTGCAGGACCTGACACTTGGCCTTGTTGAACCTCATACATCGTACCTCATAGTTTGACTGTAATATGAAGACATGGTTTTTACTGCCCACCAATGCCTGACTTTATCCCTGTTGATGAGAACAGAACATTTTTAGGTCTAGTAGTAACAGATGTGGCAAGAGTAGACTGCATGCTAGTTTGACCGGAGTGCCTGGACACAGAATGGCTTGGGGAGGGCTGGTCATCAGAAATGGGGTTCCTCATGTGTGTTGAAAAAGATGTTTGCCTTCAACAAGGAATGTAGAAACTATTTTATTACCTTTCTGGGTTATTATTGAGCCCCATTTCCTAAAGGGGTGAAAAACTGCTATGAAAGAAAGGGAAGTTGCTTTCTTAACATAAGTGAAACTTTTTCAGTACGGAAATTACTTCACTAGACCTTTGGGATTTATCTCAGATCATCCTGAAGTTCTCCAAAATGTTAGCCTTTGGTAAATTCCAGGAGAAAAAGTGTCCCAAACAAGGCCTGCTCTCCACAGTTTCTAGTTTTTCTATGAAGTTCCTCCAACCTTTCACACAAATATTTATGGGGAGCAAAGAAGCTGGCTAGTTCACTAATGCTCTGATCTATTGTATCCTGTTACTGAGCATTCTGGGGAGAATAGTCCTTTTGTTTTAGGTTTTGGAAAAAGCCTTCCTAACTTTGTCTCTCATTAAACATATGTTTGATGGGAAGCTCAGTGAATGTGACCTGTAAGGAAACAGAATAGTGTGTTTCAGTCTTCACAAAGGAAACATTTATAACAATTTATAGCTGAGGCCGCCGAACGTGTTCTTCAGAGATGTACTAGAATTACATGTAGAGTCTCAAATACTTTAGGGAAAAGGGGATTTCATCTCAGTGAAAGCTGGCTGTTTAAATGTGTGTGTGTGTGCATATAGAGGCATATATATATGTATGAAGAAACAAGCATTAAACCCCAAATGTTTCTTCTTTCTTCCTACTCTATGTCAATGAAGGTTGTCCCCAGGCATTGTACATTCCTGGCAATGTAGCAAAGCAGTAACAGAGGACAATCAGTTTAGCTGTGCTCTGCAGGGAGTTCTAGCAAAGGACACAGCGTGGCTACATCCAGAAAGAAGGGTCATCCTTTGTGAGGATTTATAATCCCTGCACTGGACAGACAAAAAAAAAAAAAAATAATTACTCTGGTCTTTCAGTTAGTGGATTCACGGCTTGCCACATCCATTTTGTCCTTGTACTTGCAGATATGTTTTGTACCCCACTGAGTTGCCTGGCTGCTGCTGAGGGTTTATTTTCATCTTCAGAAGACAGTAGTAATCATAGAATATTGTTACAACATCCTTTTGAACTGGACATCTCTATCCTTGCCGTACAGGAAGGAACGCGGGCAAAGCTGAATGGGTTAGTGATGATTAAGTACTACTGGTTGTTTCTTCAATTCTGTCTGTGCCAAATGGAAATAATGATAGCTTCATTTCTCCACTTCTTGTTTGGTGTATTTAGACTTCATGCTTTCCAGGGCAGCATTTGTCTCATTAGCTGTTTGCACAATGCTTAATGCTGTGGCGTATCACTTTTAGATAGAGCCCCTAGGCACTTCCAAACAGCTGCTAAGTTTACCTAAGGATAGAGGGGTATGTCGATAACAGACAGAACCTGATTTATTCTACTTGCTGTCTATGCAAGCCAGTTTCCAAAGGGAAGCAGCATCGGTGCACGAAGCCATTAGCATCGCACAGAGTGAATTTCATCAAGTACAGCAACTTGCTAGCATTTGCATGGCTAACACATGGCAGGCTGATTTACAGTTTGGTTCATGGGCAGGGTGGGGTGCGTGTGCGTATGTGTGGCTTTATCTGCACAACCCCGTGCAGTTGTGCCAAAAGATAGGCTGAAGATAAGTTTGTTGCTTTCATTTCAGGCATTATTAGTTTGTAGTCTTCAAAAAGAAACAATAAACACCATTAATAAAAATAACAACCTTTCTGGTCTGGTAAACAGAGCTCATATACATTGATAGTATTATATTGGCAACAATGCACTCCATATGCTCATGAAGGTTACAGGGCACTTTTCCATGTAAACAGTCAAGACAGCAAACTTCAAATATTTGGAAGAAATGTTTATTTAACAACTGAATACATGCTAAAAGAAATAATTTACAGCAGCAGTTTCATTACATTTTTTCTCTCCAGTTTTCTAGTTCCCATCTGAATTGAAGTGATAAATACAGAAGTAGAATTATTTACTATCCAGTGAGGCATGCACTTACAGAATAAGTGCATAACTTTGGCACTGATGTAGCAAATAAACCACCTTATCACCTGTGTGGCAAAACCTTGCATTTTAGTATTATGCTGAACACACCGAAATGGAGTACCTCTAGATAACAGTACTTTACACTGTACCTCCTTATCTAGTCAAAAATATTTACATCTCTTTTGGCTAATGTGTAGGTAGCAAAAACTGAACTATTAAACACATACCATTGATATTCACTAAATAATACATAAAAAGGATCAGTAAATGCGCATTCACATGCATTTAATTTATTTTTTTTTTTTTTACATAGTGACTTTATTGGGTCATGAAGATTTAACTCTGTTCTGCAAAGATGCACATTTTCTCAGTTTGATGTTATAGTTTAACGTAACCATACAGCTTTTAGGAGCCATTGAACAAATTCCCATCTTCAGTGATCCATGCGAGTGCAAAGTGTAGATGAATAAGAGTCGATGCATTTGTGTTCCTTGCAAATGGATATCTTAAAATAAATCAAAATAGATCTTTCTGATTATAAATGAAATCCTTTATTTCTCTCCAGCTTAAACAGAACTTTTTACTTATTTTTTCTAAAGTCTGTAACTAGAGGTTTAGAGGGTTTTATTGACGATTTACAGAAATACCATTTTTACCTTTATATTCAACCCTTATGCTGTTTTAAACAATAATGACACAATCGGGGTATGAATTTTACTGAAGCTGCAGGGCATCTTTCTATACGTGAATTCATTAAGGCTCGTGTTCTTTGAAAAAAAGTTCATTTCACATGAGTATTAAATGCTATTTTAACTTGACCATAAAATGAACCTGAAAATAATAAAAAAAAATCCACTGATGGCTTGATCTTCTGCCCTCTTATTTATAAAAGCAAATACAAAGACATAAACAAGACTACGCATGTCAGTGAGGATTGGATTGAAGTTTGTAAGATCTGATCATATCAATTCTCCAATTAGACTGCCAGGTTATGGTAAAAACATTGCAACTTGTGTAATTTTGTTCCCACTGATTATCTTTCTCTGTATAGAAAAACATATTTTAGAATCCTGACTTAATTTAATCTGTTTCTTCTTCAGCGGTGGTGAAAGAGGTTGGGTTTGGTTTGATTTTTTGCAGCAAGCTGCTGTAGAACCAGTTGCTATGAACATGGCAGAGCAAAAAAAAAGTTAGATAGAAATTCCGTTAATATGTAAAAAGGGAGACAAAGTCATTTAGGGTCTGTTGAAATCAACCTGTACTTTTCCCACTGAATTCTCTGACTTTCATTTTAAAACTGTTTCCTTTTGTAACAAAGAGGATTCTAATGACTTGATGGTATACAATGGCCTTACACAAAAGGCTAGAGTGTTGTGTGATTACAATTAAATAATTCAGCTGACAACAATGCTGAGAAATTAATCATAATCTGAGCTGAAAAATTATTACTTCTGTACAGGAAAGCACATAGTTGAACCTATGTTTTAATTCATCGCTATTCAGCACAACATGAAAGCGTGGGAATTTAACGGCACATTAAAGTTCACAAGAGTCAGGTTAAACATAAGATAGACCTAAAGTTGCTTTAAAACTAAATTCCCGAGTGCTTTCCTAAATCATGTCCTTACAGCCTTGTCCTGGTCTGTTCAATGATTTTTTTTTGCTGAAGAATTAAATGACGAAATATCTTGCAAGTTCATCCCCTGCAAAAGATTCAAAGGGGATAAAGTGACTGGGCCGACAGTGAAAATCCAATTGCTGTGGAGGCAAGAAGCCAAGGCTTCACTAATCAGAAGGATACTTGAATTAGTGAGTGGCAAGGAGACTGGGACATATTGTGAGAGATGCTGTCACAGCAGTTGTGTTATATTACATCTGATAAGGCTGATAGTGTAGTGATTGATAAATTAAATAATCTGGAGTGAATAATGACAAAACAGATCAGTCATCAATACAGGCACACTTTTATACAAAAGTTCCTTTAGCAAACTAAGGACTTTGTTCTAGTAATTTTCCCCATAATGACATTACCTGAAATTATGTCATTTACGGTCTCTACAAAGATAAAATATGGGAGGCTGGAGAAAGATGACCTCAAAAGAACTGGACACCATAGAACTGGGGACCAAAGGCACATCTGTGCTGAGGTGAATAAACCCACTAATTATAACCCTAAACTGACACTTACGGTGCACATACATTGTCTGTTTTACCCTGTTGCTCTTCTGTATATAGAATAAGACAGAAGTGCAGGACCAAATTATCTGTTCGTATAAACTAGTCTTAAGCTGAACTTCACCAATTTACTACCGCAGCAGACTTCACCCACAGATAAAACTGTCCCTTAGATCTTAAAACAGAGAGTTGACTCTGAGGTTACTATTTACGTGGCCTAGCGCTGGTTCTTTGCATTTGGGTGATCTGGCCCACAGAAAGAATGGAGCACTGAGAATCAGTAGTGTGGACATATTTCTACCACTGAGCTGGGAACAAAACACCTTAAACTGAATGTGAGCTTTGCTCATGGATATATGAGAGTCTACGAGCCACAGTATATAAATACTAGCATTCACAAATATTTACGAACCAAGAAAGCAAGAGTGTAATTAGTAGAGGGTATTTTAATGCTATTTACTTTTTTTAATTAAAAAAAAAATGTACAACTGAAAATCAATGCTCTCCTCTTCATTGGTTCAATCTATAGCAAGGTATTATACAAGTTGAATCATTTCAAATACCATACTTAGAAAAAGAATGCAGACTTCCATGCTATACAGCGACTTTCATGTTAAAATAGCTTAGTTTTAAAATTGTTTTGAAGTTACATGTCATATAGATTACTGAGAGGGGAGGAGGTTAACTGCAATGTGACTAGCTCCCCTAGAAGGTTTTTCCAAACAAAAGAGTAAAGCAGCTCATAATTGGAAGTTGTCTTTTTTTCCTCTAAACCAATAATTAGAAAGTACAATATTTCTAAGACAAAAAGTCTAATCTATTTTAGAAAAGAGCTAATGTTTGCTGCATATTTTTCATAGTACATTTAAATTATAGTTTTAATAAAATACATCTTTAGATCAAAGCTGAAAGAAGTCATCAGTAGTAGGCCAGTGTACTCCACAATTTTTGTTCTTCCAGATGATGGATGGCTTATGTTGTTCAGATTTCCACAAACAATCTCACTCAGTATTGTTTTTCCTCTTCTAGCACACATAAACAGGAGAACTGGTAGACAAAACAAGAACAAAATCCCTGTGTCCAATCACGTGTTTAGACGTTCATCAGCTTAATGAGTTCATGCAGTTTTATATATAAGTCTAGAAATGGTAGTGCTGATGATGAAAGGTGGGGTTTGTTTTTCTTTTCCTTAAGATGACAGCATGAAATACAGCATTTTGTTTATATCTCAGGCAAAAGAGAAAGCAAAACTTGCCTGCTGAACTCTGGCAGAACTTTTTGAGCGGTAAGCTAGGTCCGGGTGAGTTATCATCCTTGAAACTCTGGTCTTTCTGGTCTTAGAATCAGAGCCGAGAGGAAGGACTTACTAGGAAAGTTAGAAATGGATTTTATTTAAACCTGGTGGAAATTGTTTGAATTTTCCACTGTTGTAAACATCCACATAATGCCATGAAAAAGTTCATGAATATTGCATTTTTTCCAGTTATCTGTCTATACAAGTTTCTACTTGGATGAGGTTCCTAGAGGTAATGTAGCTCAGACACTACGTGGTGCCCTCTCAAATTCATGGGTCCTCCTGTTCCTACCTTTTTTATTCTCTTGTAGGTGCTTCCACTTATTTGTATTCACCTGCGCATTGGCAGGCCTTTGCCGGCGTTGTTTGCGGTCTCTTTTCCAAACTTGCTCACAGAACTCATCCATTGTGTTGAGATTGGGGTGATTGATTAACTGCATGAAGTCTCTGTACCAGATCTTTTGACTGGGGGTCATGCTATTGGTGGCATCCTTGGTCTTGGAGGCATCGCCATCTTCTTCTTTATGGAGCAGCTCTTCCAGGTGGTCAGTATCAATTACTTCCAGGGTCACTTTGAGCAAAGTTTGCATGAAGCCATGCTCCACAGCGTGACAAAAATAAATACCAGAGTCTCTCCGTTGAAGACTTCGTAGCAATAGACCCTGTTCTGTCCGGATCATGTGGTCATCCACTTTTATCTGCATTGGAAAAAAGTGGTAATTTCAACAGTTATCTTTCATATATGTGCAAAATTGTCCTCTAACCATATTTGTTCCTTAGTACTGCTCCTTTCAGCTGGTAAAACTTGGCCAAAAATCCCCCCAAAAAACATGAATGGAAACCCCCTTGCCAGTCATCATAGTTATGGAAGGCCCAAATAATCTGAAAAAAAACAACTGATGTGCTGCAAAGAGAGTTTGGGGGACTAAGAATGGACTCGTTAGTCCCTACCGCTGTTGAACGAAGATCTGTATCAGCTCTGTATCTTGCCGATAAGATTACAGAAGATGCAAGCCTGTAATCAGCAGAGTCAGCATGGACGCACTTGGCTACATTACCCAGGGCACACTTCTCATTATCTTTTAGTCGAGCCGAGCTAAATACCTGGGAAAGGTTCTCTGTCTTCCTATTGTTCCTTACTACAAAAGCCCTTAGGCATAGAATTGGCGTCTGCATAAGTGGATTATTTACAAATAAACAATAAGGGTTAAATCTCAACATTTTAAGAGTCAAAAAGCAGCTGTCCAAAATACTGTATTTTTCTGAATTAATTAATATCTAGGGATATAATTTCATTCTTTGAACGCATACGTTGCTGCAGACAGAAAGGGCACAAACCTGTTCGCTTCTGTCTCCACCGAGAATAGATTCTAAAACATTTACTACTTAATGCAAGTAACGCAAACAGCCGAAGTATCTAAAGCTGCTAATGTAAATAAGTATTTAGTACATGCTTTAAAAAAAAAATAATAAATGTTTCAAGTAGTTTGGGCGTATTTACCAGTACTTCAGTGCAACAAACAAGTTTTTGTTTTCTAGCTTGATCTCCCTGCCTACCAGAGTAGATTATTCTCTTAAGGTATGTGTGACCCAACTTCATAGTAACATTACTGGAGAATGAGGGTGAGTAACAACATAAGAATGTTGGTGACAAGAGAAGGAGAAAAATAAAGTATCAGCTTAGTGTAATGCAAGCGGGGAAAGTCAGTGCTGTTGCCTCTGTGAATATTGCTTTTGGTGAAAAAAAATGTGTAAGTTTTCATACTTTTATGTCCACTTCATTCTGTCTCTGTCTTATCTGCCGTAAATTCTTAGAGCATGCAGCACATAGGAAATGCTCCCGTTTTACACTACCTTTCAGTCAAACAGTATAGTGAGATGAATGCACTTAGACTTTTTTCAGAGGCAGTTTTAAGGTCTTTGTATTATTTAAATTCAATATAATCCTTGTATGATGCTTTAGGTGGCACTGAGATAAAATGCTAACTTTTTGTATTTCAGAGATATCTGAAGGAAAATCAGTGTGTTTTGCAGGGGGTTTGACCAGGGAGAGGACATGAATGTTTTCTGATGTAACAATCTGTAAAACCTATTAGAGAGCTTATGGGATTTTATGGTGATAAGACTAAGAAGATGGTGAAGAACAGCAGAAATGATAAGATTACAGAGAAACTCCACTAAACTAAAATACAGGTGGACATTATTCTGGGAAGGATTCAGGTTCAAGTGTATCTTCATAGAGAAGACTAGTTGCACCTCCTAATTTTTTCTACCGTACCTCTTCTTTGCGGTCATCATTTTGCTTCTGGAATTGCCAGTAGACTACAGCACGCTGAGATTTTGGACTGCACTCAAGAAAAGTGCTGCTGTTCTCTACTCCATAGATAATCTTTTCCTCCAGGGTCTGACCACTTGGGTTATCTGTAAATCAAGAAAAAAAGAATTAAATCTTAATTGCTAATTGAATTTGTTTGTTTAGAAATTAGGCTCCCTTAAGGTGTTTAAAGATAAAAACCCTAAAAGAAAAATTTCCCCGTATCAGTATGCCATTTGGAAAATCTCCATCAACATCTCTGTCTTTGTAAGGATCCCTGGTAGGTTGGGCTTTTTTTTTTTAATTATTTTTGTATTTTAAATCCTAACAGCTGTTAACATCTCAATATGTGAAGTTAATGAATTTCATTGTGAAATTTTCTGTAAACCTCGTTATTATTCACCGAGGAAAACATTTAGGACATGACAAGAATTTTTAATAGCAAACTGTACACAGTGAGAAAACTCAGGGTGTAGTTGCAGAATGTCTGTAATGATGCCTCCTGGGCTCTATGATCATAATACTTTAGAGCAAACTAATAAAACATGAGGCTATTTAAAAGTAGTATAATGTGTTTAGATTATATGGCACTGCAGTTTGCTGAAGCTGTTAATGACCAGGAATAATGTTTTTGAGGAAACAATCTTCAATTAATCATTTCCTCTCATACCGATATAATTTATGAAAATGTAATGAGGTTAATAAACCAGACATTATGGGAGGGGAAAAGAAAGTTAAATAAATTACTTCCTTTTGTAACAACAATGTTTCAAGATATTCATCAACTTGCTGGAAATATCACATAGCTATAGGACCTCTATGGCATTTGATTCTTCTCCAATACTGCAGAGGCTGTAAGGCATCATATTTCAACTCTCAACCTTAGCTCTTTAAAATGCTGTTATGGACTTAAGTGGCACCAGTGCAATAATCCTGGAGAGTAGATGGGGAGGAAGGGGTTGGTAAGCTATTTGACACTGTGTTGATCTCATGGGGCTTCCTGTCTCTTTGCCATTATTTGTCATTCTTTCCCTTTTCCACTTTTGATCTTTAGCACTGGAAATCTTTAAGGAACTTCTTTCGATATGTTTTAACAGGAAAATGATGTCTAATTAAAATCCTCCCAGAGAAATCCTTTGTCAAGTTTTGTTTGCTTTCACTGTGCCTTTATCATATTGGCCGTGTTGTTTAGCAAACACAGGCTGTTAGCTAGATGACTGATCCAAAGGTAAAAATAAAATTGAGCTCCTTCTTTGTGTTGATACAGCAATCATATGTCTTTCCATTATGACTTGCAGCCCTGAGAGAGGATGGGAGAAGGGATGGGCGACAGAATAGCAACTGGTGCTTGCCCAGGTCTCAGTAAGGAAATGTCAAATGCCGTATTAACACTAAACAAACAGGGAGTGGGTTAGCTTGCTTTCCTCTGCTGGATTGTGAACCTTTCCAGCAAGTAAGTGGGGTGCGATACAAACTAAGTGAAACAACTTTTATGAGTTCTCTCAGAAACCACATCCCTATGAAGAATGTCAGTGCAGCTTTGGGCCAAGAAGATGGGGAGCAGTGGAGGAATGAATTAGAAAGCAAAGCAAGAGAAGAGTAAGACAGCTGGAACAGAAGGGTACCAGTGGAAAGGTCTGAGGTGGAGTGTGGGTGCATTTGTGTCAATGAAATAGAGGAACTGGAAATATGTGAAGAGATTCACTGAAAACAAATAGAAGTGATAAGATAAAGAGAGGATATTAAAATGATTGGCTGTTTACTTCTGGGTCCAGATTCAACTTCGTGCATGGCTGACTGATGTCCTGACTCTTCTGTTTCAAGTTAGGTGCTCACATTTAGGAACAGAATTCACATGGCTGAGCAGGCAGCCAACGATCCTCGAATTATCAGTGAGAGGCAGTTTGATATCTGAACTGGAATCCCCAACAGAGAGCATAAGACAGTCGGTAGGAAATGTCCCCTTTTATCACCTGGGACACATATGTTACTACTCCAGAGATGTGTTTCTGCGAAACAGAGATTTACAGGCTTCCAGAATAAAGGATGGGAAACACAGGGATTTCACCCTAGGATGCACGCTCCATTTCAATTCCTCTCTCCCAGGCTCCAGGAACTTTGAATCATAGTTGCAGAATGGCCCAGCTTCAACAAGAGCAATCTGATAGTTTGTGTGCTTGGATTGGAAGCAGAGCTATCAAGTCGATCTCCTAAGCCTAAATGGACTTTGAGTCCTCTTCTCCCACATCCTAAATAGCTGATTTAACCAGCAGGTTACTTATTAGGGGGCTTGCAGCACCACTTCATTACATTTTCCTGAACACAGCGTAGCCAAGTGAATTAAACAGGAGCAGAGCACATGTAACACTGGTCTCATTAGATCCCAGGAGACAATCTCCTAGATCCTAAATATCAGTACAAAAGACAAAAACAGGTATTTCTTTGGCAAAAGTCCTACTGCCCTAGAGCAGTAGCATATTTTTAAGTATATAGAGAAGTTTCTGCTGGAAAACTTAGGTACCAAGGATATTTTTAGTATCTAGAAGTTAGTCACACTTTTTCATGGAAGTTACCTTGAAGGTGGGTGCTCTGAAGCCATTTCAAACTTCTGAGTGTTTTCTTGGATCTGGTCCATGGCATTCTAGTGTGTTAGAGATCACCACGGAAAGTGGCAGAAGCCCCCTTTAAATTTCCTCACAGCTCCAGAAAATACAGTATAGGTGACAGTCATGCAATGAGAGAGGAAGGATTTAATAGATCCTTCAAATTCCATTTCCATGATTTAAGGGAGCAGAAGGCAGGCCCAGGAATGTCTACAAATTTCATGTAATATTGAGCACGCGGAGTGTAAGAAAGTAAGCAGAGCAATGGAATAATCACAAGATCAGAGTGCAGCTCTGGGACTGAGGGAGAAGCTGAAGAGACTAGAAGGAAGAATGAAAGTCTGTGAAGTTCAGAAGAGCAGCTGGAGGAATTAGAAAACTATAGAAGTCATGAAGTTGGTTATGAAATTCAACCCAAAATCCTGTCTGAGAGCTGTAATTCCCAAAATGAACCCAACAGCAGTATCGGTTTACTACCCTGATAAATATCCTTTAAATACATCATTTCTGACATAACCAAAGAAGTATGAAAGGCTAAGTACTTATACCAAGATTGCTTTGCAGATGAATGAATTTCACTATGCAGTTAAATTCGGAGTGATTCTTTGAGCTTCCCCTCGGATAAATCACCTAAAAAAAATTGCCTCTTCTTTTACAAATTCTTCAAAAAAAGAACTTGATTAATTTCTTGATAGCACTAGTATGTTACACTTAAAAAAAAATAATGTTCTTTAGCTGACACAAAGGTAATCAGGCTTTTAGATTTAAACATTAATGTCTGGCCAAACACCTGTACAGCTCAGGATCCACAGCTCCCTCTAATGTTGCTGTGTAGTCATTTTATACTACTTATATGTTTGCACAAAAGGGCAACTGAAAGAGCTACCTAAACTTTATTAAAAGCATGATTGCTTCAAACAGATATCAAAGTAAGTTTCTTTAAAAGTGAGATATACATTAAGAGACTGTTCTTGTTTCTGTTGGTTCACATGAAGAATCAACTGGCAGTTACTGCAAGTAGTGCAGACAAGTAGTAAATGATTGCTGGAGCTTATTTTTGGCTATTGACAAATTTGGTTCTTCATCTGTTGTCCAGGAATCTACTAATCGTAACCAAGAAAAAAACTCAACAGAAGTTGGCATAGGAAGTTTATGGGCCATGCAGCTGCCTGTACAATGCCTGATCATTTGTAAATGACAAGGTAATATAGGAAAATTTTATAGATTTACAATTCAGAATTAATTTAGAGAAAACGTCAGTCAAGAACAATCTAAAACATTCGTGAAGTATTTTGACAGCGCATCCTTAAAGTCTAGAACCTAGAACTGCATGCCCTCAGTATTTTTTGTAAGTTACTGATTCTTCTAATTACGCTGTTTTCATTTCACCATTAAGTAAAATTTTCAGCGATATCTCGTCTCATGCTTGTTCTGCTCATTTTGGCAAAGCTATATTAAAGATCCTTGTGATCAGAGGTACCATATAATTGCTTTTTTCTGACCTCGAGTTCTCATTATTATCGTCATGAAAAAACTGAGCTGGATTACTCTCTTCCCTTTGAACAGATGATATCTTTTCAGACAAATATGTATACCAAATATGGGAAGATATAAAAACCAAAGTGTTTTGCAATCCTTCTTTTTTTCTATGAAGATAAAGAACAGATGCACAGTTGTATAAAGAACAGCTAGCAAAGGAAAGAGAATGGTAAAAACCCCTGGACTTTTGGTAGCCCAGACCATCATTTTACTCATGAGTAACATGTCCAGATAGTAAAAAGATGAAGCTAAGATGTGCTTTGGTTGGTAATAAAATCCATGTTTAGTGCATGGTGAATTTTTCCTTTTTGGGAACTGCAAATGTCATTGCAACCCCACTACATATATCTGCACTGCATAAGCATTACTAGATATTACGCAACTGGAAATTTGTGAACTTTCTACTTGTCCATATTGACTGGTTCAAATCTAAACTAGTCGTGCATTCATGAGTTCTCAAAATGTGACAACTACATATGATCATAGTTTATTCATGCACTTTTCCAAACCCTTTTCCCCTCTGAGTAGCTTGGTCTGAGCCTGGCAATCAAGAAGTAAAAAGAAAAGCTATAGTATTGTTAGCTGCGAGTTTCATTAAAAGACAGACAAAACTATTACTGAAATGTAATGATGGTGAATTACACACAAAAGTATAAAATTTTGGACTATTTGTCATTCTTGCTATTACAAGGACTGGTAGGACATAAGAGTTTTGAGGTATCTCCATTTTCAGCCACCTCTTCTTTATTTATCCCAGAAATCTGCCCAGTGGTTTAGGTGTTATTATAGATGTACCACAAACATGAGTAATCTCTTTTTTTCCAGCAGAGGGAAGTATTGTCTAAGTGTTCTCTTCACTTATAGCAAAATGGACATTTTTCATTTTCTGAGTGAAGATCCTCTGAAGAGTTTAGCAACGAATTAGTAACTACGTTCAGCAGCCTGTTTATCAGTCAAACGGTTCAAGAAAGAAAGATCTGGTCCACGCACTGTGAAAATGAAACAACAAACCAAAACCAAAACCAAATGATGTCAAAGAAAACCCATGCTGAAAGCACATGGGACAGGCCCACCGCAAGGAACATCCTGATCTTAAGGGCTGCCAGTGTGGCACATACAACAAAGACCATCCCATAGTCAGCGAAGTTAGTTAATAATGTGCTTGGTTATCATCCTATGCAAACTATATGAAGCAAAATACCTATTTCTTGCTCTTCTGAAGAAGATATGACTCTTTTCTGACATAATATGCCTAGCCTGATGGTATGGTATTACCAGGTAAGCGAAGCAGAAAAATTAAAATGCTTAAAACTGTTAACTTGAGGAAAAACGAGAAAAAAAAAAACAGTTTGTAATGTCCGATCCAGGCCATTGTAAGCAAGCCAAATTGGGATAATGATGTATTATATTCGTCTTTCCCAGATGTTCGAGACAATTTCACCAACAATTCATTGGTGTGCTTCCTACTCATGCACAGTCTGTAAATTACATACAAATTAGTTGTACTTCAGTCATACCCATAACTCACCATGATGCTGCAGGTCTGAACAGTGGGTAAGTGGGTCTCCATTTCGGATGTCTTGTCGTCTAGTACGTCTGCAAATATTGTATTTGAAAACTGTTAGTGACCTTCTCAGTGGTCAGCATTCACATTTGCCATTACTGAAGAGCAACAAATGGAACATATATATATATATAATTACATAGGTCACAAGTGCACCTAAACAACACTAGGAAGGAAATCTTATTGTTACTACTATATTCTACACTTTACCATGGTTTATAGAACCAGATTTACAGGTAAAGTCTTCAGAAACTGGTAAATGTGTCTCCTGCACTGATCCTAAGAAGCTTATTTTAACTTTGTTAGTAATATTGATCACAGACAAATTCATTCCTTGATTCACAGATACAGGGGCTGCTGAGGGATCAAAGTAAAAACAGCACAGTTTAATATGCACCAAAAAACCCATGAAGAAGCTACAGCTTTTCTGCAAGTACAGAATACTTTAAGTATCATGGCATCTTCTAGCTGAAAGAAACATTAGGATGGATGACTTTGAAAGAATGTCAAAAATGCTGTATATTCTACAAAATCTAAATTTAAATAGATTTTAGCCACTACAGATCTCACCAAAACATTTCTGAAAAAAAAAAAAAACCCCACAAACTTTTACAAAACTGTTGCAAATGGCTTTGTCTTTAGAATAAACAGAATAAAATGGTAGATAGGAAGATTTTGAAGTGTCATTTATTCCACCCTTTGTAGCTTGAGTCTGAGTTCTAGCTTTTATTGCACGTCCATTTAACATAGTATATTCCTCCCCCAGCTTGATTTCCACTGGCTCTTTTGGAAAACATATTGATCTGTGCTAAAAAATGTTGTATTTCTCAGAAGAAAGCTTTTTAATACAGTTTTATTTTGCATTTGTTGTTCTCTCTTTGTCTGCTCCTATTTTTATTTAAATAGCTGTGACATGAAATTCAACTGAGCCAGAGAAAAGCGTCTCATATAAAAGAAGAAAAAAGAACAAGGCAAACAAAGATGTGTTTCAAGTGTGAGCACTTTACTTTAGGAATCAGAGAAAGCCTGAGGGCTTGCAAAATTAAAGGAGAACAAAGAGGATTAGGCTGCTGAACAATGCTGTGATTTCAGATTATGGCATCCAGCAACGGATATGCAAAAGTCAAGTAGCCTTGTAAAAAGCACTATTGGTCACTCCCTTGTGACAACAACCCACATTTTTAAAAAGCCATTGTTCTGCAGCACAGAGACCATCTCTCTTCTGTTCACTAACCCCGTTTGCAGACTCTCACTACCCGCCCAGCATCAGCACATACTAACAGTTCTCACAGAGGCACCATCAACTGCACCGCTGACTCCTCTTGCCTGAAAGATTTTAACCATTTTTTTTCCACTGAAGACTACTAAAATGTTAAAACTGAAATTAGTTATGTAAAGTATGGCAACAGTTTGTTTGTTTGTTTGTTTTTTAAATCAGAATGTGTATTTTTTATATCTTTCTGAATAAAAACTTCTTTAAAATTATCCTAGTGAATTAACATGCTTTAATAAGAAGGAACCTTCTGTTGATTGATATACGATTCAAAAAATGTACTAAGCCTAATTTCAGATATCATCTTCATATTACTCATTACCAGTGAATAAAAATACACCAAAACATAAGGAACCATAACATTTTGTTACTCCTTCCTAAATTTTGAAATGCAGCATATTTATAGGATACTATTTGTAGAAAACAAGTCTGTGGAACAACTCATATTACTGTCAATGGAGTTTGGATGAGATGCTTAGTTAGAATCACAGGAAAATGTCGCGCGTTTCACCATTCTATCAACACAATGATGTCTGAAATATGAACCAGAACACATCTGCATGGGGTAAAGTTAAGTGGTCGTACTACAGGAGCTCTGATCTGTCATTTAGAGTTGTAAAATACACAAAGGAAGAAAAGTAAATTAAAATCATGGCTCATAAAAGCTCCTTTTTAAAAAAAGAAGGAAAAAAAAAACCAACGAAACAAACCCAAAACTATTAGTAAAGCATCTGTGCAATTGCCTCAGGACTCAACTTTCCCAATATTTCTGGAGCCTAAAATTACAAGGATTCATTATTAGGAAACTGTTGACATTTAAGCTGTTTCCAGCAATGCTGATTGTGTCACAGACGTATTCAAATCTGGCTTGAGGCAGCGGGTAAAGCAGGTACCAGGTAAAGAGAGGATCGTCTCCCCCAGTAACCCAGACCTTTACTCTGCTGCTGCTACCAGTGGAAAAATGGGGTGAAGTAGGGGGACACAGCGGCTTCTCCTGAATGCATTGTCAGGATCTCAGCCTCCCAGGACTTACTTTTTCTCTCATTGTGGCCTCAAAAAGAGTTAATTCTGCACCCCAAGGTTTTCCTGTAGCTGTGCAACCCGGTTTGTCCCCAGTAACCCTGCTCCTTCATCCCTGTAAGAAGAGGTCCCAGTCCCTTTACCCCCGATGGCAACAGTGAGCTCGGTCTGCTGTTGAATAAGCTGGAGAGACGGATAAAGAAAAGACAGAGAGCCCTATTTCTTCCATCGGTGTAAGCAGATGAATGACAGGAGGATGTGCTCTCTGGGTGATGAGAGGGGCCAGGCGCAGGAAGGGGTGCTAGTGAGTGCTGAGAAAGGACGAGGTTCAGGGGTAAAGATTAGTGGGGAGGTAGCAGAGAAGAGCGATTCAGTGATTCCTGACCTTACTGTCTCCTTTGACTCAGAGGCAGCACTGAACCACGCTGACTTCTAACCTTTAAAACTTTCAGATCAAATCAATCTCTCAGACTGTCCTTGAAAACCTCACTGTTCCCTCTCCTCTCTTTTCCCCCACTCCTCCTACAGAGGAATTGCCGTGCTCCCACCACAAATTTGAATTTAGCGCAAGCAGCGGAGAAAATTTGACCAGCTCTTCTTTTGGGATGGTTCAGTTTCTCCTTTTTAATTCTTTTTTAAAGAATTTCACAAGAAGCTTGTCTCAGATTAACTCTATTTCCTGGTGCAAAATAGAACTGATGTTCCATAAGCAGCTTTTTCTTTTGTCATCAGTATTTGTTTAAGATACATCATAATGCAAACCTTGAAATTTTAATCCTCTCCATCTGAAAATCCTGTGACACAAATGCTACTTCCCACCCTTTACCACATTTCACCTCCTGCAGCAACCCATCCAAATCTGGAATTTGGAATCCCTACCTTCTCAAATAAGTATTTGCGACTAATTTTAAAGACAGGCTCCTTATGCATATAAACCCTTGGACTCCTTGTTTCTTTAAAAGTGAGAGATGTTTAGTATATTCAATTTAATGTGAGCACTTTTTTATCATTTTGGCCAATTTATCATGGGAATCTCCACACTACACCAATGTCTGTTCTTACTTGCAAGAGATTATCTATTTGTTTATTCACAATTTCTACTTCAGTAGCTAAGAGCTGTTCAATAACTAGGTTATATACTTTAAGAAAAAGAATTTCAGAGATAAAGGAGGGCAAAGAAAATATTATTTAAAATTTTCAGATCAGACAACTAGGACTTGTACATTTTTTTAAAAAATGATATTTTTAACTTGCAGAGTCTGTTTTCCCTTAGCCTTTGCATTGCAAAGCCTTTAGCATCAGTGCAGAGTGAATGTAAAATAGTGGTTGTCCTGATCTGGCAGTATTTAGACACACATCAACATATACAAGTTATACTTTTGAATAATAACAATAATGCTATATATCACTAAAAAAATAACTTTCCATTCACGTCCAAACACTTTATAAATATTTCCTTTGAATTAGAATTCATGAAAATGCAGGACAATTTACTTGGGCAAGTAGTTCTTTTAGTATAATATCAAGCACCCTCCCAATGTTAGAGAAAGGGAATTCTTTCTTTTTACTGTTTATTGCTGAATACCAAGTCATGAATCCATTTCAGAGACAACTCTTTTCTGAATGTTTTTTTACAACAGCTTTTTAAGCCAACCCAAGAAGTAGCAGTGTTCCATTTAAATCAACCAAGACTTCATATTCCTTGTAACTCCCACAATTATGTTTTCTTTGGAAGAGAAAGGGCTCCAGTTAACCATCCCGTGAAAAATCTCCAAAGCCCTCTGGTCATATTGAGACCATCAGTTAAAACAAATAGCAAACCATGCAGACATCTGAAACTGTCCCTACCTCTTAGCAGTGGGGAAGTAACGGGAGCAAGATGAACCATCCCAGGCGCAGTAAGGGTCTCTCGCAAGGCAACACTCAGCACATGCTTTTCCATACACATCACAGCGGTGTAAAGGAAGCTGTGAAACTCCAGTGGCTGAGCCAATGTAGAGCTGTTGCTGTTATAAAAGTTTGAAAAAAATAATATTTTTTTAAAAATTGGAAATGACTTTTTTTGCTAGGAAGGCATTAAAAAAAAAAGTTATATAATAATATGTTAGGACCGTTACAAATGCAATAAAGGATCATGATCCTCATGTACACTAAAGCAATGAGAAGAGAATTGTCTTGTGGACAAAACAATCAAATAGAAAAAACGTTGATTTTTGTATGAAGCTCCCAGTGGCTTCTCTAAACTGTAAGAAAAATTAAAGTACGCTTCCATTTTTTCTTTTGTATTCAGATTCCTGCACTGGGAAAGCGCTACAATCAGTGACAGAACACAATGGAGAATATGCTTTTGAATTTAACGGAAAAGAAAACCAACTTTAATGTAAATTTCCTATATATGACTTTGATTTGTGTATGCGTGGGGAAAACAAAGTAAATTACTTCAAACCGATGCTAAGATATTTCAGCTCAGAAGTGCTGCCATGCAGAGACTTCTTCGCATGTCTGATAATTCAGATGCTTCACACTCTTTTCTGTAGGTCACATACTCTAATTGAAACATGAGGGAAGATGGCTTACTTTATTTTGGATAAAAAACAGTGTTGAGTGGAAGATGTAGTTCAAATGCAGAGAGAAGCCATGAAGTAAATACAAAAAACCATGCATACAAAATGAATTACAGCTTTCTATGGCATCACAACAGAATATCTTGTCTCTCTCAATTTCCTCTCTGGTATCAAATTCATGTCATCCATTAGGGAAGTTGGTCCCCAGAGGGACATAAGGAAACTGGACTACTGATTCCACGTGAAAGTCCAAACAGTGATATTTCAGCTTAGCACTAATTCACAAAGAAAGCAAGTATGAGTGCAGTAAGTAAATAAAGTTCTCTCTGAAATGCAAAACTAGGGGAAAAGAAAATAACCAGATAAACAAAAATTAAGTGGCATAATCCTTCTGTTTTGGAAACACTGACAGTTTGCTATCAAAAATTTAAACTTTTTCAGCTGGGACCCATGGTGGAGCAAATAACACAATTCTTTTTAAGGTCTCACTCCAAGCAGTCCCACCAAGAAAATATAAATTTGTATGCATTTTTCTTTCTTAGAAAACATAAGGCTGGTGTGAAAAATAAGATTTCAAGAAACGTTATAAAAATTCTTCATCTCCTGCATTGTGATGTCCCGGAGATACTGTCTCCAGCGAATTTGGGGATGGAAGGTAGCTGAGGTCACCTACTAACTGGAAATGATGAGCACTAGACTCCAGGAGACAGTAAAACCCAAAACACTCATGAAAGGTGCTGCATTCACTTATTTCAGAGACAGCAGCTCGGCAGTTTATGCAGACATATTAATTGTAACAGAAACATCCCCTGCATTTATATAAACATCAGTATTTTCTCAAGGAAAACATGACAAGGAAAAGCACCCTCATGAAACTTCACCGGTAAATTGAAAATGAAGCCCCTTCTAAGCAGCTGCTTCCATCTATTCTGGTGCCATAGCTGGGCTGCAAACCCACATTCTCTGGGCAAACATCCCTGACCACACAGAGCTCTACGCGAAGCCTCGACGGCACATACCAGTCCCCAATTAGTGCTGTGCCCTTGAGAAGCAGATGACAGGCAGCAGACACGATAAGCTGATTCCTTCTAACTTAAGTCACTTAACGAAGTCCCCAGCTTAGGGGTACGTTCTGCAGTAAAAAGAGCAGAAATTCAAATCTTAGGTGACCTAACCATTTCCCAAGGGATGCCTTTCCTCTTTACTGATTATGGAGGCAGCACAGGTCAAGTTAGAGATCCAGTTAAGTATCTTAAATGTCCAGATGGTATTGATCTGAGTCCCATGTAATTGGGGCATTAATATCTATATGAGCATGTAGCAACGTATGGTGCAACTAATATAAAAGTCAACTCAGAGAATGCACGTGGGAAAATAAAGAATGGTGTGATGGTTTCCTATGCAGCCCTGTGACCAATTTCCTTTTGTCAAAAACCCCTCCCTAATTTCTAATAAATGTCTTCAGAATTAAAGAATTACCAGAAACACGTCAGAAAAAAAAAAAAAAAAATAAAAAGTGAGGCCAAAACAAGGTTACTTAAAGACTCTTCCTGGTAGATAAGTTCATGAAGTTCAGTCAGTGAAGCACAGCGTGCGTTTCAGGTGCTGCCCAGCCTGAAGGCTGCTGCCCTGTTCGCTGCTCTCCTGACCATGGCCTCAGACTCCAGCTGCTGATCATTATTCTGGAGACTAATAATGCATAAATCCAGGCAGTATGAAACTCAGAAAATAGTAATACAATGATTTGCATCAATGGTCTGACCTAACTTTGCCATACACAGTCAAACCGCCTTTTGGGCAAAGAGTGTCTCTCAAGAGATTGTTAATTTAATAAATCAGCTCATTATCAGATCAAACAGGGGGGGAGAGGAGGGGAGGGGAGGAGAAAAAAATTGCCCTCTAATAATTCTTGCAGATGTATCAGAACTCCAGAAAAGCCAAGGAGACTAATGTTTTAAGCAATGTAGTGGTTTCTGTTCATCCCACAGTGCTGCCCAAAATGTAGTCTTTCCCTAGAAGTCGGACGAAGAAATAACTGAGAATTTTCCATTTACAATTACAAAAAAAAAAAAAAAAAAAGAGAGAGATGAAAAGAATTAAAGCTTAAAAAGAAGAACTTAGGCAAAATTTGAAAAGGAAATTTAGGGAGCACGAGGTTCAAATCCCATTTAATTTAATTTTATGTCTTGAGAAGTAACTGCTGGCGGATAGTTCAGGGGGCTGTTTAAGTGACATAACCATTTTGAGCTGGGCTTTTCTATATGCTCACTATGGACAGAAATGGCGATTTCTGAATAAAATCCAGTACTTTGTGAAAAGTACTATAAAAGTAGTCACTAAGGCCTTGCCTTTCATTGAGAATCTTAAGGAGGAGAAACAAAAGCTCTTCGCAGCAGCTCGCCAGCCACGGAGATGGCCTGTATCAGCCGAGGTTCTCCTTGGTTTTTTTCCCCACCTTACCTGAAATCCAACGGCTTTTTGAAACAGAGGATCCCAAACCTGACCCTGAGAAAAAAATGAGAGCTTGCTTCCCTCAAAAAAAAAAAGTCGCCTTTGATTGCAAGCCAGGCCTGACTTTTTGGCCTGCTTCCACATTTTTAAATCAAGGGAAGAATTACGGAGCCCCACCTGACAGCCTCCCTGCAAGCCTGGCTCCCACAGAATTGTGAATTTAGGCAGCTGCAGGGTGTTACAGTGCCTCTAAGGATGCTGTTCACTGAAGGTTTGTGTCCATCGCTAACCATGCATAAGCTGTTTAGGTGATAAGGTTACACAAGCCCAGGGCTCCGAACCCAATTAGGAGGAATACGTAGCTTCAGTGAGAAAACATAAATATCATTCCCGTGAGTTAAAGACAGTAGAGTTGAGGACTGCATCAAGGCTTAGTTTTACACACCAAGGCTGAGTTTCCTTGCTCGAAGTCACTCTCACCCAAGGGCCGAATTCACACTCAGAGAGAGAGGCACGGGAGCCTCAGAGTTATATATAATTTAAAACAAGCAAAGTTCCGCTCTGAAAAATTTGTAGATTTTGGTCTTTAGGAAGGAGAGTCATTTGTAACATATCACACTGGCACGATGGCAGAAGAGGTAGCTTTGTACAGCCAGTGTAGTAAAACATTAAAAGTAAGGAGAAACTCCCTGTACCATGGTTTTGTAATTGGATGAAAGACTTGTTAGTGGAAAAAATAAAATGAAGTGATTGCTTTAAAGCTATTCACCAGGACACGCTGGGTTTGCTGTTTACATTTCACGCTCCTGCTTTCTACAATGCATAGAATTATCGTGCTGTTTATATGAAAAATGCCCTGCTTATCAGAACACAATGAGTAAAGTGTTTGAGTAATAAAGCGACAGCATTTTTAAATCATAAATATGAAATGCAAACATGTTGCCATATACTTGTTTGATACAGCGACGCAGTGCCAAAAGCTTGTCACACTGTATCATGCTTCTGTCATTTTTAGCCCGAGGCTGGTTGATTTTTCATGAGTTTAACTCTGCCTGAATAACTTGTGTTTTATGCTCTTTTTTAGCTTTAGACAATTTTAGCAGTGTAAATTTGTTTTCAAAAGACTCAGGGAAAATTGTAATCTCTCCTGAATAACTAAAAACGCTTTGAAGAAGAAGTCGTATGAAAATGCACGGTCCATTATCAAATACGATTGGCTGCTTTACGGGAATGTACTTATAAAAATAATCCAAAGCAGAACATTTTGGCATGACGTGAACATATATACAACTTGACGGGTTTGTTTTTAAGTATCCCAGTAATCAATAGTCCATTTTATTTTTTTTTTCCCTGCCATTTCTATTGGTTTAGGTGGTAAATTGTGTTTGAAGAGTGTCCCCAAACAAAATATTTTTTGTCGTATACATGAATGTTTTCAGACAGCTTTCCTAAACGCAGTGAATTCTGAGTTAAATATGCGGCATTTCAAACATAACATTGGGCTCTGTCTGTTACAGAATGAAGTGAACTTCTGTTTAATAATGTATAGAGTGAGGTAGATGAATTAACTAAATCTTATTTGTAACACACAGAATTTTTAGTGCACCAGGTCCTGGAAGTAATATGAAAACTCCTCTTTACTAAAAATTACATTAATAGAAAAATTAATGAGTGTGAACAAATTGCTTGTGTTTATCAAATTAGGCTCCAAATCAACACAAATATGAAAAAGAAAAAAAAAATATTAAATTTGACACTGAATTTTATGTCTTAGACTTTTGCAACAGGAAATGACAGCGGCTGTTGTCCGTCTACCTAATTCCAGGCAGAGGTGGAAGGACGGCCCCGAATACCCGCTTCACTCTCGGACGGCAGGCCAAAGTTTTTTTTTTACGACTACATAATTCATCAGCTGCTTCACAAAAGAGCCTAATGATAATTGCTCATATTTGCTCAGAAATGTACAAATCACCTTTAGTGTAAACCAGACAAAACTTTACCTCCATCCATCAAGAAGTCTGGTGAGTTTAGTATGGTCTGGTCTACGACGAAGGCTGTAGTACAGATCTTTCCTTGAAGAAGCTACTTATTACTGCACTCGCCAGAAAGTAGGGAACAGGAATTCTGGAGTCTGGAACCCATGCCCTAACAAAGTCATCGAACCAGAAGGCCGTGGAAAATTTGGACTAAATCAGATCTACCCTTTTTGTTAAATGTGAATGGTGCACATCTGGGAACGGAATGGGCATTGGGCAGAAAGACAGGTGGACGTCTCTTTTCCACTCTCTTCTTTCACTCTCCGCATTTTGTACCAGACCTTTCCTGCAGCAGCTAGCACTAGTCCCACTGAAGTAAGGGACTGAGTTTGGTCATTCCTTTCAAACAGTTTCTCTGTCATAAGAACATTCCGCAATGTGGATTTTTTTTTTTTTCTTGAGAGCCTCCAGACTGCTGGTTAGTTTGTGTTTAGTTTCCACCTTACCAGTAAGTAACACAAACTAGGCTTTTCTTTTCTCCTTTGCACGCCACATTTTCCAGAGAAACTACTGATGTTTATGTAAAGGGATGAGATGGTGCTGCTATAATTAATATGTCTCTACTGACTGCCAAGTTACTGCCTCTAAAAGACACAGACCAATAAATATTTAATAGTGATTTAAAGTTTGTGTGCAGAGTACCTGTTTTGTGGAAATCTTCATTGCTGAAATAACAGTGGGTTCCTAGGGGAAAAAAAAAGAGTTAAAATATAAAATGAGTTCTATAAATATAAAAGTTCTGCTAGAGTGCTATTTGCCCAGCCCAGAAACCTTGAAATTAAACTAGACACTCCTTAGTAATAGTGCTTCTTGTTGTCTTCTGCAGTGGGGTATTTTCTGGTTATAAGTGAACTAGAATGCATGTACGTGTCCGGATGCGTCATTGCCATGTTGATTGGAGACATATAATTTCCCGTGATTCTTACAGTTTCATTGTGATTACTTTGTTACTAGCTTCACGTCTTGAAATTAATATCTGCATTTAATATTAAAACTACATTTAAAGAACCTCCCAGGAAATATGAAAATCAAACTATGTAAATACTATATTAAAGGCGATAACACTAAAATAAGCAACACCTTTAGCCATAGCGAGGTGAAAATTCCATTCCTCCAAAATCTTATTCATAAACCCAAACCTTAATCCCAAGCGTAATCTTGTTGACTGACCGCGCTATTCACATACAAAGAAGTTACTCCTATTTGCACAACACAGAAATAAAACAGGCAAGAAATTTTTGGCACCTGGGAATACCCATTATTTAATCAACCAAATGGGTCACTAGAAGAGTTACAGCTCTCCTAGCTAAGTCTACTCTTAATTATACTTATCTGTAGCAAGCAGATGTCAAACCAATATCTACTTTCTTACATGAAAGACCGCAGGAAATATTTAACAGAAGAAGTATGTTTAGATCTGATTAAAAGGCTGTTACACATTTTAGGTCCAGCTGCTTGGATGGATTTAATCCTGTGTGTAAAAGTGGCATCGTTTGGTTATGAAGTGTGCAAGTCAGTTCTGTATGAAGTTTATTCCATTTAAAAACCTACTATTGATCCCACACATCATACTTTTGGTTGTGTACATTAATAAAGTCCTTATTAAGCTTTTACACTTGTGTAGCTTTCAACTTGCTAATCCTGAGAGAATTTGATATGGGTCAGTGGATGTTAAGCATGTGGACCTGCCTTTACAAATGGGTTAATAGACCTTATATTAGAAAGCACCAATTAAGTGTAACATTTGAATGAAAATTGAACTCATTAGTTTGTTTGCTCAGCTGTTCAGAGAAATATTGCACAAATGGGGTTAAAAGAGGCATTTGTTATCAATGTAACAGACACGGAAGACTTTCAGTTTGGTGGAATTATGAATGAAGAGCATTGTATTCAGCACACTGCAGTTTAAGCATCAAAATACATTCTTTATGATGCACGGAGACTCTTTAGTAGCTAAAGAAAACTTACATTTGGTTAAGGTACATTTGAAATCTGTTGCAAATTCCCTATTGAAAGATCTATATCTTATGCATACAAATTCTGCTTATTCCACTGAAGTACATTAATGCCCTCATTAAGGCTTAAATGTGTGCCAAAGGAGATAAATGAGCTTTCAAGTACATCAGAACACCAAAATCCTTTTGTGTAATGAATAAACACACATGTAAAGTAAAATACCAGATTTGAATTTGCCATTAACCATGCTACTTCTATAAAGCCTTTCTGAAATAAAACTTTCACTCCATTTATTTTCTTTCTTTCACTTTTATATTTCTCTCATCTGCTTTACCTTGGCACTTCTACTTGATTTAGGGAAGAGACTCGTACATTATCAACAATTGCCAAATTACCCTGCATTAATGTAATGACTTTTGCGTGTATAAAATAGAAAAAAGCTGGGAGCCACAAATTGCTTGTCTCATTTTCTCCTCATAGTTTCTATTTCTTTTTTCTGTTAAAAAAAAAAAAAGAAAAAAAAAGGAAAAAAACCCTCACATTTCTGCCCCACGAAAAAACTTATGGACTGCAGAGACAGAGATACCCACTTTTCAGTAGTATCTCCTACTCGAAACAGTGGTTTCTGTGCAAGTTTGGTATCAGTAAAGGTAAGATTGCCCATAAGAGAAAAAAAAAAAAAAATTGAAAATAACAATATCAAGACATAGAAGCTCTGTTTAGATATGCTGTGTCTGTATAGAAACCAAAGATAAAGGGATGGCAACTGAGTATGGAGAGGACACGGTGGCTGGGTCCCCGCGGCAGGTTGTGAGTGGGGCCCTCCTCAGCCCGTCTGGAGTGCGACCACGCGACGTGGGGCTCTCCGGGCACGCGAGCATCACCTTCCCGCCGTCGGATTAACCTCGCCCTCCCGGCTAGGTATCAACCCCCCCGAAATCCTGGGGCCTGTGAAATGGTGCTGTAAAACGGCGCTGACAAAAAGAATAACGCGGGGAATGTAAATGATTCGTTGTTGTGTACAAAACACGAGACATCCCTGGGTTCTGTCTGGAAAGCGTTTGAAAGGTTTACTTGGCCTCGACTTGCAGGAGTGCCGATGGGATGCCTTATTTTTCAGGTGGCTCAGACAGGAAAAATGGAAGAGAGTGGTTTTCATAAAAAAGTACTAAAGATTAAGGGGTGCTTATGGTGTCTTATGTCAAACCATGAACATGAGGCCCTGAAGTCACCTTTGACAATATAAACACTTTCTTTGTTTCTCAGATTATTAGGCGTAAGAAATCTCTGCAGATCACTGTTTCTCCTAAAGTATCTTCCTAGTTACGTTATGCTGATAGTCTGAACAGTGTCAAGAGTTGATGCAACTATAAAATTTGTGTACTGTGTATCTCTGTGGGAGAAAAGAGACAGGCATTATTCCCAGACTTGCACAGATACATATTTAACTACAGCATGCAATAGCTCTAAGATTCAGAGATGCTAATTTACTTTTTAAACCACAAAACAAGAGCCCAGAATGCCGTTTCCTTTATCACTAACCCCCAGCTAGCACTGAAAGTTTCAAGGTTTATTTTGACTAGTGTCTGGGTCTCTAAATGACAAGCTAATTAGAGGGGCATGCCAGGCTAGTCCTTGGCGAGACTGCAAGAAGTTTAGTTTGCAGCTGTCCACAGAGAAACCTACAACCTGACAGTTGAAATTTAGCCGCACTTACCCGAAAGACTGTCATTTCTTCCAGCAAGACTTCCTCTAATTCATGCCAAGTCTCCTTAGGAATTGAAACCACTTTAAGAACCGTTCCAATATCTTGAAAAGGAAAAAAAAAAAAAAAAAAAAGTTTTCAGGTGCTTAAGGAGCATACTTCATTTTCAGAGCAGTCAGAGTTTCTTGTAGTATGTAATTATTGCACATAGAAAGATCGTGAAGCTTCATATCTCTGAGCACTCGTTCAAAATGCCAACTGCTATTTAAAATAACTTAGAAAAACACTGAATTTCAGTAGAACATTTCACTGATGTCTTTCAAGTATCAAAACGCAACAAAGAAGATAAATACTACTATAGTTATTAAAGAATGAAAAGGACTGAAATACTATTCAAGTCACAACATAAAATGACAGATGTTTCAGTCATTGAATTGAGGAAGGAAACGCACAAAATTTACCCAGGCATGTTTTATTGTCCATTTTGAGTATGATGTTTGTCATTCTTAAAATGCATGTGAAGATGCCGTCAGAAGGCCCAGAATGGATGTAAAAACATCTGGACAAACGTTGTGAGACAGATGAAGCTGTTAGATCTCCCAAGTACAGGCCGTCTTCCCCATGTCAAACAAAATACGCAAGACGTATAAGCCCCTTAAGGCATCTATATTTCTCTGTGTGTTAGATACTAGTCTTCACCGCGGGGTAAAAAGCAATATAACTTGCATCTTCTGGTTAGGAATAGGTGTGCGCCAGCATTTTAATACTATATCCATTTACATTCTTGGGGCTTTGCAGTTGGCTTTAACGTGAACAAGGCCGATGCTTGACATTCCAGAGCTACAGCCTCTGGTTTTGTGAATACGGTTTGTGACTTAAGACCATCTCTGTTTTATTGCTTCTGCATCTGTGATTTATTTGTTTGTTTTCATGAACAGAATTTTCAGGAAGGGGGAAAAAAAAAAAAAAAAAGAAGGATCATTTCTAGTTTGGTCCACATCATTGCAGACTCCCTCAAATGGAAACAACTCTGGATGCGACTTTTCTTTTTCACCAGCCAAGTGTAGTGCCATGTAAATATACCACAGGAATAACAACTGTGGTCCTGAGGACCTTTCGTGTGGCACATTCTATGTCAGCAATAGTTTAGGAAAATAGAAGGCATTTTAAAACGGCTAAAATTCTCAAAATAGCACAACTGTAGAAGTCAACATTTTCAAAACAAAAATTAAACAACAACTACACAAAACCAAAACATATTTTGTAGGTATGTATATTTGTGTGTGTTAGTTGAAACTTCTGATTAAAAAGATGACAATTCACCACTTCTCTGTTGAAAATACAGCCTAAATTGAAACAAATGGATCATACAGATTGAAAATGTCATTTTTATAAGGTGACTATCTTAAATGCTATTGATTTCATGAGAAAATTCTCGTATTTCAACTTTGTTACAGGAATTTGGACTAAAATATTCTAGAATCCCTAGAATATCCTGGAGAACTGAGATTTCAATTTTTTCATATGCTTCCCTTTAAGCAGATGTTGGTGTCTAAGTACGTATTTTTTTGAGTTTGAAAAGATGCAATTTTTTCCCACAGAATTTCTACATCACTATTTTCTTTCATTAGTCACAAGTTCATATATTCTTTTTTAAAAAGCAAAAACCAGTTCTTTCTTAAAACAGCAACAACAAAGCACAACTTTTTTTATTTCGGCAGCTATATGTACAAACTAAGCTAGTAAAATATGCTAGATAAGTTGTTTTGGAAGTGGTTTTCATTATGGTTACTGCTACTAATTGAATATATTCAATTCAAGAAATATTGAGAACAATACAGAACAAATGCAATATAAACTTTAAAACAAGAAGAAAAAAAATAATCCACATTTCTACAACAGAGTAATTCAGACCATCGGATAATTTAACATTAGCTATATTTGCAATTTAGTGGATGAGTTCATTTCCTTAATTATCCTGATAATTTGATGACTGTGGTTTTGAGGAAAATACATTGTATGGGTAAAAAAAGAGAACTCACATCTAATAAATATAACAGCGTAGCAACGTGTCGTGACTGTATTCTGTGTCGGACGATGGCTGTCTTCAGCCACAATCCATCAAAAGCCATATTCCCGAAACAAAGGGGGACTTCTGAGAGAACAGCACAAGGGAAATTGTGGAGCCTGCATGGGGCCCTGAGCAGACATGAGTTCCCCAGATAATGTTGTTTCAAAAAAAGGTCTGACTTTTAAGTGGATCCTGCAACAATTGCAGTGGCTTGATGCTCGCGAAAGCCTCTGGGGTCAAAGATACACTGTGTTAATCACTACGGCGACTCTGGTCAGGCCACAGGTACCAAAGTGGGGCTTTATCTGAGTTCTAGATCAAGTTTTACAGAGTAGTATTTCAAACAATTTCACACAAATGGAATCAGGCTTCTCCTTTAGGATCAATAGGCTCTGCTCAGTAAGATAAGATTACTGTTATTAATTTGCTTTACTGACAGATATACCTTGACTGTGCCAAATGATCCCAAACATCAGACACTCAGGATATGCATTAAGTGCATATCTTAAATCCTGTTTTTTTCTGATACAATTTCAAGCATGCTGATATGATTTTATTTCCATTGTGAAACACGTTGGTACAATCACAGTGGGAAAGAAGCTGCTCAGCTAAAGATTTCACCCACAGGAAAGGAAAATGTGACCACACTGGATGGCCATTAATTATGTTGTGTTCAATTATCATCAGTTATTCAGTGAAAAGGAAAAAAAAGAGGTATTCCTTCAACATATTGAAGTTCAGCAGCATGTGGGAATAATGTAGATTGCTGCAACGGCAATGGGAAAACACAGAGAAATGTACCTAATCTGATGGGACAGACCTGCACAGAAAAATCCAGTCATACCCCAGAGAGCTCAGTTCTGGCTTTGTCATAGGTTCAGCTCATCAAGAGGAAAACTGGACTGTGACTAAAGTCCCTAATCTGCTCCTAATCTTGTTCTTTGCTTGGGGAAGATGTCATACGCGCTGATTGTGTATGTGTTTCTGGTTCCTGTGACTTTGAGCAGCCGGCTCAGCGCAGCTTTCTGGCAGGCAGCAGGCAGGGCCTCAAGTTCTGCCTCTTTTCCTTTCCTCCTGCGTGGAAGATGCCCTTTCCTCATTCTGAAAACCGCAATAAGGATGGTGAGCTCAGAGGAGCACCTTTTGAGCCCCAGCTCCAAGCACAGGTGTTGTAACGCCCGTTTCTGCCCCACGAGGGTTTAACCTCCTGCTGGAAAAAGAGCAGTTTCTATAGAAAAAAGTGGTATTTCAAGAAATAATAACACTCGGCATTTACGAAGCTGTGTTTTTGGTGCTGAAATCTCTTTTGGCAAGTGTAAGTAATAACCTTTCAAGACTTTTCTTACAATTCTTGGGCACAAATATCAGCAATGTTGGATGGGATCCTGAGCATTTACCAGGCACCTGAATATTAGCGGGTTAGGGAATTAAGCGAGTGTGTAAATTCCCAACTCAAAGGTAAGAGCTAAATATCACTGAGGGTCTTCCAGAGGGAGACCTTGCATGACTAATTTAGATACAAACCGCTATACATAATGATAACTATCTAAAAGCTATAGCTCAGGTTTAAGCAAGTCTTCGTGTGCTGTCTGAAAAGAGACAGGACCTTCCGCATAACTATTCATCTTACTCTCGAAGAAAGGACAGCGAATCTCTCTCTGGAAGTACTTATCTCTCTCCCTTGCAGAAGCCGAGGCATCTTTTTTAGACTGAATGCCAAACTTTGGTGAGATAAATGCCACCTCTTGTGCTCAAGATGTAGACATAAATCAGCTCCTTATGTTTGTTCAGCATCATACTCCGGATGCTGAAGGGGTTGTTCCCTCACATCGCAGCCAAGGGGAGTATTGCCATTAAATTTTTTTCTGGGCTGAATCAGGTCATGGAAAACTCGTTGAAAGGCACAAACCACTGCCGATTGTAGATGGCACTGAAGTCTCTAATGCGTGATGGAAAATATATGTGTTGTGTAAAATCATATGAAACTACTTTTCAATGTTTTATGCAAGAACATATTGTGGCAGTGGTATCTAATAACTCAGTTCACAGCTTTAAAAGAGCTGGAACGCTTTCTGCAGAGCTGCATTTCCTGCAGTAAATGTTCTGAATTGCCACGCATGCACTGTGTTTGGTACACAAAGCTTCAGCAGCTCTCAGTTTACTCATAATATATTTCAGGCATCAACATGAAAGAGACCTTGAGATTTATTGCTTTGGAAATCTGACCCCAGGTCTAGAGCACCAGAACAGTACTTAAAGCAAGTCAAAAATTGGACTGTTATAAGACAGACAGCCAGACAGACATTTTTTGGTCCAAAGCTGAAAAGAAACAGTGAGGTTTTGGTTTGATTTGTTTTGGCCTCGTGATGCCAATGTCTAATTACTAGTAATTATGTTCAATAGAAGTTTAAAATACTTTTATTCAACATAACTGAAACACCAGCCAACTAATGGAAAATCTTCAAAGGTGAAGAAGCAGATCCACCAACTGCTAATCAGCGTGCTTCTGAGGCCACTGAACTTAGGCAAATGCATATCAGCTAATTTCTGGCCACTTTTATTTCTCATTATTACCTTTTTGGAAAAAAAAAATAAAAAAGTCTTTTCTGAGTGCATATTTCCACTTGTATAAAATGCCCAAGCTGTATGATTCTGCAAGTGCTTTGGAAAGGATATCATGTTTCTATTTGAATACCAGCTCTTCTTAAAACACTTTGTATGTGCCAGGTATCCTCATCTCAAGTAAAATGGTGCACTCTTCTGGCTAAAGAGATGGGCATCTATAGGCAATACTTGAAATACTTGAAAGGCACACAAGACATTTCCCATGCCTGGATACTTGTCTCGTTCATGTTAATATTTCTTATGCCGCACTTCAAAATGGGTACCTCAAAACCCGCATTTTAATACTAAATTATAATTAATAAGGCAAGATATTTCTAATAAAATTCCCTAATGACAGGAGTTGAAAAGAGAGTGGTTTGATCTTCCTCCAGTTGGCGAAGCTCCTAAAGAATTAAGCTATGCAGGCCACGGCCTGAGCCTGCAGCAGTGAATGTATGTAACAAAGACCTCCCCACACGCGCAGTTTTGAGTCTTGCCCCAAATTTTCACAGGTATACACTGGAACGTAAATCGGTGTTCTGTCTTTCGGAGTATGAAATTTTATCTGATCTATGTCTCCATAACTGCTGGAGGAGCATACGGTGTAGCCTCAGGGCTTCTCACCTGTGCCAATGAACATCACATCGTATTGGCCATCTTCTGCGTCCACTCGATCTACTACTATCTGTGTGAACTGGTAATCCACGTCCGTTTTGATCATGATGGGGCGGTTGTTGATGGGGAATACCGGGTTGTACATGGCTGGATGACTTCTCGCAAATGTTATAACTTCGTCAGGAAGGTCCTTGGTGGAATCAAAGCCTCCAAATGTTTTACTAGGACACTGGAAATAATAAAGGAAATGTTTTACATTTTATTATTGATCACTAGTAACACATTAAAAATCCATTTCATTACAATCATCCCAACTACTGCAGTCTATAATTAAATATGACAGGGGATCTAAGTGTTGCAGACAGACAGCAAAAGTTTATTCTATTACTAAAAGTCTCCTTTTTTTTTTTTTTCATTTTGGATTTAAATCAATATGGTTAACAGAATGTAAACGATCCTCATTCATCGTTTTTCTTACTACTATGCAGTGCAAAAGGATTTTCAGTCATTTACTGATTAGCATTAATCTTGACTTGGCAGAAGGAAGAAATCCTGAATTATCTAAAATCATTCAATATGTGACAAGCAATTTCAGTATTTTTTTATGTATACAACAGAAAATTAATTAAATATGCCACCATTTTAGTTTCAAAGTATTGTCTTCAGCAGTTGACTGGAAATCAATTCCTCTCTGAGGAACCAAATCCTTAAATGCTGGGACGATTCCCTGTTCTACTGACTTTTCAAAGTCCTGCTTGTCTCAACAAGCCTGTGCCATCCATGTAGTCCCCATAACACGCATCCTGTTACAGTAAACCAAACCAAATGAGTCATGTCCTAAATGTATCTCTGCTCTCTCCACTGATTCTAAAGAAAGCCTCGCGTGAGTGTTGCTGCTCATACCGTCAATGTGAACCGTTAGGTGAGACGAATCTCACTAAAGAACTGAAGTAAGTCCTCGCTGTTGTGTACTGCGCAGTAATGGAAAAGTTGGTGTCCCCCCTGGGATTAAGCTCGTCCCCATGAAGTGACACAATAAAGAGTCCCTTTGTCCCCTTATATAGCCATGGGTGGGCCAGACAGTTTTGCCCCTAATCCGTGAAAAGCGACATGAGCAAAACTTAAAGGCTGAGAAGGGAAGGAGAGGTAAGACTATGGCTTCAGTATCCACAAATATATTCCTCCACTTTCACCTACCCCATGTCCCCATGGGGAGATGTGAGGACTGTGGCTAATCACCACTCTTTGCCCTCATTTCTTCTGTAGAATTGGTAAGTTTTTATGAACCATTAGAGGTTACTTTAAAGTAAGCATTAGAAGCATGTTAGTAATGTTGAATAGATGAAGCAAAGGAACACAATGGCATTAAATCACCAGTCCAAAGATACTCAGCATAGAACTCGGTGTCCCCTGCTCCTAGTCTGTTCAGAGATACCTATTTAAGACATATAAAACCCTGAAACCCAGGTGACAGTTATTATGTTTGCAGCATTTGAACCTGAAATATAAGCATCTGTTGTTAAAAATGCCCTAGATAATTTGCCCTTTATATCCACATGTGGAATATCTTCCAATTAAGTTAAAAACCTAGAGGACAACATCTTATTAACCAAGAATCCAGACCTTGCAGGATGCTCAGCAGAAGAAATCAATTGTCTTTGCTATCACCTTGATCCAAATTATTAATAATTCATCAGAAATGAAATTAAAAAATCAATACTGTCCAAAGGAGTATTTGTTATACTCAGCAAAGGGACGCTTCCAGCATGGACATATAAAGTGTAAATTGTCTCTTTTTGTCATATTTGTTAGTAAGCAAATTCCCACATTCTGTTCCATTATATGGTATGGAAGGGAGGAAGGGAGGGAGGGAGGACAGTTGATTAATGCCCGAGGAGCAGACTAAGCAGAAAGCAAGTTAGTTGTCTACTTTATTGTGTCAACACTTTTCAGCTTTTTTATTATTATATGTTCTTGCTCTCTCGTACAGAAATATTACAAAGACAAAATCAGATAGGCTTTTTATAATCATTGGCCAAACCATTGTCTGTCTCAAAGATTGTGTTTAAAATTCTGCACTTCAATTTTAAGTTTGCTTTACTTCTTGATTAATAGTCTAACTACAGTTCAATATTAATTACTCAGATTAATTAGACAATATATGTAAAGTGCTTTAAGTATAAAAATCACTACAGAAGAACTAAGTATTGTTAATTGCAGCTGGGCAAACACTGAAAAAACCAGCAAATGAATATTCATCTCAATTTTAAGTAAATGAATTTCAGCTGTGTTTCAACTGCTCGAATATTTACTCTCTGGCTGATTTTCTAACAAGGGATTTTACTTGCAGCAATATTGACCAAGATGTATTTTATGCAGAAGAATCATAAAACTAGACTTAGTGTTGTAATTCTGCGTGTTTAAATGAGACTCGCAATTCTGAGAGCCAAATTGCTGCTTGGATCCCCTGCTTTTATGAGAATAAACAAATGACAATGACTTTGTGTTTCTACATCTAAAGTCTAAAGTGCATTACCTGGACTAGGCTGTGGCGCACATTCAATCCCCCCCCACTTTAGGAAACTAATTGAGATGAAAGAAAACTCTTCTGGATATAACTCCCTTCCTTGTCAATGGAGTGAAATGGGCAGCATCAGTAGGTGAGATTTAACCCATCTGTAGTCCAAATTGCTTGCAGAGGAATCTCAAGCCGCATAAAGTTTGACTCGTTCAGAGAAGGAAAGCCCTGTCACGTTTACTTATGTTGCGGTCACAGAACCAGGATACACAACAAAGACATTATCCTTGATGCTAATGACAGGACTGCTATTGATATTAGTGGGTCTAAGTCGAGCTAATTGGCACGGTGCTTCATCAGAACTCATGTTTATATATCGATCCCACTGATACCAGGGAAAGAGAAAGTTTTCAGGTGCCAAAAGATAGGCATAAATACAAATATCCAGAAAAAGTTTGGAGAAATAAGCTTGATCTTGGATTCCAGTAGAGTCAAAGAACTCTTATATTTAACATTGGCTTCCAGTTGCTGGTCCCCAGGACGCTATGTCAGGGGTTTGGATCAGTCAAGAGGAGGTAACTAGGCTAAACCCTAACTGGCCTATTAGGGAATCCAATAGAATAAATCAATTGCTATGTTTTGGTAGGAACAAAAAATGCTTTGGTCATAACTGAAGATAGACTCCTGGTATCATGAAGTGCAGAAAATTTGAATTCTGTAGCTGAATTCACAGAAAGTCAGATGTCAATTCAGGATGAGGGATCTCATTCAAGAAGAGGCATATACAAAATTTCTCCCTCCTCTCCCAAATATAGTTAAAAGGTTAAAAAAAAAAAAAAAAAAGGTCTGTAGATCTTAAAGAAAAAATCCTGGCAACTTCTCTGTTAAATGTGAAGCTGATGTAGAATTGTTTACAAAGTTTTCAGACTTTTCAAAAGAACAATTAACTTTCCTTTTTCCTTACTCGTACTGGGCAAGTCACCAGATGCTCAAGTTTACTGGCACCTCACCTATTAAATTCCTCAGATAATTCAGCACTGTTTAACTGCAGTGAGATCTGGAATTGAATCACTATAAGAAGCTCAGATTTTTTTTTCTTCCTTCCCTTTCCCTCTTTCTTGGAAAAGGAAGCCACAAGTCTGACATCTAAAGGACCTTAAAAATCCTTTCGTCTTTATACTCAAAATGTCTTCAAAGCCATTGAAAATATATCCAACTTTATAATTTTAGGAAAAAAAAAACACAAAACCCAACTTCTTTTCAGCCAGAAATTATTCTTATATTAAAAGCTTTATCTTACTGATACAATAGAACCATTTTAGCAATTGTGAGAGAAAAAAAAAATCTCTTTCAAAGTGGTTGACACCAGGATTAGAGTCACTGGCAGTGGGTTAGGAGAAACTGATGGCCTCAACCACCCTTTAATTAACGTCATTGACAGTGGCACGGCCTCTCGCGCTACACGATGCAACTGCAGGGCTATGCAGAATGGTATAATTTGGGATCACATTTGCCCTTAGGGAAGAAAAATGTTTACAATGAAATCTGCACGCCTTTGCACTTTCTTTGTGAACGTTGGTGTAAGTAGGTTATAGTGAAACTGTAAGGGTGAAACCCATTCTGAGAGGGTACCCAGAAAAAAACCGTATATGTAATTTAACCGTATTCCCCTACTTTGGCAACAGAACTGGTGGCTTAGGCCACTTGGTCACTTAGGGGCTGGGATCAGGGCCCTGCTTTTCTGCTTGTTCTTGGGAATTCCATCAAGTTGCTCTTCTCCCATATGGAGCTCAGTTCAAGAGCCTCAGACAAGTCTTGGAAGAACTCACAGGCTCTGAGGCAGGCAGAGCGGTGTGGGCAGTCTCTAGGGCAAATATTTGAGTTGCGCGTTCAGAATCTCAGCAAAGCTGCGTCTGATCTCTGCTCAGGAATGAATGTAGCAGAGGCCCCGTGCAGCAGTCAGTTCTTTATCTCAGTCTATTTCTGTGATAGAAACACGTAACGTTCTTTTTTGTCTGTAGTTTTACATAATATTTATTTTTTGCTTTTGTTTAGAAAAGTTAGTCAATACTGGAATCAGAGAAATGCAAATAAACAGAATAATGAACACTAATTTATTAAGTCTGTCAGACAGAAAAAAAGATGACATTACCTGTAGAAGAAGTACCAAAAATATCTACTCATTCACATTTTCCATAGGGATGTAAAACAATACAATTTCCAAAAAAACCCCACCCTCTGACATATCATTATTAACTATAGCAATAAAAAAAAAAATAAAATGTTCAGCATCAAATGAGAAATGGAACCTTTCCTATTCTGCAGAGCTCGTGTTTTAACTCTGGAAAAAGTTAGGAATCCCTCTAGTAGTCAGAGTGAGGGAGTGAGGAGTGCCGAGGAATCCGGCTGTCAGGGAGCCACTGTTTTCTTTTACTTGGGAAGTCGTTTTCATTAGGCTGAGCATACACCACTGTCGAACCGCTGGAGATCATCTGAAGGATCAGGTTTGAATGAACAACTTCAAAACTTACCAGGCAAAAGCAGAAAATTTGATGATTTAAAAGAAAGGACAAGAGCTATTCCTGGTTTGTTTTGTGCCTTATATTTATGGAGACTTTTAAAAGAATATTATAGACAGATATATTATTTACATTTATATTTATATGCTTCTGTGTATGCATGTGTACATATATATTTAATCTTCAGCAATGATATTTCAGAATTTAAATGGGTAGAGCTGATTTATACTAGCAAAGGATCTACCCCAAAATATACAATTAATGATTGTTTCATAAATGCCCATCTTCTTAGACTAATGGTAACTTTACAGGCAGTTAAATATTTCTATGTGATGACATCAGTTGGGAGTTGTAAATATGGTTGTCTTATATACACTGATATTTCCGTCATTCATAAACTAGAAACCGAGAAACAGGTAGAAGAACAGATGTTTAAAAATGCCAATGGAAGTTAGAAATTATTATTGTCACTGTATTATCCACTGCAGCAATATCTGTCTTACTGTACTAGATTCAGTGTCGAGAACAATTGAATGTTTCTTAACAGTCAGGCAGATGTTCTGTTTTCTGTTCATTCTCACTAAGAACGGTTCAGACAATATTTGGAACAAAGACAAATTCCGAGGCAAGGATAATGTGGAGCAATTTATTAAACATTTGACTTTCAAAAAAGTTCTCCAGCTATTGCTCAAACTTCTGCTGAAGTTGTTAATGTGAATGCCAAAATTAAACACCAAATGAAGTTGCAATTGTAGACTCATTCTTTACAAGAAAAGCAGTATATTTTGGACCTGGAGGGACTGTTAGCTTTCCCTTCTGCCACACTATCCATTTCATTATCTTTCTCAATTTCTTTCCTGGATCTCAGCTCAAGGACCGTGTAACGTGTGAAAATATTTTCCATAGTTTTCCTTGTTTCGGTTACCATTTCTTAGGGTACTTACAGTTCCTGGCCGTGGATATGGCACTCGCCCTTGGTAGGGAACCCACTGGTAGTTTGGGCCATCTCGGTGGGCATAGGGACCAAGAAATACCCTCCTCACATCAGTCATGCTGTACATACACACCGCTGACCCCTTGAAGATGTTACTAAAAATGAGGGGAGAAGAAATCAAATCAGATTCTTTAAATTATCAGTTGATTTAATCGAGTGGAAGAGCTGTGGGAACAGCAGCTCGCTGCTTTCTAATTTATTGCATGTGCTGATTGTCAAAACTCTGACATGCTCTCAGAGCAATCCTAACTCACCTCTTGTGAAAGTTCAGCATAACTGATACGATCTCTCAGACATTTTCCTAAGCAGATGGCTGCTATTCCACTATTTAAACATATTGTCCCCAGAAGGCCAAAGCCCCAATTTGAGTAAACTTCAACGGGGCTGTCCCTGGAGGACTATTCAATTCTTTCCTACACTTTGTATTTTTCTATTTTTTTTTAGCAGTTTCTTCTGTCGTTTGGGTCACACACACACACACACGAACTTCAGTGTTGTTTCTTACCTTGAGGTATCTTACAGAAGACAGTAAGCACTCATAAATCTCCCTCTTCTGTGCCTGGGTATCACTAGTAATATTCTTTCTGTTTAGAAACTAAAACTTTTGTCCTTCGCGGATAATTGCGGCAATGCAACCAGCACTGCAAAACTTCCTCTGCCGAAGCTACAAGTGTAATTTTGGTCTCGGTGAAAGCATAATGAAACCAAAACATTCCAGTCACAGTTATATGTGAGTTAACAATACAGCTTTTGAAAGACTGTTAAACTTTCCAGATTTCAGCAATGTTTTTTATTAATATCTCCTTGACTAGCCAATTTCTCACACCGCAGATTTTCTATTTCACCCTGCCCCCAACCAACCATATTTACGCTTGTGTTATTTTTCCAGGTCTGTGTGGAAAGGGCTACAAATTCTGATCCCCACTATAAAAAGCCAATTCAACGGCAAGAACAGCCTGAGAAACTGATAGTCTTTGTGATTACTTGCTCCGGAGTGATGATGTACATTGCTCATAAGAAACGAAACCCAATTCATTACTTCTTACTGCCGCTGACTTCTCAGTTCAAAGGTTAAGAAAATTTTGTGTTTCCTCAAAACATTTCTAACAAAGAGACCTCTTTAAAACCAGCAGCCACCCAAGCTTCCATGCAAGTAAAATGATACATTCTTTACCTGGAAGTTGTAAACACCCCATAGACTATTGGATTTTTAGGATCTTTTGAGTTCATTAGGAACACATCCTCTGTAACAATAGCAAGAGATGGAAAAGAAAACTAAGTTAAATTCATATAGATAATACCCGAAAACATTTCTGTATTCAAAGCCATTTCTGCCACTCACGTAGTTCATCGAAGTGCGTGTCAATGCCATTGGGTCCCGGCACAGAACAAATCAGACGTGCTTTGAGGAAGGTAGTCCATTTGTTAACAAGGCTCCTGTGTCCACCAAAGTCATTCTAATAATAAAAGGATTTTGCATTAATGTCTAGTAACAGTATGTGTTTGAAATATCAACAGAGCGCAGAGAAAATATAGTAAATAACCACAAGATACTTCTTACAGAAAACAAAGAATTCACTTCTACATACAAAAGCATTGTTACGTTGTCAGACGCTAATTCTGATTTCCTTTTATTTTACATTGTATTGCTACATATTTCATAGTAGCACATCATTTATTAAACAATACCAAGAAAACCCAAACCTCTTTATACATTGCAATACATACATAACACTGGAGAAAGACAGATGGGCAGAATATTTTACTCCAGAGCTCCCAGGTTGCCATGTCCTGGTATAGCTTAAGGGGTTTATTATTCTTAACTGGGTAGCAACAAAGTAGAAATGCAAGTTGCAAGTGAACAAAGCAGATGAAAATGCCAGAACAGGGGGATCAGTTGTACAGCTGCAAAACTTATGAGCAAAGTGCACCAAGAACTCCATATTTATGGGGTAATTGGTTTTCAAGCAGCTATCTCTAGATTTCAGGAGATAAATTGAAATTGTGCTTATGGATTAACATGAAATTTTACTGTAAACATCACAGTTGCCAAAGCTACAACATTTATTAATATAATTTCATCTGTAGAAATATTTTTAGAAGTCTGCCAGAAAAATACATGGACGTTTATCAGTGTGGATGAATGATTCAGTCTGCGGGCATTAAGAGTCTTCTGAGCAGCTAAGCTTAAACAACTGTTTCGTTAAATCTTCCTTTGCCTCTGTTTTAAAGATTTTCACTAATGTGGGAATGGAAAAGTATTAACATTCCTCTAAAAAGTAAATTCTTCAGATGTTTTTGGCCTACCTGGAAGTATCACATTTCCTGTAAAAGAGCCTCTCTTGTGCAGACGCATTCTAAGCCTCAGAAGATGCCTATGACTTTTTAAACAAAACATCATAGTTTGTGAAGCTTCCCCAAACGGAGCAGAACTGAATAGTACACCTTTGAGTGTGTTATCCCCTAATTTTTGACTTGGGATGATCTCTGCTTTAGTACAGTGTCAGTGTTAATACAGAATAGTCTACAGGCACAAAAATGTAGTTTCTAAAATCACTCGCAAAGCGTCCTGCAAGTGTATTCAATCATCTCAAGCGAAGAAGTCATCGTTTTACCTTGCAGATCTGCCCTATTCTGGCATGAGTGGCTTTTCCAGTGTGCTCTCCATCAATTGCGTTCTCCCGGAAGAAGAAATAGATTTTGTCATCTTCTGGATTGTCGCTCTCTGGTATCAGGTGAGCACTAATAAATCTAGGATCTGAGAAGACAAAGCCCTTGCGCATGTTACTACTCCATGAATTGAATCACTCGCCTTCCTTATACAAGCGAGTTGTCATTTTGCTTCGCACAAATCCTTCTTTGCATCAAACGGCAAATATATCTACGGTACGTACACCGTCAGCCATTAACATGTGACGGCTATTTACATCCCTCTTACCTTTAACACACAGAGGTGTTTGCTGCAGATATCTAATGAACAGACCTTAAGCTTATTATCAAAGCAATTAAACATTCATGAAAACTCTTTACAAATGGTTGTATAACATTACAGCATGGCTTCTTAGTTCCATGTACTTATTGCTAACATTTTTCGTGTTTGGATGCTTTGACTCTTGGTCGGCAATCTTTCTGTATGCGTCACATAGAAAAGGAGAGTATTATTCAGACAAAAGTAATATTCCTAACTTTAGCAATAAAGAAGAATATATAAAGAAAGTATTTGACATCTAGAAAAGTATTAATGTGTTACAGTCAAAAAAAATGAGGTAATGAAAAAAATACAGTTTTAATTGATGTTATCCACTTCCACACCCTTCCACACTCTAAACTCCAAACATTTTTGTCTTGTTTTCACAAGAGAAGTGTATTTGTAAATTTCTGTTTGAGTGGTTGAAATACTGTGCCTTGTCCTTTTTTTTAAAGATCTTTTTTTTCATAGAAATCCTTTATTTCTTGACAATTAGAGTGACAACATTATTTGGTGAGAAAGAGGGTACATTAACAAGTGAAAATATATAAAATGCAGACATACTGATCGGTTACGTAAAAATGGTGGAAAGAAGTTTGGGGAGAGAAGTTTATAGAAATCACAAGAGTAAATTCATACCAGTGGTGAATCTGGCTCATCACTGTATTTTACAGAGATACTTCAGCTGGTATCTTTCACTATGTTTGGAAAAAGAAGGCATATCCAACAGATTTACCAATCTGTTTTTACATCCTGCTGGGATAATTATCTGCGAACTATATTTAACTACTCAAAGAGTCCTGTTCCTATGTGAAATTATAAGCTATTTTAGTGTCATGCATTAACATCTTTTCAGTGTATGTTTATTGCTATATAGTCATGGAAATAATGAGGTGGACTTTGTTTTGCCGGTTTGCGCTATCTGTCCTGTGAAACCCATGGCCTCATTGAGGATGGCAGTGTTTGTAAGCAACATATTTCGATGTATTTATATATATGCATGAATGTGTCTAGATGTGTTTATTATATGAGCACACACTGTATATTTTGCGTCTGTATATGTATATCCTCATGTATTCTCTGTGTGTATATATATGTATATGTAGACATATATTCTCATGTACTCTGTGTGTGCGTATTCATATACACAGCACACGAGAATAGCCATACTGGCTTAGACCGAGGTTTACTTAGACCAATATACAGACTCCAACATTGTCCAGGAGTAATTACCTGGGGCAAAAAAAGAATATGGCAACTACAAATAACAGTCCCCCAGAATAATCTCCCTTCCTCCAACTATTTGCAGTGCAGCTGATTCCCGGAGCTTGGTTGCTTTCTATCTGCTTAGTAACTCTCAATAGGTTTTTCTTCCAGTTATCTGCCTAGATTCTTCTTGAACCCATGCAAATTTCCAGCATTCATAGCGTCCTTTTGGAAATTGTTCTGCTTGTACACAGCCTAGGGAACTAAAACCTACTTCTGATTTAGCGTTTTCAACATCGATCTTCCTAACTTCATTTGGTGCCTCTTCATTCCTGTACTGGAAATACCCACAGTGTTCAAGATGTGGATGAACTGTGGTCTTATAAAGGGCTACAGCAATGCTCTTTGTTGAATTATCTCTTCTTTTTCTATTAATTCCTAATATTTAATATGGATTTGACAGTTCCTAAGCAGTAATCTGAAATTTTCATGGAACTTTACGTGTCATAACCCCAGAACCTCACTCTTCGTTGGTAATGCTCAGTCCACAGCCCACTGTCTTATATGTGAAGACAGGCATGTTTTCCTCATGGTTTTCCCCATGGTTTATCACTACATCATTCATCAAGAATAATTTAATTTGTCATTTGATTGCTTAGCCACCCAGTTGCATAAGATCCTTTTGTAATTCTTCACAGTCTTCCTTTGTCTCACTATGCTGAATAACTTAGTATCGTGTGAAAAAATTTTCTCATCCTGCTGCTCAACCTCTTTTTCAGGTTATTTATGAAGACATTGAACACCACAGAACAGATCTCTGTAGAACTGTGTCTATTAGCAATTGTTTGTTAAAATAAATCTTTGTAGACATCTGAAAACATCAAAGTTCTGTTAGCAGCTTAAGCTCTCCACCCCAAATCCCAGTAACTTAAGCTACTAAATTCACTTTGTTTCTTTCCAGCATGCATTTAATAAGCTCCACGTCCCACTGACACCAGGCCTAAGATATATAATATCTAAACAATCTCATACCACGGTAAATATCTATTATTTTATATACAATCTACCCGGGCTTTGAATGTAACTTGTATCACAAGAAACAGAAGGCTACAGCTTGAAAATTTCTGCATCACAGCCTGTGGAAGGATACCTCAGGGAAAGAGGGTACCCATTAGCAGACACTTTTCTGGGCTACTGGATCTGGAGAACCTCTTGTCTGAATACACTGTTTTTATAATCTTAAGGTCTTAGTGAAAAGCGTAAAAAAAAAAATAATTCAACCAAACCCTAAATACATTCCCAAATGGTTGAATGATTTGTTTCTAGCACAGTGGGTTTTGTAAATCACAAGATATCAAATTCTAAAATAAATCACTATATTATCAGGCATCAAAAATCTAACTTTACATTGGCCTATGAAGATACTGTGGGGAGTCCCACTTGAGTCAATAATATTGCTGATATAGTACGGGTTATATAAACTTGCCCTCGGTTAGCATATTGTTATTCTTTTTTTTCCCTCTCATAATTTTGCAAGTGAACCTAGAAACGTTAAGGGAGTCTAGTGTTAAAGCAGGACTGATAAAAGAATGATAGAAAAATAGTTTAAGAAATTGAAAATATGTATTTCAAATAATTCTGTCAGAGTGATAGCGGAGGAGGGGGGGTGTGAGGAAGGCAGATATAACTCACGCCACAGCCAGTGCGCATGTGGATATGCTTTGTACACATTTCTTGCCAGTGCTCATCTGGGATGAATTCAGATTTTCAATTAGTGATTAATAATCCTAACTACATCCCTGAAAATAAGGTGGTCACACAGCCTTATATTAGAACACATTCACTGTACATCATGGAACAGTTTTTGTTGAATTACACCAGTGTTCCTTACTAAGCAAACTTCAGGCTGTTTCACCATCTGGTTAAATCAATACGTTTTAGTCAATAAAAGAGTGGTTCTTCATGTTATAGAGCTCTTGTTCTTGTTACCTGGTGGTGTTTGGGGTTTCCCCCCCCCCTTCCATATAACAGATCTATGTCTATGCAATGAAGCAAGTAAAGGAAGAAGAGGCTACACGTGTTCTGTCGCGTATAGAAACAGATTAATTTCTGTTCAGACTGGATATAATGATCACAAAAGCAACATCATGATTGTATGTGTGGAGAGAGGGGGAGAAATGTGGTTGACAATTTTGTAGGTTATAAAGCTAAGAAGTGGGTGGTGTGAACTAGTGATCTGTAGCGTGTTCTTTTATTGTTTCATTAACGGAGGAGCTGTTTGACTTGCCTGAGGCTTGATGCAAACTTGCATTTAACTCCAGGGCTTCAGACCACGCTTACAGCTCACTCTTTAGGGTCATGATGAAGCCATCAGCCAGATGGCCCGCAGTCACGCAACATAGCCCTCTCCACGGACTACCGGGCATCTTTGTAGTGCTTTTCTTTGAGGAAGGGAAGGGAGAGGTTGTCCACAGATGAGGGACTTCTCCTTGACTCTCCTAATTGCTCACCCATGCAGCAGAAGAAAGAATGTCATCCATGAATGTGTACGTTCCAAGTATTGAGACTGCCCTGCCTCACCCTGCATAATTAAACAGGTTCGGTATCAAGCGGTCCCCATGAGAAGTTTAAGATAATTCAGTCAGGGCTGACCTATTTCATACATTCAACACAGCCGCAAAAGAAGCGCTGGAACGAACTTCAAGCAAGTTTTACTGAATGGAAAGTGGGACTTTGATCCAAACCCACAGGTGATAATCGTAAAAGTCAGTGCACTGCAGCTATTGCGGATAGAGCAGATTACTTCAAATTTCTGTGTATGAAATACCAGTTATTCCGCGACCCCAGAACTGTCTCCAATCCGTGAATTGCTGTTACAACAGTTCAACGCTTTCTTGTTTAAAAGCAGTCTCCCATTGGCTAAAAGTCCAGAAAGCGTGTTTTGGGAAAATGAATTTAAGAAATATTTTGCAGTGATTCATTGCTTTAAAGAAACACGAGCAGACAATGTGGAAGAGTGCTTTAAAAAACAGCATACATCAAACAAACATGTCTGAAACATGTTTAAGCATGATCAAAGGAGAAACAAAGCCACAGCATAAACATGATCAAAATAAAATTACACCTAAAAACACTTCTCTGATCTCGCAGCCAACGTGAACAAGCTAAAAATAAAAACTTAGATTTTTATTGAAAACAATCAGCCTCAAGAAGCGAATTATTAAAGCACACACCTTTTTCAGTATACCTTTTCTGGTTGTCTTGGCTGTGGGGCCATTTCTCAGCTCCCACGCGACACCTTCCCAGCGCCACGTTTTGTGCGCCCTCCTGCCATTACCAGCTCTGCCCACATTTCCCTGGCAGCAGCCCATTAAACTGTCCTTCAGGAGAAATCTGGCTCTTTATGGAAACGACACCTTGGTCCAGCTGCCTCTGTGATTTATATGCCATTGTTTGCTTAGTTAAGTAATGGAAACATGTTTTGCTTGTCTCAGCACTTCAGGTTGAGAAAAAGCTAAGGAAAATCGATCTGCATTTGTTCTTTTACCAACGTTACTCTTTAGCAGCAACAACGGCATGCACACGTGCGGGCGCACACACACGCACCCCCAATAGCTAGAAACAATAAAAGTCAGAAATCGGATTTCTAACTGAATTGTATTAGCATTTTAATGAAGATCTATAAACTTGAAGGCGCAGAAATTACCTTTAGCTGTCAAGATTGAGTAAGCTGAGGGAACAGGAGCTGGGGTCATCTCCTCATCACTTGGCAGGAGCCAAAGGGCAGTTCTCTCAGGAAATGTTTTGTAAAGAGTTTGAACTGGATGCCCCTATTATTGTATATTTACGGTCAAAATGACTAATTTATCAGTTCACAGTAAGAAAATTCTAGGAAACTAGGGAAATTTTACGCTCAGTAAAACTGCAATTGCTATAATTTAATGAAAAGTACTGGAGGGTGACTGGGGCCCTGAGGAGAAGAACAAGACTAGGGAAGCTGAAATTAAAAATTTAACAACAACAAAAATAGACAGCTACTCAGGACTTCGTAACTACGTACGGTGCTCGTCCACTGAGACCCAGTGCAGAGAGCTGAGCACTGTCCTCAGAAAATCTGAACTTGCAATCACAGCGAGCCTTGCTACCTGCAGAGAGGAGGACTTGCAGCACCAGTCGCAAATGTGCACAGCAGAGCTGTTGGCCACGGGCATGCTCGTCAAGGTCACCAGAGGACAAAGCTTTTCATATATGGTGATGAGAGAGCTAAGTTGGTTTGCGGTTTTACACACTCGAATGTAGTTTACAAAACACCAAAGCTTTTAGTGGTGTTCTTCCAAAGTCCCTTCATTTTAATTCTTCGATTTTTACAGCCCTCTTGTTGCTGATGACTCAGGCAAACACAGCGGAGCTCCCATGGATTCACCGCCTGCATCGAAGCTCCTCAGCAACACGTATGGCATCAGACCACATCCTCACAGTGGGAATGCTCTTCGCACAAGGGATAACTCGTGGCTATTATGGAACTAATATGAGGCTTTTGTGGTAACTTATTGTCAGATACTGACATGGGAGGTAGTCCCAGGGACAGACCACAGAGTAGAGATGCGATTTGAAGACACTGTTTTCCAAGCCATGGGCAGGCGGAGGTGGATGTGTGGCACGCAGGCCGTGCATCATTGAGATGTTAGCAGCTATTACAAGGTAAGAAGCCCTATGGTCACTCATTGATGTTGCAATGGAAATTCTCATCAGAAAGAGTTTTATAGACAGGTGAACTTTATCAAGAAGTTTGTCTTTGAACCAAGCCAGACTGACGCTAAGGAACGATGATCTTAAAATAGTGTTAGCTATGACAGTTAGTTTCTCCTTCTTAGAAGTTATATCCTGGTTTGTTTGTTTGTTTGTTTTTTAATTTTTCAAAGACTAGTAAAAGAAATTTTGGTGACATAGTCAGGCTATAATATGAGCTAATAAGTTTAAGATTTAGCTAAGAATTCTTGTAATTTCAGTTTCATACATATTCTACATTTTTTTTTTCCTATTCAAAACTCTTTTCAGAATTAAGGAAAAAAAAAAAATCTGCCTCTGCAGAATCTGTTCTGTTTCAGTGATGACTTGTGGGAATTTTTTCTGCCATAAAGAGATTACATATTTTCAAGGTATTAAAATAATGTTAACATACCACTCTTCCACCATTTCAATACATGGATGCAACAGCAACATAACAAACAAAAAGACATACATTAAAACAAACAAACAAGCAAACAAACATGCCCAATGCTTTTACATGTGTAAATTCCTCCACATCTCCGTGCTCCTCTTTCACATACAGCCAGAGGCATCTAGTCCTCCTGGCTTCCCAGTGCTTTGAGCTTGAGTGTCACCTATGGATCATTCTGGTTGAGAGAGACCTTCTATCTGAATTAAGGGGAGGGTCTTTTTAAGGAATTATAGATTTATAGTTGGCGCAAAAGCAAAGAAGGGCAAGTGCAATTTGGGGGGTTAATAATACACTAAGGTGTATAAGCCCCGGCGGGGGGAGCGGGGAGGGGAGCGCGGCGCCCCTCCGCACCCGGCCGCCTTCCCCGGGCCGCGGCATCAAACGACCTGAAGGGGAGCACAACCTTAATTTGCGGTACTTAACACCTCTAAAGCAGTGTGAATGAGCCCCAGAGTGCCAGCCGAGGCTCACACCTCCAGGCGGGGCCACTGCCCCGACAGCTCTTCATCCTCCGCCGCCTCAGAGGCGTAATTGGGTCCGAATTACGTTACTTGGGAGCAACGTTTTAGCTCACGCAGGAAGGACGGGGAAGAAAATGTTGCTCTCTGATGCAATTATCAGTTTCTGACGCCTTTGTTCGAAGGAGACAACAATAGTTTTGATTCCCTGTAATGACTAATTATATGGTGAAGAAAAGTGAATACAAAAGTTCAGTAAAATTACAGCTTAATTCTCAACGTAAATTAGATTTCTCACAAAACAATGCTTATGATCTACCCACCCTATTTAATTTAAAAGAGGTGATTATTATCTCTTTACAGAACAACAACCAAAATTAACACCTCTTCCATCGCAGACTGCGTTTTAAGGTGTTGTATATTTATCAACACAATTAATTTTAAACTGACTTAGTTGTCCCTCAGAAAGAATAATTGGGCAACTGAGAAAACTGGTGTCCTTCACAGAACAGCAAGTAAGGCTTGCAGCATATTGTCTCTGTTTAGGAACACTTTCATCTCAATTTTCTGTACGTCTTAACCTCTCTGCAGAAAAAGCTAATGAGAGTTCCAGCCAAGAGCCTGTTTCTTCCTCTCTTGGTAATTTATCTGAAGTTTTTGACATTGACACTTGGAAATAAAAACACTGGAAAGCTTGTGCCTTAACTGTGTAACCTACATCTTTAGAGCTCTGGATGAGTGACAAAAACTAAATATCACAGCCTTTACGTTAAAAAGTGATGTATTAGGGGAGGAAGTGGAACATGGAGGCACTGAAGACAAAAGATGTTTCTGATTTGGGGTGTTACACCCTTTTGGCAATCAGAGCCACGCTACAGGCCTGCGTAAGCTCTGAAGATTCACAGGTGGAGCACAAACCCCTGGAGATGCACGGGGAGTTTATGGTAGATGACCCAAAACTCAGAGACCAAACCTGTTCCTCTCCACTAATGTGATTTTCTCAGGCCTTCCAGAATGCTGAGAGATGTGTGATTATGTCTTGGCGGAATATTCTTCCTCTTTGCAACATGGAAATTAGAGGGTACAAGAAAGTGTCCTGAGGGCAGAGAGAGCGTGCTGCAGCAACACCATCAGCCAAACTCCTGACACAGCACGTTGCAGGAGACAAGTCAGCGGCTGGGTGTGAGGAATAGTTGGGGATTAACAAGGCAAACGTATTCCACTGCAGGGAAAGTGGGACAGCCTTCAGCAGCGTGATTGGCAAAAGCATGAAACTCCAAACTGAACAACAGTGGCTTGACAAGTATATCTTCAGCCTCCATATATAATGTTAATAAATATAAATATATATAAAAATATATATATAAATATATATATATTTAGACTGAACATTAGGAAAGAATTTTTCACAGAAAGGGTGGTCAGGCATTGGAATAGACTGCCCAGGGAGGTGGTTGAGTCACCATCCCTGGATGTGTTTAAGAGACGTTTGGATGTGGTGTTGGGGGATATGGTGTAGGGGAGAACTTTGTAGAGTAGGGTAGATGGTTGGACTCGATGATCCCAAGGGTCTCTTCCAACCTAGGTGATTCTATGATTCTATATATCTCCTGAGACCTAAACTCTTAGGGTTTCTCTGTCAGCTCCATACAGTGCACAACCCTGTCTCCAGCAGAAGCATTTGTCCACACGTACATTACCTTTTCCTGCCTACAATGTGAACAAATATGGCCTTTGTGTCAAAAGTCACCTATTTTGAAAACAGGAAGAAAAATTCCAAATTTTGTACTGTCAGGTTCAATTTGAAGTGTGTGGAAAGGGGTTGTGTAGCTGCAAAAACAATATCTCCTCCCTGACAACATGTCAAAAAACTGAACAGGACTCTGCCATCATCTCAGTTCTCAGTGAGGGATGTTCATTCATCGGGAAATGATCATCGGCCCGAGCCAGTTCCCAAGGAGTGATCCAGCAGAGAACACTCCTGTAACAATTGCCTAACCTATCCAATCTCCTGTAATTTAATTTCTTTGTTAAATCCTTTAGATTTGGCCACAAAACTGAGGTCATTTTGTCAAACTATGCAAAAGGTTTTGTTGTTATAATTAACTTTTACAGCTAGTGTAAAGCAACTCGACACAAAATCCATTAAAGTAAGATTAATGAGGGATGGCAGCAAAGACTGAAAAAAAGGGCTGAGTGAATGAGTGGTTTTAACTGATCTGTCAGTGTAGCACAGCAACACAAAATACAGTAAGGCATCTGTAAGTGGAAGCAAAACCCCTCAGCACAACCTGAGGTTGATAGCATCAGTTATGACAACCTCTTTCAGTAGTCATGTGAGCATAACATGTGATTCCAACTTAATTTAGCTTCAGTCGACATAAGGTATTAACAGGATTTGTACCCAACTGAAATAATGTACTAGTTTTATTGATGATGTGGAACTTAGTTCTGCTCATTAAAAAAAAAGGAAAGTATTTAATTGTACAGGTGTGATGAAAACTATGGAGTTGCTTGAGACAGAAAAATCTCACAACATTATCTTTTGCGTGGCTCTGTCAGAAAGTTGTTCTTCTCAAACTCTGTTTAATTGGCACGTACTTTTATTCTGTACAAGGAAACCCTCCTTTTATTTTTAATTCACTGACAGCATTTCAGAAATATTTGATGTAATTACTGTGACTTTTAAGAATGAAAACCTTCTTGGAGTAACGTCGTATCAGACTCAAAATTTTAGCATTTTTTAAAAGCAGTGAGGGAGGAATTTGCAGCACACATGCTTGTGATACACAAACAGCAGGGAGAGGAATTAGCAGAAAGTTTAGCAAAAGTATTAAGAAAGTAATAAGAGTATGAAATTCAGTAAAAAATATAGGTCCTGTAATAAATGAGAAACAGTGGAATATTTTTTATAGAATGCTTTCTACTGACAGGTACGGCAAAAAAAAAAATTAAAACTGAAAGTATGTCAAATGTGGAGCAGGACTGAGTATTAATAATGACAACCTATTTACACAATCTTGTGAAAAAACCTGATGACTCACTAGTCCATGTGAAATATCTCATAGGAAGACTTTGCACCTTTCCACCTCATGGAGCTTTTTGTCTTTAGTGGAATTTCCTTTAGAGAAAGAGGAGAATAGGAAGCAGACCTATTGTAGACCTATTACCTAGTTGGGTAAGTAAAGAGAGCTGTGCCCTGTGACTGTCAGATTTTACAGTGTGTCAAATGTTATCAAAGACCTCAGGAAATATGATTAATCTCACTGACATCAGTGGAACATTTTTTACTATTTATAAGGCTATTGAATTTTGCTCAAACGGCAGTAAAAGAATCAATAAACAGCAATCCTTAGATATATGGCCATATTCACAGATAATGTATTATCACTGAATGCTTTCAAATATTTCATAAGAACTCGTGGAGTGGATGGGAAAAATATGTAATCCAGTCTTGAAAATAACTTTTCTTATGTTTTTCTGAATGATCATCTGTAAAAAAGCTCAGTCCCTGAAAGGTTATCTGGTTTCTTCTTATACCAACTCATCTAATAAAATCTTCCTACAAATCTTGCTGCACTTACCAAACCAGAAATCTTTACAAACCTACCAAAAGGAAATGAATTTTTTTATAGATAAACATATGTTAAAAATACTCTTTTCCATAATCCAGGAATCCAACAAAAACACAGGCCAGCCTGTCACTTTAAAAGCTAAATCAGAAAGGGAACTATCTTGTCTTCATTTACTTAGTATGCTTGTGGCAGCCCGAAGTGCTCAGGAACATCAGATTCTGCTGGACGTTCTACAAGAGATGGGGGTCTCAAAGATTTACGGTTTAACCCTTGCCTTTGAAAGAGAGAATTTTTCCTGATAACACCACAAGACATCTCACCTTCCTGACATGTGAAACGTTCAGCCTATAGCCACCAGTGATATGGATCTGAGAACAGAGGGGAGAAGAGCTGAAAAAGGCATATCGGCGGGGAGCTCAGTTTTGGTGGGTTACTCTCAACAGCCTTTTTGGATATGGAAATTTTCAGACAGCACTGCTGCTCTTGAGATTGAGGTTCTTAAAAGCAATGTTACGACATTTCAGTAATATAGTCATTTATCTGTGGACTGTCACATCGTCTGAGGCATTCGCTGCTGCTGATTGCCAACTCTTAGCTGGTGCATACCTGTACATGTTGGCATATTTTAAATGTTACCATAAACTTTACCATGTCTTTATTACTGTATGGTATGCAAAAGCACCTATCTGCATGTTTAGAAAGTCAAGTCTAACAGCCAGCTATTCAACAAGGATAGGTTGATATAAATCCATGGAATCTAATGGAATAGCAAAGGATGGGATACTTTAGACACCACTTTGCAACCTAAAAGCTAGACATTGAAGTCTGAGATAAGTAATATGGGGTGTTCCAAAGATCAAGGGAAAAAAGAAGGGCTATTTTGGCAATGCAGCAAAATGGGAAGTTCAGGATCTACTGCATCATCAAAACGTAAAGGCATCAAATGAGGAACCGTTTGTCAAGCTTTTTTTTTTTTTTTTTTTTAATCTGTCCATCATATCTGAGAACTGTGATTCCGTGAATAAGGTATTTGGGGCTTCTTTGTTTATTTTCGCTGTTATTTAGTCAAACATGCTACCTTTACAAATGAAAAATAAGTATCCGTTTGTCTCTCCCATTTGTCCTCTTCCTGTTCTGCCTTCCTTACAACACCGTCATGAATAAAGATCTCTGGGCGGTGACATTTGTTTCACCCGTTTGTTTTGCAGGTGTTGCCTGGTGGAACCTGGGGAGGAACCCGGTGAAGTGGTTCAAGCGGGACTGGAACAGTGTTTATCCGGGAAACATGGGTTTGCAGAACTACATGAAGAAAAATCACTAAAAGATTTTTTTATCGATTAAAACCCTGAGAAGGATGAAAAATGCTTTGTTGGGAAATTACGCGCCGTATTAAATATACAGTTTTGCAACTGTTTTCTCTCCTCCTCTGTTTAAAGATTAAAGAGATATTAAGATGCCCTACGCTTACAGCACAAAAGGCCTGATTTGATGTGTCATAGTATTTCAGAAATAATAAAACTATAGAATCTGCAAGGAGTTAACAAATCTGCATTTAACTACCACAGATGCGCTAGCCACATTTCTCGACTTACTCGCCCCGCGTGCCTGCCTCATCACAGCGTACTGCGGTAGGCCCAGTCCTGCTCTAGGAAAGCCGACAGCCAGGACTCTGCTAAATACAGAAGTAGAAGATATCCTTGAGAATGGAGCTTAATATTAGCTTTGCAATTCTTTGCTAGCGTGACTTTTGAATTGTGCTCTCGGACTACCTGAATGCGCTATCAGTGTTTTAAATACATTGATGTTTCCACTTTGTTGTAAAAATAGGCCTTTAATAACGAGACAGTATTTAGCAATCTAGTACCGGCCATCAGTTTGATATCAGCCGTGACATTATTTAATTTTCAGAATCACAGAGGTTAAAGCTCACTGAACTATAAACAGTTGGAAACATGGAGTGTAATCCCAAGGCACAGCTCTGCACAAGCTGTAATTTAAATCATATTGCATGCTAAGCTGAAAAGGCAGTGCAGGTCCCAGAGGGCACAAATAAATCTGCAGTCACTGATTTGCCACACACATTTGTGTTGGGATTCTGTAACTGTGCAAATGTGATGTCTTCCTTTAGTGCAGAGGACCTGTCATCTACTGAGATTTGTAATTAAATAACCCAAAGAACAAAAGCAATTACTTAGCCTTACAAGCATTCAGACTGGAATTTACACGATTTCATGAACAAAGAGAAGGGGAAGTTATGGAGACGGAGCGAAAGGGAGGCTTTGAGTCTGCAATTTAATTCACCTGTGTCTAGTGCTAGCTGAGATTTTAATGTATAGACCAGGTATTCACATACCTGGCTTACTTTGAACTAATAATTCCATCATCACAAACTCCATTCTGAAGTGGATGTTTCTCCATCCAAGGAGCCAATTATGTTTCCAGCTGGCTACGTGCCACATCAGGTGCCGGCTTTGAGCAATCAGTTGTGTTAATTGCAAGCAACACCGAATGCCTTTTGGGACGAGCAATTCACGGTTCAGGAATGTTAGTGTAAGGGGGGTTAGGTTCAGCCCCATTACCAAGAACAAACCACAAAGTTTGTATAGGTTGCAGACGAACAGTTGTAATTTTATGGAATGAGGAAAAGAAGTGGGAACAGACTAAGGGACTGTATCCTCACATCATTAACTCTGCTGGGTGTGCTGGGCATCTCAGTTACTTGATGGGGTTGTGGCTACGTGGTGGTGGAGCCCCTCATATTTTAAGCTCAGCTGCTCTGTCCTCCCATTCCCCTGGTTCTGTCAGGTACTCTGATCCAGGCCAACAGGGCCAAGACATTGGTTCAAGAGAAGACTACACCAACTGCCCATGAACGTGGTCTCCTCCACATTTATTGGCATTTTCCTTCTTTATATTTGTCATACTGGGAAAATAATAACTAAAAAATGCATCGGCGTTGTTTGATGTAAAAGAAATAATGGAATTGTTGGTGCCTAATGGAATAAATAACAGTGAATGCCACAAATGCATGCTGAAGGGTGGATTTGTATATAAAATAGCCATTGAAAAAATAAAGCATATTAATGAAATGAGCTGAGCACTGCAGCGAGTAGATATCAGTAGATCTTTCTTGGCTGCATTGGGGATATTGTCATTTACTATCAGCTAAAGATCTGGCCTGTGGTATTTTTTAGTACCTAACTTTTGTCTCAGTACCTGAATAACAAGTTTTAGCTAGTTCATCTGTTTGCAAGGGTTGATTTCTAGTATGTTTATCCATGAGTCACGGCACCAGCGTTATTTAAAAGAAGAAACCTGCCCAAATGTTGGAGGTGATGAATGGGAGGCTTGGATTGAATCATCAGAGATAAAGGGAGTTAGTGTGTGGCGGGGAGGGGGAGGAACTGGTACAAACCTCAAAATCTGCAGGTGCTTAGAAACAGCGTGAAGGCTCAGGAAGTGTCTCCAATACCCTTTAGAGGCTCAGTCCCTGGTATCCCACACGACTGTACAAAGAAAACTTCTTAAAACAAAGCCATCTTATTTCTCCCTTTAACACAAGACTAAAACGTTGCCAAACACTTTTGCGTCTGAAGCTGTGAATTTCATTAAATTCAATGCCACTCGCTCAGCGCTCTCTATTTTTGTGTGGCTGAAACCTCTACTTCTCCCCCCACCGCCCCGCGGCCAGGGTGCTCTAGTCACATCACACTTAACCTTTGCCTTGGCTTCTCAAAAAAGAATTTGTTTCACTCTATTCACGCCTTCAACAGTTTGGCAAACTGCACTCGAGTGCTGCGCTGGGCCTTTATATTGAACACACTAATCTGATTGTTTTTCCACTCTACAAACTTTGGGTCAACAATCAAGCTGCTGCCAGAAACTAATTAATTTGCAAACAGGCCCCATTTTCACAGGGGGAGAGCTTTTGAAACCTATGTCAGCAGAGCTGGTCACACCATGGTGACATGCATTGTCATGGCATCCACTTTTCTGGGTAATTCTCCTCACTAATTTTTCACCACACACATGAACTCAAATTACCCAGTCAACAGTAAATCTCTATTGAATGGCCACCAAACTCTGAACGTGGTGGCCTGAGAAGAGGAAATTGGTATTGACAGGGTCAACACTCATTAAATTGATGGCTGGAGCAGAAGAGAAAAAAAAAAAAACCAAACAAAAAACCAACACAAGAACATTAAACAAAGATTCAGAGGTATGTCATATCCCAATGAAGGGGGCTGTGACAGGCCCATTCCAGCTTTGTTTAAATCAATTAGTATTCTGCTGTGTGATTCCCTACAAGCAGACTTCTGCTTAACTTTTATTGAAAAACTGGTTAGTTACTTTTGTGAACAGGAGAGAAGGCATACTCTGGTAGCTAAAAGTCACTGTTTTTCAAGTATCGGAGCTGTGATGAGCCCTCATAGAGATCTCAGAGATCATGGGAAACCGACTTGAATTTGCAAGGCCTATAACACAAAGGCTTTGTCTTCGGCATCCTGCCACCTAATCTGAAGTTTCCTCTTCCTTAAGCTGATTTGGATCTTTGCAAAAAATAAGAATTACAAAGAAAGCCATGTTGTGTAATTTAAAGTGGGGCCTACACCAAAAGCAAAGTGCAGTCTTAGAACCTGAACACTACACCTGTCCTGGACAAATTACTTTTTTTTCTCTATTGAAATTCATCTCCAGGGCAAGAGGAGAGGCTTCCTATGAACTCATGCATGTGGGTAATGCGTTTATATTTATACATATATGTATAGATAGAAACGGTCCTTTTAATCATATATTAACTGAAAGATTACACAAAGCTTTCTAGTAGAGATCATCGCCACAGCTATCACTGCTTGAGTTATATACTGTTTCTCACCTTCCTTATGTGAACAGACCATCACTTTAAAAAGCTGTCCATTGCCAACTCTAGTTATCCATTGAAATAAATACATATAAATAAACTGTCCTTCTCAGTTTAAAAAAAAAAAAAAAAAAAAAAAGCTTTCTAGAGAACATAGAATATCACTGGGACTACCAGTAATCAGAGAATTGTTGGTGTTTATTATTCAGTATGAAAAGGGTACAGAGCCGAAACATCCAGGATCAAGAGTGTGACGCCTGGAGTGTACTCCTGCAGCTGGGTTTATACACTGCTGGAGGAGGCAAATGAGACTCAGATTTGTTCATCTAAAGCTATGTCTATAAAAAGCAACTCACCTGGGTCATCAAATTTGATTCTGAACACCCATGCAAGATCATCCGATTAGCCCTGTACAGCCAGGTGCACTGATTTATCCCCATCCTAGCACCTAGCCAGAGCTTGTTCTGGCTCGTTGGTCCAATTTCCTTCCCAGGAAAGTCAGAGCATAGGTGATGTGAAGGGCTACACCCTCAGGTCTCACCCTGTCATGAGGCTCATCAGGACTTACTGAGTCCTATTCATCACCGACATAAGCCCCCTAAATTCTAAGGCATATCACCAATAGGTCAATCCAGTGTACGTGAGTGAGCCTAGACCCCCGAGCTGGCAACCACAGCCAAGTCTGTGTTTAGAGAGACACTATGCACTGATCTGTTTGGGACTGGGCTCATATCCCACGGTGCTTGTTTTGAGAGCTATGAACTTCTTTCCTAAAACTGTTCTATGTGCAGCAGACAAACTTCTCTGGTCTCCAGTGGAAACAGTGCACAAAGCATTGAACTGGGAGCTTCCCCAGTATTTTTCATCTTATATGCTGTATAAAGAGAGTCACAGCATGAATTGCAGCAAAGGATGGCTTCCAATCTACACTCCCAGCTATTATTTTTTGGTGTGGATAATAAGGCTGATCAAGCTAAACCCCATAAATGAGCCCACGGTTAACCATGTAATATATATACTCTAAGTCACGTGTTCCTGGACTAATTTGTATCCTAACATCCCCAAGCATATTGTGGCTGTAGCTCAGACCCATATGTTTACTGATGCAAGTCTTTTTGCCCCAGGTCATATTCTCTGGAGTATCAGGAAGTCTTGAAAATGTGCAGTCAAAGCAGAGGAATGTCCTCTTCTGCTTCATCTTTCCTACCCACTTTTTCCACTCCAGCTTTAAAACTTATCCTTTGGCTACTTTTACCAATTTTTCATGCCTAAACACAACAAAATATCATCCATATCACTGAAATTTAATGAAGAAAACGACCTAATCGTAGACTAGTGGGGGGGAGGGAGAGAGAGAGAGAAGATTTATTTCCTAGAAGGATTTAAAATAATTTCATTCAGGTCACTTGATGGGAGATTATAATTTTTCTGGGTGTCTTTACCCACCATCTTCATGATCTTCCTCATATCCGGAGGAACTGTAAAGCACATTCTCAAACTGCTACTTGGTGTTTGATTTCCGAATCAAATGCTTCTCTTACTTTGTATAAAGGTACAGGGAGCAGTTATCAGACAAGATGAATCAACTGGTTCAAATAAATGAGTATCTTCCGATCAAGTATTCAGCTGGACCTATGGCTTCCTGAGTTGTAAACCATTTCAAGCCAGTGACAGTATAAACGCCACTTAATAACATTAAGAAAGAAGTGATTATTTTGTGATCTCAGAAATTCTACATTTCTTCCGAGAGAAAAAGAATGGGTTGTAATAAAATGCGTAGAGACAAAAACTTGTTAGGTTGCAATGAGAAAAACAATTTAAAATTCATATTCTGTCTCTCAAATTTGGATCTACAGATTTAAGGGAGAAAAACCCCACCCTGTAGACTGAGTTTGTATTCCATTCTGTTCGCATTATTATGCCACCGTCACCATAGTTTCTGAGTACTTCCTAGCACTGTGTTAGGTGACATTAGCATTTGTCACACATGGAATTTATCACTGTGAAATTATTTATTACTATTCTTAGCAATGAAGATAATGGGAATGGGGGTGGGAGGGTGTATTGAGTAAGAAATGAGACTTGCATATATGGACATGTTTTGCTCCTGCAAGGGTCGGAGTTGTTCGTGCCTGTATAAGCAGTGGTGGGAAAGTGCGGAACTGGGTCCACACTACAGCCTGCATGATAGGAGGTATCAGCTGACTAGTTTGGTTCAAATATAGAAATGCATATTTTAAATGCAAGAGAACCTTGCGGGGGGAAAAAAAAGAAAAAAAAAAAAAAACACCAAAAGAACAACCCCCCCCCACCACACACACACACAAATCCCCTCACTGTTTTCACTGGTAAGATTGCTTAAATATGCCCTTGTAAACTTATGGGAATGAAGACCTGGGAGAGACTTCTTAGTCTACTCACTGCAGTCCCTTGCAATGTCAGGCAAGCATGCTATATGACAACACATAAAATGTTATTTAAGCTCCTCTTAAAACCAGCTAAGCTGCCTCACTGACTGCTTATATTGGACAGCTTTTTCTAATTTCATTCCCCCCATGGTTTAAGACTTCTAATTTGAAGACTAAATATATTCGTACGCAGTTCATACCCTGCTTATTTAAAATGCCCTTCATTTAAATAGCTCTTTCCTTTGCTGGAGATTGGTTGTATTTGTAGCATCCATCACCTTCTTTCTCCAAGAACATATCAGATATACTTTATGAAATAACGCCCAGGAACCAGGATGGTTGGGTCCTGTCTGTGACGGCAGATCAGCCATTTTCCACATCTGCTCACCTTTGGTGACACGTATTTTAGTGCCTTCTTGTGTCTGGATTGGGAACGCGTAGGAGGTGAGCCAGAAAGTGGGAAACTAGGAAGGCATTTAGGGGCGAGGGAGTGGCACAGAAGATGGGGGCATCAGTGGGTATGTATCGGTGGGAAAAGGGTTTGGTGTGGGTGACCAAAGACAAGTTATAGATTCAAGGATGCAGCGAATGAACACATCCAAATCTCAGCAAGAGTAGTTGCAAGAGAACAAATATTCGTTTCTAAACAACTTGAGACATTTAATACATTTTATTAGAGAGGTAAAAATCCCGTAAACTAGCTGTAATCTTGTCTTTCTTTTGCCATACACTCCTCTACTGTGCAATACATACATATTCAAAATTATGCGTGTATGTTGCCAGTGCTGGAACATCCTACAAACTGCCATAAGCGGAAACAACATAAAGTGATGTCTAAAGTTCTGTATGAATGCCAGGAGAGTATCAAGTCCATGTTTTGTGCCTTGGAGCCTGTGAAATTTAAGAGGGCATTTTCTTTTTTATTGAACAGTCGCTCAGCTTCTATAATTCTCAGCTGTTTATGTAACCGTAAAGTAAGGATTACCAAGGACAATAACCCCAGGGGACTAAGCACAGCTACTACCCCGTTTTAAAAATTAAGCCATGGAAAGTATGCTAAAATAATATCATAGAGCTGGTTTAGATCCATAAAAAGCAAGGAAATTCCAAGGCAAGGCTGGAAATCCAGACTGACGGTCTCTCTTAACCCCAGGTCTAGTAAAGGGGGTGAGCGAGGCCACCATTCCCTCACTTTTCTGGGGTGCAAACCAGATTTATATTACTATCTTAATGCGGCTTTTGTGATTTCATTTCCTTTCAAATCTTCTACAGCCCAACTCTGTTTTGCTTTTAAAATAAATGTTTATGGTTATTCATTTTACAAAACGTTAACAATTTAAGGCCAGATCCCCCGTGCTCAAGTCAGGGAAGATGCGAGCGGCTCCCAGCTTTCCTTCCACTCCTTCCTAATCTCCAGCTTGAAAACGGCCTTCAGTACGTTGCTTTTGCGTTGCTCAGCATTTGCTTTGGTACACCGCACGGCCGTTTCTGCCTTCTTGCCTCCAGCCATGCCCTCGGCCCTTGCATGAAGGCTGCCGTGGATGGTGTACAGCAAACACTGCGTGTAGGTCACCGGGGAACTCCCCGGTACCAGGAGAAGCTGCTCAGGTCTCCTACTCATCTTTTTTTATTGCTGAGGCAGTTTGCAGAAGCAGGATCTGTTTAACGCTTTCTTGAAATAACACGAGCTTCTGACGGCTCTGAACTATGAGAAGCAATGGCACATTTAAGGGAAAAGACGTTTTTTGCCTATCGGCAAAACTCTGTAAGATATATGTGTAACATCAAAGCCATTGCTCCTTATGGTAAAGCTGGACACGAGATGTTTCTTCAATTTCAGAAGTTTGTTCTGAGAGTTCAAAACTATTCTTGACGCTCACTGGGACCAACTAAGACTGCCAAAGTTTTTTGTGCGGAGAAATTCCATGCGCTGACCAGAGGAGCCAATAACGTCCAGGGTGAGCATGTACATGGCTTATAACAAAGTACATGATTCAGTCTGGGGCACTGAACTGCCGCTTTTTATATCCAAGATGACTTCCCTGAGCAACAACTTATTTTTCTGTGTTTTTGCAAATGCGCCCATGTCACATCTGGCCAACTCCGTATCAATAATTAAATATACACTGCTACAATGACTGATGTATGGTTCCCTGACTTCTAGATGAATGCCCAGACTGCATGGCTATAGAATCAGTCTCCCTTGCTTTATTTGGCTTGGTGACTGTTTAATTATTTATACAAAATGTCTTTAGAAGCCTGTGATTATTTAATATCTTTAAAAGACTTTAAAAGTCTTTGAGAGCTGCTAATCAGCACCTTCCCTTGGGCCAGGCACAGTTCAAAGCTCTCTTCCCAGCAACATTTAACTTCTCATGAAAGGTGGAGCATCTCCCAAAAGTGACTGTGCGATCTTGGTAGGAACTCTGTGGTCATAGTTAAAGCCAAAAACCTTAATCGCTTAGTGCAATATTGTCCTACTTTTACACCAGTTCAGGATGATATTTAAATTCTGCGAAAAGTTTGCATGTTCTTAATGTCTTCTTCTCTCCATTTTTGGTACCAAACAGCTGTGTTTTCTGCACCCTGTCAGCTCTGACCTCTGCCTTAGTATGGGAAAAGCAGGTTCAAGTTCCTGCTCGGAAGGAGGTAACCATTAGCAAGGACTGGTTGCCTCACCGCATAGCTATTAAATTCCACGGGGATGAGGGCTTCTCTTTGTAAGTTTGATGAGAACTGCTGTTCTTATCCGGCTTTTAGTATGTGTCCATTAGAATAGTGGTTTTTAACCTGAGGCTAAGCACGCTGTAGGAAGGAACTAGAAAAGCAAACCCACCGCTACATAGCAATCCACGTCTTTACTAAAAATCGTATAAAGGTCTGCCAACTTAAGGCTCAAAACTAGTTTATACAGATATTTAAGAAAGTAGAATACACCTCATCCTTCAACGAGGGCTTATTTCACTAAAAGTATATCTACATTAGATACGTGCAAACACAAAGCTTCTTTTATAATTATATTTAAAAGACAAAAATGACAGAAAAAAATAATACGAGGACTAGCATGCCTGTAGAGTTTCAAACACAAACAATTATAATTTTTGGATTTCCGGGTTAGATGCAGAAATTAGGAGTACTTTGTGGAAAGGCTGCCAGGACCTTATCACTGGGAAATTAACAGTAAAGTCTTAGAGCCTTTAATAGGAACGTTGCAGTGTAGATTTTAAGCCAACCTTTCCATATTAGGAATGTAAACTTATTAAGTTGCAATGGAGAGATAGATTTCAAAATGTACTTAAGGATCATTCTCTATTAAATTATAGGCAGTTATGAGAATCATTTCTAAAGGCCCCACTTTGATTCCTCCTTTTTTTTAAAATTAGTTTGAAACTTCATACGGGAATATAGCGTAAGAACTACACTGAGAGTTGATAATCATCTTCGCCCTGTGCTACGGTAAATGCTGCCTTTCGACTTTTATGCTCATTTTTTATCCTAGAGATCTTGAGGTTCATCAGCTCTTTATGTGCAACTGTCTTCTCCTCCCCATCTTGAGCACAAAGCAGTTGTGGTTTCTGCACCCTGTCAGATGTAACCTTAGTGCTAATTTGGGAAAAGCAGTTCTCACATTTAGCGCTGAAAGACTGATAACCGAATCCACAAAGGAATGACACATTTTCAGCGATGAAGTACAGGGGCTGTGGACAATGGCTGTGCTTTCCCACTGCATAAATCCTCCTGACTCAGCTGTCATTGTGCAAATCTACCGCACAAAAGCAGATTTTGCTTGCATGATTGGGCTTTATGTCATCATGACTATCATAACAAAAGTGGGTGTTATCTTTACCATATTATTACTCTACCAGGTACTAAGATAGATGGATATGTCTGTAACCCTTGTACTTTACTGTCTCCTGAAGTCCAGAAATCTTGTCTATTATTATAATAAAATAAACCGATGAACAATATTCCTGGGTTACTGGGCAAGCATGGACTGCAGAAGTAAAATGTGATAGACCCGAATCTGTCCTCACAGTAGTCCACGTGAATTATGACAAAACTAAATTTAACAGGACAAAAATCACATTCATACAACGTGTCATATACATGTTTATCTGATACATATATCCAATGCATATATCCTATATAGAGTTGTTTATCCCACCTGCAACAGCACTTTGTGGTTTTAATTATGAGTCAGGGATTGGTTTTGCTATGGATTGTATATACAGCTAATATGATAACGAGTATGATATTAGAAGTTCCTGAGTATAGCTAATAAGAAACCGTGTTGTTAAAACACAGTCTGCTCTTACACATTAAAAATTTGTGTGAACAGTTTGCCCTAAATTGTAAAACCACATAAGAAAACCTGGACCTCAGCACAGATATAAATAATGTGGCTAGGAGTGAAAAATATCTAAGAACAAAATATTTTGTGAATTCAAAAACAGGAGTGCAGATGCCAGCAGTGTGTACAGCAGAAGTGACTAGTCAGCTCTTCAAAAATGAAAATATAAATGAACTCAGAGTAACTACAGTTAGTACTACTGCTCGCTTAAATCCAATGTCAGCTTTTTCAGACGATGAATTCTCATTTCCAAAATGTTCGTATCCTTGTACAGCTAAAGCCAAGTGTGATTCCATTTAAGCTATTGGAATTTTGACTTCAGTAGAACTTGGATAGAGTACTCAGATGCATTTTAAAGTATTTTGGTATATGAAGCCAAAACCAGATTTTCTCTGAAACTACCCCTCTCTCCCCATAGACGCAAACAACCAACTACGGGCCTGGCCAGTAATATCCATACGAAAATAGAAGCTGTGGTGCCTTGTTTAACTATTGAATATTTTGAAATCCAATAGTTTGGAATGCCCAGGACCCCTTTCACTTTTTCCAAACTGTTGACAAGTCTGGCCTGCTCAGGAGGCTCTGCTGTTTCACTTTCTGCCGGACTTTGGTGGCCAGTGTCAGATTGCCTTCAATCCAGGCGAAAAGTAAAGCCTGTAGAAGGCACGGTCCTGCCCAAGGCTCTGCAGCTACTTTGTGTTGACGTGTGGCTGATGCCTCCACAAGCCTCGAGCTTCTGTCCAACTTGCACCCCACAGCGATCTGCTCCTGTGGCATAACTGCATTAGCCGTAGTGTCTGTATATGTTTTAAATTTAATCACACTCCACAAATCTCAATGTAATTAAACCAAAAAATGCTTCTTTATAAATCACTTTTGATTAGTCTAACTGGTTTAAGACAAAATTCTGCTCCAAATAAAAGAGGGGTGTATATGTCACAGATGTTGCTGGAATGAAGCTGTGTGCTAGTCTTTAATGACTAGATGAACGTAACGGGATAAATGTACATTTTACATACCATTTAGCCACCGGGAGTCATGCTGCTCTGTTCTGATTGGATGGTGATGCCCCAGAGTTCGGAAAATGGCAAAGTCCCTGCCCATGAAGTCTGCCGCTGTGCCAGAGTACAGTTCTCCATCTGTGGGAGGATGTAATTGTAAGCAACGTTTCTCAATTTTCCAGTCATGGTAAGTCAGAGAAAGCTGTCAGTCCTAAGTTTATATTACGCTAATAGGGATAATGAGAAAATTGCAAAGCAATAAGCCATATGCAATGTATTGTCATTGAAAATACATGATTAGACCCACTTTCTCACTGCAGAGCTTAACTGCAACCTCTCTCCAATGAGCTGTATCTCCCGATTGCTAGTGCAGCCCCTTTTCAAAAATATGTTTGGATTCTTAGGCTGGAACAGTGACAGCTTGCACACCTACCCCTGGCAGATATTAGTATGTAACCCCAAAAAAACCTACCTAACTGTGAAGTTACACTGTTTTGAACAGAAGTTTGGACTGGAGACCTCCAGAGATTCCTCCCAACCTCCTGTGTTTTTGTGAGTCTGTGTTGGGAATTGGAGATACCAGCTCATTCATTCACAGTTCAGCAAGTCCCTTGAATTTTTCATATAGAAACTGTCTTTTGGTTGGTTTTGGTGTTGTTTTTTTTTGTTGTTGTTGTTTGTTTTGTTTGTTTGTTTCTTTTTTAGCAAGCAAATCCTCAGAAAACAGTATCTTCTACAGGAAAGACAGAACATGCCTTTCTCCTCTTGCCACCTTTGTAACTGTGATGCTGGCAAAGGGCAACAGCTAAGGACGAGAATAAATGAGATCATTCCCTGCTACCTTGACCCCATGCATATCACAGCGAACAAGTGAATTAAAAATTGACCTGTGATACTTCAGCCCATAAATGGCACATACATAGACTAGCTGGAGGTGAAACTCGTAATATTGGAGTCCCAGTGTGCCTCTCCTCAGCCAGCTAGAAGTATTACGGAGGAGGTAGAAAGAGAGAGACAGGCTAAATTCAAAGGACCAGGTCATGATTCTATGACATTAAATATCTGCCAACTGGTAAAGAGAGTAGTAGTAATGCGCACATAGCAATCAGACCCACAGAAAACAACCAGGGACCAAAGAACAACACAAATCTTTCTGGCATTAGTGTAGCGTTGTCCATGAAATTACTCTGAATTCAAGTCGCTAAAAATGCATTTTTTAAGACTGTGCCCTTTTACACCCATATGTGAAATGAGATACCCTACCCTACGCTTTTAATACGGAATTAAAAAAGTATTATTCCTTCCAACAGTTGTTTTCAAGCTACCCATCTTAAATAGGTCTTCTGTGAAAAAGACAAGTTTGAGGATAAAATAACTCTTTCTTTAAGCTAAGGTAATACATTTTTCATGGTCATGATGAACTCTACCATATCCTCATTTTAAAACATCCTCTAGGAACAAGTTTATCATTTTCACGGCAATTTTAGATATTTCCATGGTGGTACGACCATGTCCAAGCGTGCCTATTGGATATCGCTGGCACCTTTTCCCCAGAACACTGACACCATGAAATTATCAATTGAACCTACAGTGGCTCTGTACCATATGGTAGTCATGAAAGTCAGGAAGGGTGAAAACACGATAGCGGAAAGGCGTGGAATTGAATGAATTCACAGCAGAGATTAGAAGCAAATAGACCAGTCGTGCCCAGCGGGAGGTGTAATCAGAAGTGAAACAGAACAGCATATCATTAATTAACGATTTATCATTCCTCTATGTCATTTTCAACTTTTTTTAAAGGGGAGACAATCACTTAATTATAGTGATTATTATGTACAGGGTATGCAGCTGAGATTTTAAACCACGTAAAACCTTTTTGCTTGTGAAAAGGTCCTTGATGCTATGCTTAACCTTTCTTTAACCTTATCTTCATTTTCTTGTCTTTCAGTCTCTAGTGAGTTCTGATAAATCAATATAAATCAAAGAGGGGATGAAAAAAACGACAAGGCCTATTTTGCTTCCGAGTTATCAACAGATGTAAAGGTCAATCAATCAAGAAAAAAAATCTATATTTAACACTACATTATTAAAATTTAAACAAATATAGCTCAAAAGCTCATTAAAATTATATATTTGCAATATTTAAAATTGTAAGGGATTTTGGCGCCTCAGCTTCTAACTCAATATATAAACACCACTCAAAGTAACATATCTTCCAGGTTTGACTCAGTTCAACCTAAGACTTTTTCATCCTGCTAGGCTCTTGTGGCTGGTACTTTTTCATATGTGGTGACAGAGTAAAAAAAAATAAAATAGTTTGAACTGATTTGCTGTAGTCTTGCAAAAAGGGGATTTCAGCTTCTCCAAGACCAAACTACCAAGGACCACCATTTGTTTTTGTAAGGCTTTAGATAATTTTTGCTAAATTCAGGGTGAACCTTAAGTCACGTCCCAGATGTGCACATCCTTTGAGTTAGTACTATTCAAAAGCTGTATGAGGATTTTTGCCTCCTGTCTAGATAGAAGTACGTTCATCTTTGTTTCTCTATGCAGACCTTCTTTTGGACTGGCATTTACTTATTGCTGGGCTAGAAAATGATTCTTTTGTCATTGATAGTCTTCACCATGATATTTCCATTGTCAGTAGTTTTAAATGCAATTCTCATTAAGAAAGTGGAAAAGAACGGTTTGAAAACTGACAAACATTTCTCAAGGGGAAAGAATGAAGGAAAAAAAAAAAAAAATGTCACTTGTCACATTGTATTTCCAGCCCAGCAGCGTAAAGCAACCACTGTCCAGAACAAGCTGATGGCCCTCAGATGTTTGCATAGGAAAAAGCTCTATGTTCTGCACACAAACCACTTTATCCTAAAGGAGCAGCATGCTGAAATATGAATGCCAACAGAAATACATTTATTGACTTTACTAAATAAAGAGGCAGCAATTAAAGCCCACAGTAAGGCTTTTTTGGGGGGAGGAGGAACCATTTTCCCACATACTGTACATAAGCAGCATGGAACTATAAACACCTCCCCAAGTTCATTAGATACAAAGATGTTAAAAACTAAGCAGTGTACATTTATTTGCTGAATTGTTTCTATTCAGCCTTTCAAGAAGACAGCATTCTTAAATAGGAAATATTTTTGGAGAGTACAGAAGCGTAAGCTTCCTTTTTGAAAGAAATAAGAAAGTTGAATGGATGGGGAACGTAGCTTTGAATGTCCCGATTGCTCTCACTGATAGAGGGTTCCCAAATGAAATCTGCTATGCTTGGTTAGTTGGTTTATTCACTACAGTCAAGATTTTCAGACGTACATAGCAGTGGTTTGACTTCACTCCTTTTAAAGCCAACAATCAGAACTCCCAGAAAGCAGAATAACTCTAAAATCCTGAAACTCATATGCACTTAGTAGCTGATTTCTAATAAATAGGATAGCAAAGTTCTTCCTTGGTAAGAAGCCACTGTATTTGAAATTACATTGATCCATATCTGGTAGTATTAAAGCACTTAAACTGATTTTTTAAAAAATAATTGTAAAATTGTATTTTTTTTTTTAAATATTAGTCAGACACAGGAACATAAAAAGCTTTGAAAATTCTGGATCATCAGAGTTTTTGAAAACCCCGAAGGGTCCTTTCCTAAAGAGTAACTGACTGATACTGGGACAATGCTGTCACCTTCTCTGAGGTTTTTTCAACTATCCCAATACAATCGCTTTAGACTAATACATTCAGTGATAATTTTCTCCTGTGATTACATTCTTTGAAAACCATGCTGCCTCTCATTTTCCACCTGCCCTGGAATACACACTAGCGGTGCCCGGGGACTGCTTAGTCTCTACATTTTCATGCGTTAGCCCGCTCGGATGGAGACTGTTTAGTTAGCAGCACAGAGATGGGAATGGCTGAATAATGCCTTACATTACTAGGAACTGGTTATATCATGTTCCCAGCTGGCGTTTACTTTAGAGTAGAGTAGCAATAACTACCTTTAACTCTTAAAAAAATAATGAAAAATGTTTGCAGGTGGATGGAACAAGGAACGTATACTGGAAAAATATTGGAACTATTTAATAATGATGAACTGTTTGTTTTGGTTTTGGTGTTTTGTTTTGTTGGTTTTTTTTTTTAATATTATTGATTTTTTTTAAGAGAGAGGGAAAACTGAAGATCCTTTTTACATTTATTTTATTTCATCTGAAATATTAAAAAAAGAATCCTGAGCACTAATGGCTATTAAAGATCTTAAGTTACTTTTTTGCAAATTAACTTTGGTGTTTTGCCCAAATTCCAGCTTGGGTAATTACATTTCACTTATCTAAGATTTACCTTCCAGTTGCGGAGTCAAGAGCATACTCTTCTTCCACACTTTGCAAAATCTGTTTAGCGTTTCTGCTGAAGAATAGAGGTTATTTTTCCCTCCTGTATTTAACTGTATAAATTGCTCTTATTTCTCAGCCTTCTTTTATCTTCCTGATGGTTACATTGTGTTATTAATTATAAAATCGCATTTTAATGAGTGCTGGGTAATTGTTTTACACAGTTGCCCTCTTGAACCGGAGATAAACCGTGGTTGCTTGTGCGGCCAAACACTTCTGGCACAGGAGGGGCGAGGGGTCGCTGAGCTATCATTCAGCTCAGGAGAAGGGAAGGAGCGCTCCATCCATGTTCTTGGTGCGAGGCATTTGCGGTCGAGAGGCTCCTCTGGCCTTTATGGCCCTATTTTTTGCTTCACTCCAGGGCTACCTACTTCAGAGAGCAGTTGGACCAAACCTTTCCATGTGTCATTACTTGGCCAGTTCATTCCCTGTTCCTCGCCTTTCTGGGGGGAGGAAATTATTTTGCCTTGGGTCCTTGCTTTACCATAAAATTTATGCTTTTTTGGCAAAGCATTGTGAACCGGTGGTGAACCTGGTGTACGTTTTCTGAAATATTAGGGGAACCCCTGCAGTAAAGGATTGAAGTAAATGCAACATTATAATCAGTAACAAAATATGACTGTGAGGCAGCTATGAGGAGGCAGAGGAGAAAGGGTGTTCACGTTCAGGATGCGGGAAAGCTAATTTTAGCTTCACCCTGAGTTTTGTATAAGTCACTCAAGTAGAAATTAATCACTGCCTTCGAATGTTGAATTTGCGCCGTTTTCTATAGTACTAATACACCCATGGCTTTAATTGAAGCCTGATTCAAACCAAAATATCAGGCTCGGTCTACTGTTTATTAGGAGGAAAAATACATGGAGAGAAAATTATAGTGATAGGGAGTGGGTTCAAGAAAGCAAAGATGTTTTAAAGACATGAAATCTAAGCCAAGGGAAATAAGATAATCATATTTGTGCCGGACTGAGTGAAAAAAAAAAAAAAAACAAAAAAAAAAAGGAATGTGAAAAGCTAGACGCTGTTGACTTTGCGCAGTTGCATACCGGGTATACCATGTAATACTGGCTTGTCATCATTCTCTTTCTTTATTGTATATTAAAGTAAATAGTAAAGCCATTCCCTTAAGAGAAGCTCTGCCACAAATTCGAGTTGCTCCAGGCACTCATTTATACACTGGCCTTTTACACACACGTTTGTGTTTTTTTTTTACTGTCTGTTTGTACAGGGTACAAGTTGGAGCAAGATGCTGATGTCTTTCTTGTTTTTCCTGTTAGAAAGTGCGTGTCCCCAGGGTAGCTCATCACCTGCGATCATTAGGGGCTTCGAAGATCAGGAAATGAGGCACACTCAAGACTAAATTTTTGTTGCTGTCTATTTTAGATAGCTTAATTTTTAAATGTAATGTAAATATAATAAGGGTAGATGGTGGGCAACGCCCTAGACTAGCAATACAGGCAAATTCCTGAAGAAACAAATGTGTCATTTCCCAAAGACTGCTGAGATGAGAGAATCTGTAATCTTCTGAAACTATTGTTGCCCCCTTGGATTTGAAGTTGCAATAAATTGCCGGAAAGTTACACATTAAGGATAAAGTGGCTGCCCCTGGGCAGAGCCGTTAGGGAAAGAACAATCTAATTTGTTTCACTCTCAATTTCTTCCCACAAAACATCTTTTTGACTTTTTGTAAAGGAGAAGGAAGAACAATGAACACAATTAATTCAATTATATAAATTAAATCAATTAGAAAAATTCAATCAATTGGATTAGTTCAATTAGATTAACACAGTCCAGGTACTCTATCTATACTTACATATTCCATGAAATTAAGTATTACTAATTCAGAAATACCTAATTTATGGAAATCCCTCTGTTCTGGCCAGGAGTTCAAATGTATTCACTGTCAGAGAGATCTTTTCAGCTGAAACATCATCTTAAGGCCTAGACCTGTGGCTGCTTGTGTATCTCCAGCTTACACGTAGGTACACTTGGGTGATAGACCTGCCTCGGCAGCAAAACTGACGTAAGAAACTACTTATTCCTGCTCTCACTTTGCTCTCAGCTGTGCTGGTGGCACCATTTAGCTGTGCTGGTGGCACCATTGGTGTGGCCAGCCTGTAAACTGGGTGATTAAAATACCTCCAGAGTCACCTCACTCTGGGGAGGAGAAACACTTTGCAGAATCAGGGTCTTACAGAGGTCTACAGCGGCTCTTGTGATACTTGATTCTTGGTTTACACATAACTTGTTTCTCAAGACACCTGGGTCAACTGTATTAAAAATGAAACCAGAATGACTTCAGCCTGGAAATAAAATGCATAAAGCAAAGCCTTATCATAGGTGCTGCAAGGAGGAAACAACAGCAGAGAAGTGGCAATTATTCACAGTGAACACACGTCTCATTGAACTTGTATCGTGGCACCTACCTACTAAAAGAGAAGCTGTCAGAAGTTTAGGATCGTAAGGGCTTTTCCCTCGGCCATTTTCAAAATGTGAATCTTCCATTCTAAAAATGTTGTCCTGTGAGGCAGAAAAAAAAAAAAAAAAAAAAAAAAGGAACATTATTTGACGAAAAAACATTAACAAATCAGTTGAACTAGAGTGCAGTATGTATGACTCATACTGGGGTTTGTGGCTTCAGAGAAATCAAATTACACTAGGTGAGGATCTGGCAAAAGTGCCCACTTTCTCATCAGTATTGCGCTGACGGCTAGTCAAAAACACAAATACACATTCCCTGCTTGTGTCTCATCCATTCGACTTCACATATAATATACATGGTTTCACTGAATACTTTTTGCCTTCGCTATGTCTGAGCAATAGTAACCGGAGAAGCTGGAATTTGAAACTTTTGCGTGAAAAAAGACAACACCTATTTTTCACTTACTGTACTTTTCTGAAATATGCTGCAAATGTAGATTAGTACATAATACAACATTAAATTCTGCTTCCTAACCTGAGTATTTAGCTACTTCTACATTGACAGAAGATTTGTGGAGGCCACTCCGAAAACTGCAATTTCCATTTCCTGCTTGCACTGTGGTTAATTTGCATTACACCTAAGTCAAGGAGTCCCAAAGCTGGGACAAATCATACCCCAACAGTTTCTCTGATTACTTAGGCCTTTGCACCCAGTTTTCAGCTGCTTACACCTAAAAATCCTCTATGAGTAGATGCTGAAGGACTTCCTTTAACCAATTTTTGCAGGACCGAGTAGCTTAGGCTGTAATAGGAACTATAGACTGATACAGTCTCTTTTTTCTTACTGACTAATCACAGATCAGTCATCTGTTTTAAGAAAATAATAATAATAATAATAATAATAATAATAATAATAATAATAATAATAATAAAAAAAAATAAATCAGAATATATGTCTAAACTATATGTGTTGGTAGTAGAAAGCAACTAAGAAAATGTTAGAATATTTTCCACTATTTATTTCATAACAGATTAGCTCTTTACCTTGATTCTGAAGCACTTACTGCTTCCACGGGCTATCTCAAACCCCTCTTTCTTATTCTTATCATCCCTTTCCAAATACAGAATCACAGATCTGCTGGCTGGAAGGGTTCTCTAGATATCATTAAGTCCAGGAGGACTTGAAAGAAGACTGTTGTCAACACAGGATATGGTCAGTTTTGGTCTTGCCAAGTCATGAAAAGCTGCAGGAATGGAAATTTTATAACCCTTCTCAGCAACTTCCATTGCCCTCATAGTGAAGATTTTTATTTTTATTTTTCTAAACTGAACCTTCCACGGAACAACTTGTGACTTTTTGTCCTTATTATATCATCTGCAATGATGGCAAAGATGCAAACAGATGGCAAAAGCGCCCATCGTGACTACCATTCAAGCAGTTATAGGCTGTTACTAAGCTGCCTGTTCAGCTTCACCTCTCCAGACGAAGTCTCAGGCTAGAGCTTCCCGAAAGCTTAACAGTGTGTAAACTCCAGAGTCTTACATTGTCCTGTGTTCGCAAGTAAAAGTCTCAAAATCGTGCACAATACTTTCACCCTCGAGGGCAACGCCCCAGTGCTCAGTGCTGGAGACTTGGCGCTCCACAACGCTGAGGAGGATACAAAAAAAATACCAACAACTGAAATTTTATTCAGTAGTTGCTTTGGTAATGATTTTTTAATGTGAAGATCGTTCAGGCAAATAGCTGATGTCTTTCTCACGAGCAGTAAATTCAAGTATTTGGAAGCAGTGCTCTCCCTGGCACCCTGCCGTCCCCTCCTTGCTTGTCCGTACTGAATCCAGCCATAGGCCAGGCCAGTGACCAAACACACTTCCAAATGGTATTATTTTAAACTTACTGAGTCCATGTTTCTGTAAGTGGGTCACAGGCTATAGTTTTTATTACAGGCTTGTTTAATTACGTCATGCAAGCATGTATCTCTGTATGTGTACTACGTATTTTCAAAGGAACATCAGAAGGACTTCACATTTCACTTAATTTACTGGAGAAAAAGGTAAAGGGAAAATGGACTGTTAGCAGAATAGTCTATCTGAAGGAGCTCACTGCATTGTAAGATAAAAAGTTTGGATGCGACTTCGTGAAGTTTGATCCAGAATTCAAGCTCAGTCTCCTAAGGCATGTTCTTGTAGATGTAGCCTGCCTGATTATGTTTATATAGTCATCCTGTATCTGTAATATCTTGCACAGTATTAAATTTCTTTCTTTCCCTTTGTCTTTCTTTATATTTCTTAATAGTCCAGACACATTCCTCGCTTCTATCCAATTTTCCGTCTTTGTTCCTTCTAACAAGAAATGAATAAATAATGAAAAAGAAAACTGTTTTTGAAATTCTGCTGTAGGGTTCCTATCTAGATCTTGCACAATAAATAGAAGCGGTAAATTGAGGCGAATGCTAGACCTCAACTACAATAATAGAAAATGGCACTAATGCTGCAAGCCATTATTGAAAAATGTTATTATCAATCTACGTTTTCTTGGGATTTCTTCTTAGTAGATGATAATTGCTCAACCTGCACACCAATGGATATTTGATAAGGCTATAAAGTCAGTGGCATGACAGTTAAAGCAGAATATATTCCCAGGATAATCCCATGTGTCATTATAAAACAAATAGGAAACAGATGTGGAGAGTGATTTGATGTAGGAAGGATCTGATTTTTGACTGTATTCTTCTGGTTTATGTCACTGTAACTCTACTGATACTGGTGTGTAGCAGACAAGAAAGAGTGGAGAGCTGGGTCAGCGTAAGTCAGAGATGATCTACCCTTCTCTTTGTATTTGTGGAATAAACCATTTGAAATAAGACACATGACAGGGAAATCCCACAGCGTTTTCGTATTTCAGTTAAATTGTAATGTAGAGACATGTACAGTAAGTTTCCAAATGTATGGGCGAGTAATAATGACAATAAATACATCACTGTTAAGTGCCAAATAAACGTATCACGGTTACTCTGGGGCCCCAAGGAGTTTTGATAAACATGCTATAGGAAGTCTAACCTGTCATAAATAGGGAGAGAGCAGGGGCAGCTCTTGGGTAATGACTCGGGGCCAAAATCAGTCTGCTCGGAGCAAGCAAAGACCAAGGCTGTGCTTGGAGGCTTAGGGGCACATCGGACCGGGTGAGCTTGGCCTTCTCTTGCACAGTACAGCCAAGAGCTTTTAGCTAGAAAGCACGCACGTTATTTGCCCTTCGAAAAAATTCTCATCAGTTTATAATTTCGCTGCTTCTTGGGTTTTACAGTGAATCGAGTGCAAAGATTGATACTGCAGTGAGTCAGCAAATACCTTGGCCATAAACAGCACGAGAAATTGTGTATTCACCAAATGCTCGCTGTTTCAAAGCTTTGTGAGGGCTATTATAAAGACAGGAATTCATAACAAAGCAAGCTTTCCAGGCTGAAGAAAATTCTCTGGAAATGCAAAAAGAAAAGAAAGATACTCAAAAAGTATCTCAACAATGAGCCCAATTTATTATCCAAAACCATTCTTCAGGTGCACTGGCAGCCCAAAATGACATTACAATGTACTTCAAACCTCTTTAAGGATCCTCGTAGCTAAAACCCCTGCTGCACCATGTTTTATTTAGTTGGTGCTGGGTTATAAAACTCTAGGTTTATATCTCATCGATGCTTCTCTATAATCCATAATAAACCTAATGAAAATGAGAGATTGTTTAGATCTAGAAATTCCACTAACTCATAAAGGCAACAGCTGACTGCAAGTGAAGTTACAGGCACGGGACCGCTGGCTCACCCTATGGTATGAATTGTTTCACCTAGGAAATGCTTTGTGTGACGGGAGATTATGCTTGTGGCTCCTTAAAACACGTATTTTCCTGCAGCACACAGTGTGATGGATGGCAAGACTCAGCCAGAAAGAACTACAGTTCAGTCCTGGAAATGAATGTAAAAGTTATTGTGATTCCCATTCTTTAGCCCGATGATTTGCCATTTGAAGGCTCCAGAGATTCACTTTCAAACGACTGAAATATGACTGAAATAATGCCCAATATCATGATACTGAGTGGTGACAAGATATTGCTATTTGACCAGACCTATGTCATATCTTGCTATTGAATAGTTCAGTCAGCCAGTGTACCGATATGATATGTGATATATACATATAAACATAAATATACCAACTGTACACCCACATATACATATATATATTCAGTATGATAACTTTTTAAACCATTTTTTATATCTCTCTCAGCAGCTAGCCCATCCAGAACTGTCTCAACATAACAAGGACAAGAAAGACGAAAGCATACACTAGTTGGTTTTGGTAAAAAAAAAAAAAAAATAATATCTTCTTTCCCAGCTTAGTACCATTTTTGGGTTGTGAGAAAATCTGTGGTTAGTGGGGAAGAGATAACCTACCAGAAAGGACAGCACTGACTGCTTAATTTAAGAATTATGTTTTTCCTGCAACTTTTGTGGCAATTCACACAGAAACCATCCCAGAATTGCAGAGCTTAATGCAGCGAAACCACTGCTGGTCAATAACGAATCAATGCAGTGCAAGCAATTGGTCTGAAGAGATTGTGTTGATGGAGTGTGCACAGCTACTAAGAAGGTATTACCTGTTTAAATTATAAGGCATGGATGACATAGAGAGGTTTGCCATCAGCGATGCTCCCCAGACGCTCTAGTGCAATTGAAGGCACTTATATCCTTACTCTTGTAACCCCCAAACCATAAATAGAAAGGAGCACATCTCCAGAGTACCTTCCAGGGTTAGCTGATCTCCACAACAAGCTGCCAAACAATAACGTGGGGTGGTCCAGAAACATTCAAGATGCCAAGAGCCTTAGGAACTTACACACCCTTTGATAAAAAAAGGCACAGTTGGCCACAGCTGGGAGCATTCTTGATATTAATATTTCCCTTGCTGTTTTCACAAACTCTGTTGTGCTACCATGAAGCACTTTGTAAGATAAATAGATTAAAGGGGGGAAAAAAACCCCAAAAAAAACCCCAAACAAAACAAAACAACAAAAAAAAAAAAAACCACCCCAAAACCCCAGAAAAAATAACCCCAAAAGATTGCCAGAGTGGACTGTCTGGAGCAGGACAATGTGCTGGGAAGGAGTACCCGTTTGGAGCACTTTAAGGCCAATGGCAATGTCTCTTACTGAGTCAGAAGTTGCTGGCCTTGAAATACTGCGTTCTCAAACCAGGACACTGGATTATTCAGTGCTGGTAAGAACAGAAGGAAAAGCCCCACTTCCTACTCAGAGGAAAACTTTCAGACTTGTTAGGGTTTGGATTTGTCCCCTCTACGTAGAGGCATTGACTGGGGTGGCTGAATTTGCTGCCCTAGTCACAGCCAGCAGAAAGCAACTACAGGTTCCTCTGAATGCTGAGTCAGACCAACTCAGAATGGCAGTTCTCAAGGGCAAGATCTCTCGGCGTTGACCACAGAGGAAGCTTCATGTGAATTTAGTTCTGAGCCAAGAGTCTTTCTGAAATGAACGCTGCTGAGGCAGCTGATTGGAGACACCTGACTTTGAAAACAGGCGCTGATGGTTTCGTTGTTTGGGTTTTTTTTTCATTCTTTTTTTTTTTTTTTTTCCTCCCTCCACCCCGTATATTAATTTCAGCGAATTTTTTATTTTCCTCTTGCCCAATACAACTTTCTGTGCACACATTTTATGACTATATCAAAGATATTTCACAGAGTCTTTTAAGTACATTTCACTCTATGAGAAATGATTTATTTACGAATTGTGTTACTTTTCAAGAATAATTTTAAGTGGAACAACTGTGCAGGATATGGCTATGTTGTTATTGTTATTATATTTCCTATTTCACACTTAATCTATTGAGTCATGAAAACTGTTAAATATGAGGGCTTTGGTTTCAGGTTTGGGAATCATGCTGTTATGGAACTTTTAATAAGAAACCTTTATTAAAGTATCCCCATGGAATGCTTTATTTTTAAAAAACTGCAAGTGCAAATAAATATAATGTGAGAAATTATGCAAAAAATACAAATATTAAAACAAATGTAAATGTTGAGGCAAGTGGTAACCATTGGGGAAATAGGTGAAAAGTGATTGTAGCAATAATGCAACTGGTTTAAATCATTAATTATTAAAAACAGAAAAAAAAAAAAAGAAAACTAAATACATACAATGGGCTTCTGGCTTTTAGTGTTCAGGCTCCATATGCCATAGGGCTTTTACCTGCACACATTTTGGGGATACGGGGCTCTGCAACACCTTTAGTATGTTTTGTTTTTCTAACTTGCGGCTTAGTAGAATTGAGTTATTGGAAACCAGTTTTAAAACCCTGTGGGAAATCACTTTAAGTGACAGATCTTTAGTAAAATGCTGTTCCCAAAGAAAGGTCTCCAGCTTCTGTAGGACCTGAAACTGAAACTCTCTTGGGCTGCTGTGCTGCACTAAAGGGGACGGAGAAGGAACTTTATTATAAAGTGTTTACCTGCAAAACTGATCCTGAGCTCCTAAGAAGATCTGCCCACCTCTCCGTGCCCGCCCTCAGGCAGCTTGCCCAGCTTCCTGACCACTGCAAGACCTCTCAAACGGTCTCTGCATTAATCTGTGTCCACTTTTTCGGACCCAAGAAACGCTCTTTCCTCTGAGTACTCTACTTTTCCACTCTACCTGTAGATGCTCATCAACATTTTGGTACCTAAAAATCTTACTTCTGATATTGAGATTAAAGACCTGTTGAGATGACATCCAGCCCCCACGCTTCATTCTGTAGACTAATGAAAACGCAACAGAGCTCTTGATTTCTCCTTTTACCCCAACTTTCCCTAATGGAAAGTTTTCTTGGCTTATGATGTTCAGAAGATGCCTAAAGATGCAGTAGACAACTCTGGTAAGCACAAGTTTTGAAAAGTTGTCTCCCTAGACTAAGCTGGATTTATACAACTCACCCTCTCAATAGCTCTCTTTCAGTCAAATCTCAACACAAGTCACCTATTTCTCTGCTTTCTTCTGAAATTAAATGAATTTATAGTTATTCAGTTACCATAAACCTTTGCAAAAAGGGAAATGTTTCCTATGTATCTATCTAGCTACCTACCTATCTATCTACATAAATATAATTCAATTAATTTAATGAAAGAGAAAACATAGTCAAATGGGCTGTTCAGGAACAGCTGGTTCAATCTATTCATTATTCTGAGTTTATGATCTGTAAGTGCTTCTGCTTCTGATTGGAAGACAAACCAAGTGTCAATGTCAAATAGTGAAGACTTGTTCACACCTGAACATACTAGTTTGCATACTAATATTGGTATTTATATGAAGAATAGCCTTTTTCAAATAACTGCAACATATGTAAATAAGAGGAGGGCAGGCACAGTCAAACTGAGCAGCTGTTCAAAAACAAAGTATATGTTTGTGAACTTGGTTTTGCAATATTTCACAAGCTAAAGACACCAGACTTATCTGACTTTCATGAAATAGTTTTTTGGGTTTTGGTTTGCTTTTGTTTTCCTAATGATGTTACGTACCTATTTGTACCAATTTTAAAACACTGCCTAATTTAGATTTTGGATAAATTATTTTTCTAATTCTGAATAACACAAAAAAATGAGCAGACATGAAAAAAATATCAAGGAATTTCATTATAGTGCCATTATACTATTTCTCCCTTTGAAAAAAACTAGAGTGATTAAAAAAAAAAAACAACACAACAACAAAAACCCACAACCCAAAACAAACCAACACACAGTTAACATGAATGACATGTTAACCTTGACTGATTAGTAAAGACACCAAAAAATGTCATCCCAATGGCATATCAGACACTAGATACCATCAAGGATATTGAATAATTCTCAGAGGACACTGAGAATTAGAATGCCTTTGTATTGCAACTTTCTGGGTTGTCAAGTGTAATACATCACCTAAGATCACCGTCTGGCTCATATAGGATGACCTCTGGAAATATAACCACCATACAATGACTGTCTGTTCCAGTCAAGTTATTAAGTGGTCTGCGTATGTAAGCAATAAGATATACAAACCTAAAACCAGTACACGTAGCTGAACTACCTAACCTAAAAGTCTCAATTCTTTAAGTGTTCTTACTCTTACCCCCAACATATTTTCCATTAAAAACATTTGGAACAGATTCTAATAGCTTTAGCAGATTCTACTATTATGTTAAATAAATTATTGGGCCATACCCTATTACATGATTGTAGTAGTTTTCTATGGTTATTTTTAGCATTCAAGACCACTGCTTTCCCCCTTTGTCTTCTGGATTTCCTGTACGTTATTAGACTGTGGTGAGGTCAGGCATCAGAGGAAATAACAGCAGTGCTAACTCCTAGACCCAATGTTTTATGAATTACTGAGCATCAGTGATGTAATGGCAATAAATCTAACCCAGTCTCAGCCTTGTGTCCTGCTGTAAATAAATGAAGTTAGCAAAGGTGCTATTTTATTCAAGAGCCTTCCTGATGAGAACCAAAATGCTTCCCCCGGGGGACTGTTTGTAAAATTGCTTCTATAATTAGGGTGCTGTTTAACAAGAGAAAGGTTCTCCAGTTTTCCTGGGGAACTTTCATGTCTGTGTCCAGGGTATCTTATTTACAACACAAAAACGACTGCAAATTGGGGAAGCTACATATAGAAAGGACTTAGTCAAGTGGAGTTAACATATAAGCATATGGCCAGGATTTTCTAATTTCCCAAGTGATTTTGCACGCTCCCGAGTTGGGCACCCAATTTAAGACTTGCTCAAGGGCTCTGATTTTCACCAAATACCTTCTTGGGCAATTTAAAATTCTGATACTTGAAACTGTTAGTCACTTGTGAAAATTAAGGAATATGTCTGCACTGCTTTTTAGCCTATCCGCTTTTTAACTCCTAGCGTGGAGAAATCTCGAATTTGAGCACACGTCCTAACCAAAGGCTTCCAAAATCTGACTCTTAATGAATGACAGAATAAGGAACAAGCCTAGAAAAATATTATGAAGTCTTTTTCCCTAAAATAAGACTTAGTGAACACGCTTTCAGGGAATTTGTGCAAGTCACAAAGAAGGGACAGAGAATTACACCCACAGCAACTACGGTAACAACTATTAAGCTTTGATTTTTTTCTCTAGAAACTGCAATCTATCTGCAACATTTCAGCCACAGAAGACTTTAAAGTGTCAGGTCTAGTCCAGTGTTTGATACATATTCAGATTTAAAAAAAAAAAAAAAAAAAAAAAACACACAAAAAAAAAAAACCAAACAAAAAAAAAACCCAAACCCATAAACAAGGTCTGTAATACAGAAGCTGAAATTCTGACCCTTTGGGCAATTTTGCTTTTCCTGAGGCAAAGCTTACATCTGAAATCTCTGCAATAAGCACTGCGCTTTCGTCTTTGTTCCCTCCACTTGCTTTCAGTGTGACACCACCCAGCCCTTCTGCAGCCTCATTTTATTTCTCTTCATTAGCAAAAAATAATATCCTCAACATGTTAATAACTGGTATTGCATTAGAGAACAATGCATTTGAAAAGCTCACTTCCATTGTGCACATAGAGACATAACTAACAGTAGACATAATTATAACCTCTCTCTGTGACAAGTTGCAATTATTCCTCATGGCACTGTGTTTAAGAGCAATGCATTTCTCATACAGGTCGGGGTTTTTTTTTTTTTGTTAAAAAAGTCAAAAATGTTTGATATTCTTTTCCCAGTGCAACAAAAACTTTGCTGACACAGAAACAGATGTATTTAAGTGTTTTTGATTCAGGGTGATGGAAAAAAAATACATTAAAATTCACTTCTTTATTCGCTATCTTGCCTGCTTTTCTAGCACCCAGGAGTCCCCAGAAGGGGAGAGAGTCAGCGATGCTGGCAAGAATATGTAATACACTCAAGCGCATATGTCTATATACGTGCACTCATAAATAGGAGTGCACAGTGTCAGTGGGGCTAATCAGCATCCAACCAGATAACGCAATTACTGATATTCATATTTTCAAAGAAGAAATGCTGCTTGTCATTTAACAGAACTTTGTCTCAAAATCCTGGCTGTTTCACCCAGGGAGATCATAGCGTAGCACAGCGTAGTGCAGCACCGTACAGTATAACACAGACCAACTTTGTTGATTGAAGGAAACTGACAAACGCACCGACCTCTCGCAGGAAAAAAGTAGTTTTCCTTAAAGTTCTGTTGATTTCTGGGATCATTTTCTGTAGCCAATTTTAATGGAATTTAAATTATTCAGTTATTCAGCTTTTTTTGAGAGAAAAAGATGACATTCAGATTACTTCACTTTTCATCACCCACCAACAGGTCACAGCCCCACCGTGGAGTGGTTACGTTCATGAATTGGGTTAGGCAGGACCTGTCTGGGCCCAGAGGAGGGTTAAGGACTGTAACGACAAACCCTACAGACTGCAACTAAGGGTGATGCCATCCCAAATGTGGTGTGATCCCTGAGACCTTTGTGCGTATTCTCAGGCCCTGCTCTCAGAGCTTCAACCTGGCGCCCGCTGAAGTCAACGGAAGATTCCCCTCAAGTTCAGTGAACGCCAGAGGAATCTTTCTCATATCCCTTGCCATGTTTACATGTCAACTCGAGGTCACAGCAAATCCTTCCAAATGACTATGAATTAAAACAGTTGTTCTCCATCACCATCAATTTCAAAGGTTTGAACTGACGAATATACGACGTCTAAACTTGCATCCGTACCATCACCCTTCTGTTTTTTGTCATCATTAAAGTAACAGCAATAAACACTGAGAAGAACAATCATGTGTGTTCTTAATCCATACTGATTACTTGGTTTAGAATATCTGACTGAAATGCAAGCTTCATTTGCATTTAGGCAGATAAATGTTAAATGTTTAACTGCACTTAGCTGTTGATCCTTGAAATGTATAATTACATACAAGCGCATACATGCACAAACAAAAATAATACGATCTGAAATATTAATCATCTCACCTGCTGTGCAAATCACCCTTTTAATTTGTTATCCGTAAACAAAAGCACCTTTAGACAATGAGCTGCGTTCTCTCCACAGTGATGCTTGTGCAACCCAGTGAATGCCAACATAACTAAAGGAAAAAGTCGGTTTTGGAGATTATCATCAAGCATGACGGATATCAGAAGGACTGATGTGGTTTTTTGCACATCCACAACAGAAATGCAATTTGTAAGTCACTGCATTGCTTCTAAACCATCTTGTCTTAGTTTTACAACTGGAGGGTTTCCTTACTGTAAGTTTGCCCTGGATCCAGAAAATTTGATCCTAATTGGTAGGGAAAAAACACATGCCTTTGTATTTATGTATCAAAATCTTCTCATACCATCTGCAAGATAATGCTGCTCAGCTTTCTATCACCTTGGATGTAAACATTTCAACAGGAGAAGGTGCTTGTGCTGTTTGAGGCACCTTCTGAACTCTGCTGAGCTTATCTTTTCTTTATAGATGAAACCTTGTTTATCTAAGATTTGAACACTGATTACAGGCCCCTGAGAAATAGGAGGCAGTTTTCAAAATGTTGTCAACTATAATTGGTTCCTGTCGAAACATAAGTCCCTCGGAAAGGGAAGAACTCAGAGGTATGGTCTTGTAGGAAAAGTGACCAAACATCTGCAATGACGCTGGAGTTTCCTTGTAAGAAAAGTCTCACGAGGGCTAGCAAGGTCCACCAGTCCCCTACTGCACATTTAGAGATGCACGGAAAAAACTGTGGGAATAAAACATATCTTACCCCTTTCCTTCTCTTTTGTATGAAGGCATTAAAATTAACAGCTATTAATGGAATCTGAAATTTAATAGCTCAGCTGCCTTCCTGTTTCAGGATGTGTTAGTGGTAGCAGAGAAGTCAAACTGCAGGATTGGCATTGTATTCTTATATCAGTGACTAAGCATCTGCCCCAAAGCCCGTTCAGTCTATGGCACTCTCCTCTCATCTTTCAGTGGCCTCTGACTAAGGCCTCGAAAGACCATGAGAAGGATCACTTTTTGTACAGATTAAAGCAACGGGAATTTTAAAACTGCATTTCTGCCTGAAAATATTTTATTTGTCAATGTTAGAGATAAAATCTCATATTACTGCCTGAAGGCAGCTAGAATAAACCAGAACGCCTTGTGTATTTACTTCAAGGACTTTCTGGCACTTTGCGTAAAGCTGCGTTCAACTTTTCCTTCAGTATCTTTCCACAGAAAACAATTCTGCAAGCACTACTACAGTACCTCATTTTATAGACCAAGAGCAAGATTTTCTTAGATTTTATTCTATTTTTTATGGTTGAAGTCAATGCCCAGTAGCAGTCAAACACACACATTTAATGTTAGCAGTTTCAAGGAAAGAAATAAAGAACAAGACCAACAGTGTCTTTACGCCTCTATAAATGCATGGCGCTCCTGCATTTTCAGTACTGCATGAAGTACAGTCCTCTAACTTAGAAAGCATACAGCGCACTGGAAGAAAGACGAAGAAAAGACTGTTCACAGCCCGTTCTAAAATGAGAAACTGGCAGGTAGAAGGTTTAAAACAAAATAAAGGGATGTTGCTCACATGTTACAATTTGTAGGGCATGGGATCTTGCGGATACTTAAAAGATATATGAGCTCAAGAAATGCCAGTGCTAATTCATCGAAACCAAGTCATTGAAAAGCACGAAACACAGAGATTCCACTCCTGGTTCAGGAAATCCCTGAACAACCAGTGCTGGAGCCTGGGAGACTAACTATCTCACCAAGCGCTGCCGCATGCTCGCCGCCTTATTCTCTTCCACTGGCATCCATTATGGGCCCTTGTGAGAACCGAGATACTGGGCTAAATGAGCCTTTGGTCTGAAGAGATTTGACTGTTCTTATGAAATGAGGCAGAGAGAAATTAGGTAATTTAGCCAGGAAATCGATGCCAAAGCAAAAAGCTAATGTTCTAGTTCCTGAGCCTTGTCCAGTGCCATAAACAAAAGTATATAGTCCTGCCTCAAATCCTAGTAAAGCTAATGGCAGCTTAGCTTACCCAGCGCATTGCAAAGCTGCGCGCAGTGTGCCAAGGAAAACCGGTAAGGATCACTTGTGATGGGGAGAGTGCATCAGCTTTTGTGCCCAGTTAGCCTTTAGTCTCCCCGTGATTCCCAAGGAATATCTCCGCTGAGTTCCCAATGCACGGACAAATTGCCATATGCAAAGAGCCACTTGTTTGTTATTCGCTTGGATTTCACAAGAACTAGCAGCGAAAGCAAGAAGAATCCCTCGCACAGGTTACTAGCTCCAAAGCAATTTAATATTAATTAGCTAACCAATCATATAAACAAAATTTTAAAAGAAATAGGTCATTTAACTCAGAATAAAGATCAGATAATGCATACCACACGATTTCACAGAGAAAGATAAGTTTGTTTTTTTTTTTTTTAAACTGACTTTTATGATTCAAACACAGCCAGTGGAGACTCACGTGACAATATTATTCTAAAACGTTCCCATCGCATCCAACACTTATTAAAGTAATCTAATCTGTTTAAACATATTGGAGGGAAGAAGAGCCGATACGTAATTATCTCTTTCCCAAAATTGTTCTTTGATTTGCTTTCAAGGTTCAAAGTTCCACCCAGTTTTTGTGTCAATAGCCAGCACTGATGTCACTGGGAGAAACAGAACGGAAGATAGAGGTGGAGGTTGAATTTGAAGATAAATTGAATAAAAACATTAGAAACCACCGGATAAGAAAAGCAAACAAACATCCAACAAGTCCACCTCTGGTTTCATAACTCTTCCTTGTTTCTTGATGTATCATAATATCCTTCCTTTCCCTTTTTAATCACGCAAACTTACAGCTGTCTTTTTAAACAGTTTTAGACTCAACTTCAAGTGCCTCACTTGATAGCATATGTCACACATTTCCTCTTCTTTTTGTGAAATGGCTTCAGATAAAATGGTTTAACCTGATTTTCCTGCTGTCTGGATTTCGTCTCTTGGTATTCAGAAGCCTCTTTCTATCTTAAATGTCATTAATTTTAAGTTGTTTCATCAAATTTTGGTCACAGGTTTTAAATTCTGCACTGTTAATCTTCTCAACCAATATAAGAAGTTAAGGAATCATTTATTACAAATTGTACTGTGATGAGGATACGTGCCCACATAGAGCAGCTGAAGGGCAATAGAAGACTCTTGGTAGAAAATTAGCAAGTGTAAGCTGCAAACAGAAAATGCAGTGACAATAACAGGATGTAAAATCGACCAGACTTGCTCTATCTTACAACGACCAGACGCTTTTTGCTTTCTGCTGCACTCCTACCTCTCCACCACCTCTACCTTGCCATCACATTAGTTTTTAGCCATTTATACTTGGACACACAGAAATAATTTTGAGCATGGCGATTTGATCTACTATCTTAGATAACAATGTCTAAGGAAGAACACCAAATGCTTCTAACAGACACGCATGTGTGTGCTGTTACATTTCAAGGAGTCTGAACATTAAAATCTAAGTTTAAGAGCAGTACCTAAGTTCATGCTTTTTCTTAAGGCTGGTGTGGATTGGTTTTAGCTGGACTATAAATTGTCTCAACTCTTGCACAGTTAAACTGTATCTGAAATTTCATACTGCATCCTGAGTTCCTTTCTTGGATTCAATTTGCATAATTTTACTCTTTCTAGTTCAGAGAAATGTAAATCGATATCTAGGAACGTTTCTGAAATGCATTGCTTCTGAGCAATTGCCTCATTTTATTTTATTATTTTTATTTCATGGTCATGAACATCCCAGATATTGTGATAGGTGTGGAAGATAAGCACTATTTCTGAAGATTCATAATTGTCTCCATTGACAAGGGGTAAGGCTGGATAACTATACCAACCGACTACGTTTCAGGTAATTTAAATCAGGTAAAGTAACTTCTACCCTGTGAAATTAGGCTGTAATCTAAGTCTAGAGGGAGCAAATTATCTAAATACCAGGAAAGAGTAAAATATTGAAAGTCTCAGCTCCTCCAGCATACTTCCCTGTAGTGATCTATTCATCTTTCTCGCTGTCATTTTTCCTCCGTTTCATGACCCAGTGTTCCCTGGCACTACAAGAAACCCCACACCTCTCTCCCTTCCCCCTTCAGAGTGTCCTGTCTGTGGTGCTGACTACGGAGAGCTGAGACTGAAAAACAGATTGTCCTTTTGAGGCACCTAAATGCAGAAAGACTTCAGATTTGGCTTTACTTTACATATATATGTAAACTCCCCCAAAACACTGAAATAATTTGCTTAATTTCCTTCTGGATGGGGTTCTGAGGCTGCTTTTCATAAAAGCACCTTAGTGCACACGTAAATGCATAAGTAATTCATGCCCAAATTTAACAGATTGGCATATAAAGCCTAATCCTAGCTCTAGAGAAATCAAAAAATAGCCAGTGACCACAGTGCATGAGAGATTTGGTTTTAACAACAGCTTTAAAAAATAGGTGGCTCCCATATTCTTTCCGTTTGTCCCCAATCATTCATTGAAATCTCATGAAAAAATATTGCAACCTCTTTTTAATGAAATCATTTGAAAATGCTATTTAGCTATATTTAGCTATTGCAACTAAATTCAGCATTAAGTTTCATTCCTTCGCCTATGTAATGATAACGGTAGTTATTCATGCTCATTTTTATAGCTCTCCTCATCTCACCTCTTATCAGACGGCGACTATATTTAAAATGCTCCTTACAGCAGGCACTAACCTTCACATCCAGCCTTTAGTGCCCTGCTTAACATATTTTACTACAGCATTGCTTCTGCTTTTTAGGCAGTCTTTGGGTGAATTTGGTTGCAGTTTCTCATACCCTCTTTTTTCAAATTTTGCTTCAACCTTGTCAGCCTGGAGGAGCCCAAGTGATTTAGAAGTAGTAGTCCCAAAAGAGAAAAAAATCAGGTAGGGAAGCTTGAACTACTCATCACAGTTATTTGACTACTGAAAGAAATACCCCTTTTTTTTGGGGGGGTAGAATATTAAAAAAAGTCATTTTCCTAGAACATGAGAATGAATAAACAATGAGAATAAAAACCTGCTTACACTATGATGTAGTTAATAGGCACCAATTTTGTCAGTAATGAATTTGGCCTGTAGTACCTAAAACTTGGAATTGACCAACATTACAAATTTTGAAATAAGGTATGCTCTTTTAAAACAAGCATTTCTTAGAAATTCTTAGAAAGCACTTGATAAGACTGATGTCCATTATAAGTGATTACATATTATTATTTTGAACAGTTTTGACGTTTATTCTGAAGGACAATATTCAATTTTCTTTCATTTTTTTTTCCATTCAGGGAAAGACTGAGGAGATGTTTCCTTTAAAAGTTTGTTTTTATTGTTTTTATAAATCCTTCCATCTTTATTTTCCTCAAAGAAACATAGAGACAATTACTTTTAATGGCATTTAGGTTCTTAAGAACCGCATTGAAAATGAGACTGAGGTTACTAAGCCAGATAACCACCCATTAAAACGGCGCCTTTGATGTCTAATTTACATTCTACTAGTTAAGTATGCAGATATGAAAATTCAAATTCAGGTAACTAAATTTCAGGAGCAGATTAAAATTGTTTTTCTGGTATCTTAAGTTGAAAACTAAGGCAAGCACTTAGCCTGTTTTTAAATAAGGTCCCTGTTAAGGCACATTATATAATCATGCACTCTTAAATCCACAAAAGCTATCGCGAATGGGGTATTCTCCTGACTCAAGACCAGTGAAAAACAGAAAGCCACCAATGAAAAAAGATGCAATCTATTTTTGCTCCAGTTTAACTCGTGCAGTAATTTATATCCCGGTTAGCCCCAAAGGATATTACTTTTATCTGTTGGGGAAGTTTTAGAAGGGTTAAGCCTGGATTTGTTTCTGACCATACCGCCTATTACCCAGACAGGCAAATAAGAAAGGTGGTGTAGCTATAGCTGAAAAAACACAACCCTGTTCTTATTTTTTTTCACCAAAGGAATTTTTGGACCAGGATTTGATTCCTCTTACTCAGATGGCTAATGTGGCTCATTAGAGGAAGTCATGCTTCACACAACTAAGATGTCACGCTTTCTGTAAGTAACTGAAATCTCCAGCTTTTCTTACTGTCTCCTATTATCTGTTTTAAACTATTGTTTTATTTATTATCTTTAATACCTCATGAAATACACTGATTGTAAAAATAATATCTAAGTCATTAAGTGTTATCTAAACTACTTGCTGCAACGTCAGCTAAAATAAATCACATTTTTAAGGGATTCTATATCATCCCTCTACAAAAAATACCAGACATTGTCCTTTATTTTCTTTTAGCCTTCTCTTTAAGACTTTTATTTTGTGGTTCTGATATGTGACTGTTTTTATAATGTCAGGAAAGTACCTTGAGTTAAAAAATTTATTGTGCTATAATCTCTGTACAGAGAGATTTAGCATTTCTGTATTAACTATCCTTTACACCGGAGTCTTACTATCTCTCCTCAAGGTAATCCTTTTTACAGTGGGTCATGGCTTTTCAGTGTCTGCATGAAAACGCATTTGCACAAAGAAATAAAAGCCAAATTCACCAACCTACAAGTGACAAGCAGAAAGGGCTTGTATTCCAGCTTGCTTTCCTGCAAAATCCTTTGAAAGGCTAAACAGCCTTTTCAGTGCGAGCACTAATCTGCAGACTTGTATCACTGTGGTCGAGTGTAATGAGATTCCAGTAAACACATGCACTCCGTGTCCACACAGTGAGCTCAGATTAAGAGCAGCTGATTTTCAGTTACTTTCAGGCAGCTAAAACCAGACCTGAAATACTACTTCAACTGAAATGAGAATGCCTGTGCCGGGATTTGCACTGCCTTAGTGAGACATTCACAAGTTCGCTTATGAACAAGGCTTAAGTCATGCGGAGAGCTCTTCCGCGATCAAAACTTCCACTGCCTTGTCCAAACTTTCCTTTTTTGGCACCCTTTCCTGATTGAGGTTAAACAAAGTCAACTTTCCCCATTACCGTTCTATTTATCACCACCAATCTTTAAGAGAATACATAACTCTTGTACGTGTGCCTGAATCGTTTATTATTCTGTTATGCCTGTTGGAAGAATCTTTGTGGCCCTGTTCCATATTAAACGATGCCCAATCTTGCCATGTCCTAAACTCGGTATGAGTTTCACAGCTTTGTAGTTAGGAATCGGAATCCATGATCTAGACTAAATTCTGCTGACTTCAAGGGATTTGTTCTTCAGTAAGCATTCCAGGAGAAGAGCCTAGGTACAGCAGCAGTAGGCTGATGAAGACTTACTCTTTCGTTACTCCCACGCTTGAGTAATGAAACCAGATCCCCATTTCTTATAACAAAAGATGATGAAATGCATAAACAGAAAGGTTTGTTAAAACAGAATAAAATAAATTGTTATTCTGAACAAAGTAAATGAAGTTAAGCACCTCAACCAGCTATAATTAAATTGAAAATGCCACCATGACTATTGTTGATATACCACCTTCATGACCACTGATGCTTAGCCAAACAGAAAATGAAACTTGGATCAAGTAAAGGGAAAAAACAACAGCACTATTGCTCTGCAGTTTTTGCTGTTTGACACATGGTTTGTATTGTAGGTGCACTCATATCCCTTATGAAACCCTTTGCAAGCTTGTAAATAAATGTTAGCTACGGAGAGTAATGCTGATTTATACAAATGGCAAAATGCTTTCAGGTTTTGTGTTGGTTCCACACTTCAAACAACCTAGAAGTATAGGATGAAATGATTAGAGAGTACTGCTTGGGAAAAGTAATCAATGCCATTTGTTTTCTGATTACACATTTACTGGTTCATAATTAAAAAAAATAAATCATACCTCAGGGCAAAAAAACTCATTGGAATAGAGTCTTCCTTTCTTAGACTGTTTTTTTTTTTTGTTGTTTGTTTTTTTTTTTTTTGTCTAATCCCCCTTCAAAAGCTGTTTCCAGGTCTGGAATCAGGCTGAATCAATCAGTATATATGCTTTTATTATGCCCAAGAAGTAAAGATCTGTGTTATCTGAGAAGCTGCAGCACAGAAAAAGGACCAATTCTTTGTCAATCCTGGTATTAAGACTCTTTTCTTTTTTTTTTTTACACTTACATGTTATAACTTTGTGTAGGCTTGGCCCTTAGTGCATAGAAGGTCTTTGCAGGGCATCTAAAGATTATTCAGCGGACAGATATCTCCGTCACTGCTATTTAGCTTGCCTGGGGATTTTTTGGGCCCCGAGACATGGGATCATTTTCACATGACAATGACTGGAGCCTCATCTTTCAAGAAATCTGAATTGCAGAGAGCAAAACCAATTAAGGCCAAATCACTTGGCCTCTGAAGAAGCCTGAGGACTGGAGAAGAACCCATAACGTTGGTGTCATCCTCAACCAAAATGTGCAAGAGCTTTGCATATCACCTAAGGTGGTGCCATGACTGCTAATTATCTCACTGGCATAAAAACACATATCATAGCATGAAAAAGGCAGATTTCTATGAAGAATTCTTCATCTTTCCTTTTCTTCTGCCAATACTTTCTGAGCTGTGTTGTGAGCAAAGATTTCTGCAGCATGAGACAGATTTTTTTTTTTTTTCTTTTTTTTTCTGTTTTGTCAAAAGACATGATCAGGCAAAACATTTAAATACGGGTAAACTTAAGGTATGTGAATAATGTCATTGCCTGGAGCAAGGCCAATGTTTCGAGAGGACAGCAGAGATCTGAACTTTACACCTTCTTGCTTACATATGCAAAGATCTCAGATGAATGATCTATTTATCTAGTGGATTGTTTCTCTTTAAACAAAGAAAAAAGCAGAATATGCGGTGTGTTTGTCACTGCCAGTTTGCATAATGCCTGCAAATTATTTGTTAAGTCAAAATGCATGAAATGAGATTTCAAGCCAGCATGGAAATGATGGGGAAAAAATAAATTTTTCTCATTTCTGTACTGCTCAGCTCTGTCGCTGGTGTTGCCCATGTCATATTCCCACTTGAACGGGTAATGAGAAATGTTTATATCCAGATCAAGCCGCTTGCTCAACTTTCCTGGTGTGGTTTATATTAAGTACAGAAGAAGGCAGCAAGCTAGTAATCCCTGAAAGCATCCTGCTGATGAGTCAGACTGAGCTGTTAGCAAAACTCTAGTTACTCGTTACTAGGTTTTTAACTCCATGTGGTGCAGAGGTGTGGAAAGGATCGAGTGAATTTTAATACTTCTCTCACCCTGAGCGGGGCTACTTGAGCTTCGCACTCACACAGCACATGGAACGTGACCGTGGTAATTTTGACGTTCCATTCATCTTCAGCAATTTTGTCACTGCTCTTTTAAACCAACTAGCATAAGCATTATTTTACTTATAAGAACAACCAAGGCTGTCTTACGTTTAAAAAACAAATGGGCATAACTTCAACTCCTCAGCTTCCTGCTACGATCATATTATACACTTGTATGCCAGATATTCCGCACATAAAATAGATTACTACAAGGCTGATATTTAATTTGCTTAATTAATTTCATTGTGAAGGCATGTTTGAAGCCACATTACTGAAGGATTCCTCCAAGGTAACCATTTAACAGCTAAGTAACCTTTAATTACTGTGCTGTAATGATACACATCTAAGACAGATATTGTTATACTGTGACATCTGAGCACTTTAACCCAAAGGTAGTTATTAGCACTCCCATGCAAGATTCATTATGGATCATATTTCATTAATGGAGAGTATTGTGTTCTCATCTGATTATGTACTTGCGAACGGTTATTACCGTGTCTCCCTGAGTGTGACCATGTTGCAACTCGGAGGAATCCATAGATTTTCATAAATCAGGCAGAATTTCTTAACTAAAATATATGCAATCATACAAGACAAAAGTTATATGACAGCTCTCCTGGAACTGTTTGATACAAATACTAATTAGGAAAAGAGTTGCTTAAGGATGGAGAATATATAGGATTATGATCGGCCATGCAATATTTGAAAAAGAAAAAATTAAAATGCAAATTAATGCTATACTGCAAGAATCACTAGTTGCGATTTATATCACTACAGGTGAGAAGACAGTCCAGACTTGTAGATGACTGCAGATGTACACTAATTAGAATAGATCAGATGACATAATAAGTCACCGTCAATTCTAATAAGCATGAATTTATCATGATACATTTATTCATTCTGCACAATACCTCTTTTTACCTAAGTTTTCCAGTGGTGACTGGTTTTTCATCCAATGTGTTTCACACACTCTTTTCTGACTCATTGAGCTAAAGAAAAACCACACTTTTAAAAACAAAGTTTCCTTCTGGGAACAAATAAAAATAACCATATGTGAATTGTCTACAGCAAATAACACAGAAGCTGAAAAGAAAGAAAAAAGCAGGTGTTAGCTCGTCTTTGCTTGAGTTCCCAAGTAATGGTGGAAAGTTACTCACCCTTTTCCAATGAAACGAGTTGCTTCGGAAATAACTAATTTACTCAAAGTCCACAGAGGCATGAACGAGTCAGAGCCATGTATTTCATCTGAGTCAGGTCACAGGCACTAAATTATTTGTCTTACATAAACGAGGGAGAGGCGAAGGAAGGAACAGAAGGGCACAGTACATTTCCCTCACGGGAATGCTATTTGAGGGAAGATGCAGAGATTCTGTATGGTTTACGCTCAGGAGCTCAAAGAGGAGCCAGCCCATTTCCAAACAGGCTTACCGAGTGCCCCAAACACAAAGCAAGTTGTTACAAACTATGTAAGCTGGAACTGAGAAGGAATGGAAGAGTAAATATTTTTTTTTTTTTTCTCAATTGAATTCAAGTGGTTTTATTCTTATATTTTTAGGAGAGAAAGAGTTGCTGTGATCCCTTAGTCTGACTCCCAGCATCACGCAAGCAGTAGGCATATGGGACAAGCGCAAATACATAAAGCACTGCCCGTTTCAGTGCTTTTAATCTCCCACAGTCTTTCAGCAGTAAATTTATTAACCGTTCATGGCAAAAGATATATGGACTAATGTATAAGGAAGATAATTATTTATGCCTATACACTGCTTTCACGTCTCTTATTTTTAGATAATTTTACGTACGGTCCCATGTTCTTTCCCTGTGCAAAACACAACCCCCGTCTAAGCCATGACCCGTTCCTAAACCTGGATTTTCTTCCTGCTGACAGGTACTATTGCAGCAATTAAGCACACATTGCTGTAGTGGGCCTCATAGTCACATAAAAGTATTGTTTAAAGAAAGATGAAGGATTTTCTCTCCTGTCAGACTTTTAAGATCTTGAAATACCTGATTGTAATCTATCTGTGTCATCTTATGCCAGCAAAGCATGTGATGCAAAAAGATGAAGGGTTGTATACTGATAAAAAACATTTTCTTATCCCTGTAAAGGCACTTAGCAAAGTTAGAAAGTGGCACGATGGTTAAACTGTGTCTGCTCTTGTTTTGCAGAGATCCTGCCTCTTGCAGCCATCTTCTCTGTGCGTATGGCATATATGGGATTAATTCTGATTCTCTCTCTTACACGGTTCAGTTAATTCTCTCCTTAAGAAGCAAAGTACTAATTACTAACCAAAGCATCAATATTTAGCATTATTTTCTTACTGAACTATGGAACAGTGGAATTTTATGATTTGAACGGACTTAGTAGCAAATTTGAGACACACTTTGTGTAACACAGGGCAGAGAAGAAACTCAGTTTCAAAACCTTGTAAAGGCAAAGAGGCATCTGGAAAGTATTACGAAATCATTTTGACATAAATATAAGTCTGTACATAAAAATGGGGATGGTCAAGATAGCAAGAGAAGAACAATTATTTCCTGTTCCACCAGGCAACTGCTGGAAATACCTACGGACTGCTGTTTACTCACAGAAATAGTAGCTTCACCTGCAGTTGCTCTGCTTTATATCAAAGGAGAAATAAGATTTAATCATTGTGGAGAAGCCAGTTTTGTCATGCCAAATGCAGCTGTTGATGAAAGAAAGAGATGTATAAGGAGCTTGGACGCACACCAAGGAGGCCTCCCATTGCGGAAAGTGACTTTTTTCTTTCCTGAACTGGTTTGAAAGATTGCTTTTAAATCCATGAGCATTCTCATCTTTCCTTTGGGGAAATGCCCCTTTTCTGTGAATTCTGAATGACCGAGAGTCTTACAGCCAGAAGCAACGTCAAGAGGAGGTTTCTGGGAGAAGCTCGGCCGTGAGCTGCTCCATCATTCCCGATCAGCCTGCAATGGCTGTACGCAGCTTCTCTGGGCCCCTTCCCGGGACGAACTGCAGGCCAGTCACCATGCGGATGTACCATTAAGCTCACACACTGTGAACATGTAGAAACAATAAATATTAAGTTGGTCTGAAAGTATGGAAATAGGCAGTGTTTTCAGATTTGCATGTACCTTCCGCGAGTTAAATACATCCTACAGCCTTTAAAAATCAGGCCCGAAAGGCACTTCGCAACACATCGGCTCTCATAAAGCTTTAGACAAAGACCAGTGAAGTTGGTTAACATCATCAGGCTCTTGGTTAGGTCCTCATGTCTGAATATTTAATATAACTCCGGTTAGTTTGCCGTTCTGCATTTCACAGCCCCACAGCCTGTATGCGGAGCATCACCCACAGCTAAAACCTGCTGCTTCGTGACCTTGGTTGTTTAAAGCCTATTTGACAAGATGTTTGTACTGAGTTACAAACACAATACAGTCACTTCCTTCAGCCGCAGAAATCACACTTAAAATGTGATTCTTCCTTGTGAGGTCAGCCCCTGTCAACTGGAGCTTTGTGACTTGGATCCCACAAGGAATAAAGTTGCTTTGATGCTGATCTATCCAAATCTGATCTCGGCAACTCCTTCTTTCAGTTTTGCTTCCTCCTGCACCTCCAAATCAAGAAATAATTCTATTTATAAGTCATTTCCTCAATTAAGTTAGCCTATGCTATAGGCTGGCTTTCCATTGTTTTTATTGCATCGCTTTCCCAACAGATGGTGGTTTGTTATTTTATTTTTTTCTCCTTCATGTTGGTTGAGAGATCAAAGGATTCAGCCATACTTGTCTTTTGTTTCGGGAGGTGTGCGGATGAAATTCTGCATATGTTGTACGACTGTGAAGTTGGGTTAATGTTTTCAATTGTTACTCTAACAAGAGGCGAATGCTGAACTTCTGTGCTACTAGAAACATTAAGGGCTCTGTTGATGAACGAACATAATATTCCCACCCAGAAAATTGGATCCACATCTTAATATGATTGCCATTTCTCTTATAAGTACTATCTAAGTCTGTAATGAATTAGGAAAACTGTATCATCTCATGGTAAAGTAAGGTAATCTTGTGCCAGTGGGAATGTTTACATTGCGGAAATAAATAATTCATCATAACATCCTTTTATTGATAGGAGAAATACTGAACATCCAAATGCAAACAGTGGGTGCATTTTCAGCTCCACTGGTAGCCATTGCTAAAATTAATTTTCTTGAAGCATTCATAAAACTCTGAGTCATCACTCAGTGCTAGAAATTAATGTTTTTTCTGTGACTACACAGATGAAGACTGAACCTCGGTCTTAGTTACACCAGTATAAGTCATAGAGAACTCCACTGAACACAACTGGCACTAGGAAAAATCACACCCCATTTAAAAAAAAAAAAAAAAAAAAAAAAAAGAGAGAGAGAAATTAGACCCAGATCCTAAGAATGTCTTTGACTTGAATCACTCATGACCTGAGCACATTCAAAGTTACCCATGGTTTAAAGCATGGACTCACAAAGCAAGACATTGCATGTGGTATGAGTGAAAATCCACTCAACAGTTCTGCATGTGCGCGTGTGCACACTCCACTCCACAAATTTACTTCCATGGAGGTCTCTTTCTATCTCACTCTTTTTTTTTCTCCCCTCCAGCAGCATAAACAAAAGTTTTCCCACAGTTCTGAGACTCATTTCTTTGAACCTAATGAATATGTCGACTGGCTTTAGTTTCTTATTCATGGAAGTCATTCAGCTGTGGCATACTGTATACAGTTCTCCGCCGTAAGCAACAGCATTTCTCAGTCACCGAAGGCGAAAGCCATGTACGGTGAGGAAACAATGGTCTTCTCAGTTATGTCCGTGGAAGCGTGCTAGTGCATAGATTCCTCTCATTAGGAGCCAGGGGGTTCAAATTTGACACTATCGTTCACACTGAACTCTTCTTGCACTGAGAAAAGCTAAAACAATTCTGTGTTAACAGTTACTTTGCATGTTTGTTTTTTTTTTTTTTCAACAGTGGAGGAGAATATGCAGAATTTTGCTACTATCAAGCTTCATTTTGTGTCATTGTATGTCTCTAGCGATCAGACCAGATCCACAGAAACACTGGCACTCCCTACCGCCCATATCCTTACCAGTTCTCTCTCATCTCAGGGAAGTTTTCAATTAAAACTGAATTGTAGAGTGCTGAAGCATCATGTGCTGAGTGACTTTCATTTACAATTTCTTTAAAGCACATGTATAAAGTAATATTAAAGTAATATGGTTCTGGAGTTCATTTTTTTTTTTTTTTCACTTAAGAATAAACTGGGAGGTCTGCCATTGCAATTTGGATATATTTATCAAGTCCTAAACAAAAGTTAGTTGCTGAATAGCTGAACTGATCAGACTTGAATAATAATAGGGGTTTCATTAGTGGTTTCTGCTGTGCAACAAATGGCCCTTGCGGTTGTAAATTCCATGTCTTTGTTCTGCTTCTCATCATATCTTATACCTTTCTTCTGTATGACTTACTAAAGAACCGTGCTTCCATTTTGCCTAAACCATTTAAGTCTGTAGACTGAGGAATAAAGGTGAAGAAATAAAATAATCAACCGCGCTGTTTTGACTTGTGATAGTTTAAAACTTGATTTCATTTCCTGCATGTAAATGTTGAACTTGTAAATCTCAGAGTGAACCTCAGACATAATTACTGACTTTCTGTCACTTTAGACATAAATAGATTCCAAATTGCTTAGGTGTAATTATGAAATATGCAAGGGCAGGATTGAATGCATTAAATGACAGCTGAAAACCTACGATGTTCACATTTCCTGTCAATGATTAAAGCATGACCCCTTTTCTAACTACTTTCCCCCCAAAAATGATATTTCTACTGCATCTGAATTTTAAGATACTGAGCCAGATCCTTGGCATGCATATGGTTTGAAATAGTCCTATTCTTACAAATATACCTTTGCATTGGTAAATGGAAAATCAAATGGATCAGCTAGTTGTCAAATATTCAGCTGTCATAAAGGCACATCCTTCTTAATTGAATATGTCAGGATAATGAACACTAGCTGCAAATTTAAAGTATTCTACTTTTAACTGTGTGGTTTGCATCACGAGTTTAGCATGCATTATAATTTGTATGAGGAAATCGATTCTTATCTTGTTGAAATACGACACTTGGAAAAAAATCTCTTTCAAAATTTTTCTCTTTGGTATCTCACTTTGCTGAGAATGAAATATCTGTAGCATCTGTGCAGACTTTCCCAACAGTGAGGAGTAAGAAAGATGTCAGCCGTCGCCGCCATATGTGCTATTCAGTTGAGAGAAGTTTACCCCATGAATTAAACTATTCCGACAGCTAAATTTTCACATAAAGCCTAATAGTCCCACTTTAAAGGACCTACTCTGGAAATAAATTTTTATTGGAATTATATTTTCGTTGGGGATGACAGGATGAAGTTTTGAAAAATCTGAGTTTTCCTGGTTTAAGTTCTCTTTTAGCAAACAAGCGTTCAAAATACAGCTGAAGCCAAAGGAGATCTGCAGCGTATTCGAAGACAGGCCTTTGTAAATAATAGCATTTAACCACGAACCTAATTCGTATTTGTTTACAAAGGGGTTTATGGAGTTTTTCAAAAAGTCTTTTAAATGGGAATCAAGTTACCTTTTCATGGTGACCTTCTACTTCTGTAACTTTATCACAAGATAATATCACGTAACAAGAGGTGCCGTTTGGGACATAGCGCCCCGCCTGTAAGAAACACTCGCTTCTGCATGACGGTGCTTAAAAGCGTGTAGAGCTTCCACCAATAGATCCTGGGTTTCCTTACAGAAATATTTGTCAGACCTTACCAGAATAAATGACTCGCTTAGGTTGTCTTATGAGAAAGCATTGTCATGTTCTCTGTCCCTTCCCTGTACTCCCCTTTTAAATATTGTCTTCAGGTCATTGGAAAGTTCCCGTAGCATATCCCTTCCCAACCAACGGCATAGTGAATTATGGCTTGGAAAAAGAATTAGACGCTATATATAGCTACATATAACTGTATATAAAACTATGTACTACCAAAGCGCTAGGAAGGTTTTCGCTATGCCAAGACTTATTCTTTTTAACAAGAGGAGGTAAATTGTACATGTGTGAAAAGCCTGATTTTATGCAAAGAGTTTTCACCCAGGGTAGCCTGAGGGACTGGAAGTCGATGTCATGTGGAGCAGCAGAAGTGATGGTTTGCAGACCCAGCAGCCTCCAGAGGAATCAAACCCCTTTATTTTATGATTTTGGCCACTGACCCTGTGAGATGCCTGGACAGATGTGTGCCTAACACTGACTATCCAGCTACCTGCCATCCTCCACGGACAAGAACATCAGTACAGCAAAAAGGTCCAGTACTGGGATTTAACAATATAGCAAAAATCATTATCCTGTTTTGTTTTTTTTTTTTTTTTTATGAAACAAGATGAAGGATATCAGCCTTTAAACATCTAAGAGATGTTTTTGTTTGTCTGTTTGTTTTTTTTTTCCCCATGGCAAAACTACTCAGAAGATTGAAAGAAGCGTTTTAAAAGGTACTTACACTGTACATGTTAGAAATCTGGCTCTTCAGTTTCATTTTTGTATGCTATAGCAATAGGATATCTAGTGGTTTGAAAGCTTAAGGCATCTCTGAACTAAAATAGGCTGTTACAGCCTGTAAACTAGATCTTCCTTTATTGGCATTGGAGATTATAGTGATGCTTAGAACTAGTATGTCACAAATAATAGTTCTATCACACAATTGTTATATCACAAATGACAATAATCCTTTAACAGTATCATTTTCCTGTGCATTTTCTCTATATATTTGATAAGCATATAAATGCAATATAAAGGTATAACTAATTAGATGGAAAGTAAATTAGCATGAGGTGATTCTTAACTTAAAAAACTATTTGCTCAAATGTTTCACTTAAAAACCACAGGTCAGAATCTTAACTGATGTAAACTGACACAGCTCTGCTGTCTTCAATGAAGTTAGGCCAATTTATGCCACATCTGCTACTACTGAAGTCAATGTTTCACCCTGAATTTTATATTAGATAATGAAACAAAACATGTTTTCTACCAGCAGTAGCACTGGTCCTTCAGGTAATGTATTCCTTCAAAGTTATTCTCTTAGGAAAAAACCTGCTTTTCCATCACTATATACATGTATATAATATATGCAGACATATATACAGACAGACAAAAAAGACAGATGCATAAATGTATCAGAACAGGATGTCCGTTACTTAGAAAATGCACTCTAGACTTTTTCTAACGTGAAGTACAGAAGGGATAAAAAAAAAAAAGTGGAAAGTATAATTCAGCAAAATTTTATGAGTTGAACCAAAGATTTTTAAAATACACAGAGTCCGGAAAAAGCAAATATGTTACAGGTGGTAGCATTATATAACTTCATATGCAATAACTTAATGTTTTATGTACATCATAAATCTGACCTAAATTTAGAGCTTCTTTATTGATTAAGAATGAGAAATAACCTGCAAGTAAAGTGATCCCAGATCTTTTAAGTTCATCCAGTTAAAAATGGGTTTTAATCTGTTGGACAATGACAAGAAATTTGGAATTAGGAGACAATAAAAGAAGCCGGGTTAGCTCTTCAGACAGCGTCTATTGATTTACCTCTGCTGAAGAAACCCTAATGTGTTCCTGCTGAGGATCTGGCAAACAATTTTGTACAGCTCTTGCAATGCCTGTCTGAGTGTTAAAAAAAAAAAAAAAGGGTTCTACAGGGCATTCTCTCTATACCTCCACCTGTACGTAAGGGTTAAGTAAATGGAAAATCCTGTTCTTTCCTAAACAGGACTGTTCCCTGCTGGTTCCCCCAAACTGCCCCAAAGGGAGCCCTGGGGAAAGGGAGCAGGGCTCCCTCCCCTGCTCAGGCACGCACAGGCAGGTGCATTCTGCATCCTGTTGTGATTTTCTAGTGGGTTTAATGCACCTCTGTGTCTCCCTGCAGTTGGATTTGTTCCTTTCAAGCCCGGATCTGACTTGGGTAATTTTGCAACCGTTAAGTACAACATTCCTACACATCCAATCCTGTTTCCTCAGAAGTCAGTGGGAGCAGAACATAGCTCTACTAATTACTTTCTTATTTTGTCTGGTAATTGGTTTCTTGCGTTCTGTTGCCTTATGTGGAGAGAATGCCACATGTTGCTTAACCCCAGATCCCTGAAATTGGTGTGGGTGTCTGTGTTAGGTCACCTCACCTAAACTCGGGCACGTACAACACAGACATCTGAGTATGAGCCAGTTTGCCCCATTCAGTGAATGTACAAATACAGCCTCTCCAATGGATGATCTCAAGCTTTGAATTGGGCGCTCCTCAGGTATTTTCTGCATATACACATGCTACGTTCTGCCTAAATATGTTCTTTCCTGCTTACTCATGGCTTATGTGCTTAAGTCTACTCAAACATTAACTTTATTCTTCTCTCTTAAATACTGTGGTTGTTCACTTACACATCTGGAATGGATTTAAGCGAAGATTAGTCTGCTTTACTCCTTAGACTGCGGTGTAATTCACAACATATTAGGTTGTATACATTTGCACAGATCATTTTTAATCAGATGCACAGCATGCTGTTCATATCCTTTTACCTTTTTATTATTATTTCTGATACTGTACTTCATCAAACTCAATTAGACCTGCCTAGTTTCATCACTAGAAATGGGTTTCTTCAAGTACGGAATGGGGCTGCGATATGCTGCTTCATATCGAAGAGATATTCAACAGATATAACAATTCATATTCCCGTTACTTTATGACTGTAATTTATTTCCTTTACCCAATCATAAAAATCGTACCAGATTCCAGCCTCCTGCAGCCTGCTCCGGTTCCTTCCAGCGTCTCCCCTATTACTTGCCACTCTTTTCTTTAAATTTCACTTCTCCATCCTCTTCAGTTTGGCACACGCTAATTTCCTCTCCTCCATCGGACTCGGGCAGGTGGGTTATATTCAGAGCTCGCATAAACAAGCAATCATGTCAGACAGTAGGTACATTCCCTGACTATTCCCCTAATCAGTCCACATTTACCTCTCTAAGTGCTTGAAAAATAAATAAGCAGATGGTGAAGCCAGTTAATTTTCCAGAAGTGTCGTGGCAGAAAACGAATCTTCAGGAAATGTTTCCGATGGCAATTTTTTACCTCAAAACCAACCCGCTTGCCTTCACTTACACTTTTCCCCTTTTTTAGTATGCGAGGGAGGTATAAACTATACACGATACAGAAGCAGTGGCCCTTTGACACGTCCAGTGCTGCTGTCTGACATGACAACGTAAACCATCTGGCTCCCACAGACGCAGCGCGCAGGGGCGGGGGGGGGGGTCATATTGTATCCCCTCCTCCCCATTTTTGGAGTCTGTAATAGCTACTGCCAATCAAGCACCCTCCTCTCGCCCAGCTCCAGGAGGAGATGCACATTTGAAATTCCTGGCTAGGTGATACGGGCAGGCTCTAGCTGAGAGACGGACACAGGGCCAGATTATTTTTCATTGCAAATCTAATAAATTCATTTATTCGTCTGATTTTCACCTTCGCAAGGGACAGGACCCGGGCTGACTGTCAGATTTGCCGAAGCCTGAGAGGAGGTGGGCGCTGCCGCCTCCTGCCCGCCCCAGTTTCTGCGCAGGGGCAGACCTGGGCTGGGCAGGCGGTGACCCCCCCTGTACGGCTGTCCGGAGGATACAAACACTTGTGCCACGGGAAGGGCAGGTGAAGACGATTTCACTCATAGCTGAAGTCTGAAAAGGAAACCCAAAGCTAAAAGCGTCTGAAGTAGTGCAGATAAACACACTCCTGACTTCCCTGCTTTGTGAAGGTGAAAGCAAGGGTCGAGAGAATGATTCAGGCACACGAGGACTAACAAACTTACTGCGTAAATGACCAAAAAATGCACCAATTTAGATTTTGTTGATAGTTACGGACTGCTAAAAAGAAGCTAAACCAAACATCCTCTGCCAGCTCCGGGGCCAAACACATCACTGACTCAAGTGTCTCAAAATCCAGAATGTTAAACCAAGGTTGGATCTGTCCTCTCATCTCTGATCATCCTTTCTATAAATCCTTGATAAAGTGTGTGTTAGTTTTATGGTACAATCATAAAAGAGCCAAATGTAGAAGTAAATGACCTCATACCAGCTATCTCTCTGCAGATAGATTCTCTTGGCAGAGAGCCAAGAATTGATTGACACACATCTTACGGAACTCGAGTTAATTAATATGTCTACCAATTCCCAAATGGATCTCAGGAAGCAGAGAATCTGTTTAATGCAGTAAGCAATGACATACTGTGTGTGGTCAAGAGACAATCACTAATTGCCAAGAATGCATTCTGGAATAAAGCATTAAAGAATATGGAAAAAAAAAAAAACAAAAAAAAAAAACAAACCACCTTCCACTTTGCAGGTTCTTTATCCCTTCAAAACCTTATGCTCAGAACATTTTAAAGACTCATGTTTCAAATATCAAAAGACATTTTTATAGGGAAAAATGGTTCCCAGACTATAAAGTCAACACTCAGAAGGTCTGTTAATTTTTCTACAAGAAGAAATTCTGATTTTTAAATATCCGAATCGGCATTCATTTAACAATGATGACTTTATTTTCAGGGAACTCTGCAAACCTGAATTGCAAAACCATAAGGTAACTTGAAAGAACTGTTCTTTGGAAATCACAGAAGCTGCAAGTAACACATCTATGGACTCACCAGTAAAACATACCCATAAATTAAGTGATTGCTGAAAACACATCAAGAGCCCGGTTGCTAAACTGAAACAGTCCATGGAGCAATACTCAGGTAAGCCAGACTGAAAACAAAGTAAAGCGGACTAATCTACATTTCATCTTAATAGGAAAATTGACTTTTCTGGAGAGAAAAAGGATTGAAATGGAGCACAGAGACATTCTAGTCAAATTCCCAGCCAGGAAAACCAGCGTAGGCCCATTGCTTTCGGTGAGTGATACTGTTTTTCACCAGGGGAGACCATACTTATCTATTTAGTTATGACGATCACTGACAAAACAGTACAAGAGCTACGGCAAGATTTCTGCAACACTAAGCAAAAAATCAGCAAGCTGATTAAAAAAAAAAGAATGGGGGAAAGGGAGAGGAAAAGTGATTTATTTTTCACTAAAAAGTAAGGAAACAAAACCTAGGTCACATATGAAAAACTGTCAGGGTGTTAGGACAAATCTGAGAAGTGGGATTTATGAATGTGTGACACGATTTTAATTCCCAGCTGGGAGAAAGCTGCCATGGTGTCAGACTGTACTGACTAGTAGGAGACTAAAGGACAGTTGGCCCCAAAATAAATAGGCTGAACTACCCCTCTTGTAGCTGGTATCTGTCCTGACCGAAAAAAAAAGAGAGTGCTTTTAACTTCATGAACCAGGCAGAATGGGCTTATTCATATTTATTTAAGCCCCTGGGGGAAAAGATGCTCTGTAGGGGAGAAAAGTACAGATTCTGCTGTGATTTATCAATCAGCACGTCAGCACCTGATTGAGGAGCTGGTCCTACCACATCCACTCACCGAGCCACAGAAACTAGTGAGAGTGCATTTTTGGCAGGAAGACATTGTGGCTAAACACCAATAAAGATGAAAAAGAGGCAAAAAGGAAAATATTGTTTTAAGATAGTTTACCTCAGGATGGCTTCCAACTTCAATATAGGTGCAGACGGGATGAAAAGCCCCTGTTCCGCAAGCGTACAAGTGGGTTTGGTTGTAAGCCTTCAGCACCTTGATGAAATTAGCACATTCTCTCTGCAAATAAAAGGGAAAAAAAAAAATAAAATGTATCCACAAAGTTAATTCAGTGATTATGACTAATGGGAGCTCTTCTGCGTTAGGGATGTGCAGCTGAATGAGCAGATTTTCAAAGTGTGATCATTTCATGCTGTTTATAAGCTTGTTTATTGCTAAGCATTTAATAACTAGCCTGATTTGGGCTCTCATTTAAATATCTTTGATTGTCATTTAATAAAGCATCCACCCCTGAAGAAAAGATTACACAAAAAAAAAAACCAAACCCTAATTTTTGTTTCAGACATGCTGCATCTTTGTAATTTATGCTATTGCCATGTTTGTAAGACAAAACCCATTTATAGAAATGTGTCAGAATGAAATAATGAAGAAAAATGGACCAACTGTTTGCTTGTATTCAATTAAGTAACAATTAGAAGAAAGATGGGCCAGATGGAAGGAGTTGATGAAAAACAAATCATTGATACAACATTTCTAACAGTAATATGAATGCTGCCTCACCCCCGTTGTCTGTGTTTAGGGGCCAGTTTTACAAAGATGAATACATACGCTAAACTTTAATGCAATTACTGACAGCCCCGAGAATATAAGCGTTGCAAGACTTGGACTGCACATTTTCTACCTAAGTAAATTATCCACCACGAGTAATTCTAGTTCTCAGCAATTAAGAACTTAACAGCAACACTAACAGTCCCTAGTACAAATATTGACTGTTATCTGTTAACAAAAATGTCATTATTAATGCCTAATGTTATTAAAATGGAAATGTCTAACCTGATTGTCAAGTTGGTGACTTTTTCTGTTTACTTAATAGTTTTATTTCCATCGGGTCTAACAATCAAAAGAAATATGTCGATGCCTGTGACTTGGTCTACTCACACTATTACAAATAATGGATTTCAAATAGGAGACAAATAAGAACATTGAAATAAAATAAACATTTCCAGCGAAGGAAACTTTTTAATGCACATTTGATGACTTTTTCGGTACAGCACTCAGCTGCACCTCTCCAAGTGGACCAGAGCCCATGGAAACACCACCTGAGCTACCGCCCCCACACGAATCTCATGGACTGGCATCATCCGTCTCTGCAACCTGCTTGCTTATTAAAACAGATACTCTCAAACACAAAATAATGGCTCTGCCAGGAAAACGCATGTGCAATTTGAGGCATGCCTTAGGCCACCACAGGGAAAAATAATGAACTTACACAGATAAAATACTGATTCCCTGCCTTACACAAAGGACTGTACTGAAATGACGTTGTTATTGTTTATTTCCATAGCAGATAATGGCAATGTATTAAAAAGAGCACCCGAAGAAAAGCATACAGAATCTTACGACGTCTTTGGCTTACTGCTGAGAACTTCAGTTATATTTCCAACTGAGACGGAAGAGGAAACATAGAGCTAGTTAAGGTAATCCAACAGGAAATAGAAAGAAATAGAGATGGATGTTACCAGGGGTCTCTCTTAATTCTTTCCATTCTGACCTTTCTTAATAAAAACACACACAATTTCTGGTGCATGTGTGTTCTTCCTCCCACACATGTATAAACACGAACATACATTTATTATATGTCTATGTATCCACAGACCGCTTTCCACTGTCACAGTAGCAGAGTACTAAGCAAATACCTGGAATAAATCACCAAAATTACGTTGTCTGTTTTGATAGTGTTTTTAACGCTGTTGTCCTTTTTTCTTTTTAATAAAAGAAATATGGCGAAAAAAAATCGTGTGTTAATAATTCAATGCCTGCAAGAATAAAGATGGGCAAATCCTGCAAATTCACATAACATTAAAAATGAACAAAACTGAAATTGATCCTTGCTTAAACTCTGATATTCTGTATTTCAGATGGAGCATCTGACTTTGACTCTACATAGTTTAAAAGTGACCAGTGACTTGTGCATTATTAAATAATTTAGAATTTTCCCATTTATGGTTGTATCCGGCCAAATTTAATCACAGCACTGTTTCAGTAGGACGGTGCTTTGCCTTGTCCGGTTTGATGTACCATGATTTAAAAAAAAAATGTCTTTGTGGTCTACTACTACGGTTTGTTAAGGTTTTTAAAAATTGCCTGCCTGAAGAACACGGGATGTCAGAGGCCAGTGGACGCGTACCTCTGCAAAATGCTGGGAGTACCCGGGCTAAACCCACAGCCGGTGTGAATCCAAACAGACTGTGCCGAGTTCAGAGGAGCTATTCTGATTTACAGCACCACGCCACCTGCGACTGGATGCATTCGCTAAATACTGTTCAGCTGCTTATCTGTAATACACAGCAAGAAGGTATTAGCTAATACTTAAAAGGTGAGATGGAAAAGCCTACTTAGTTTAGGGGCAGTCCTCGTTGATTTTTATGGATGGAAATTAAGAAAAATTCTATCATCAGATTCACTGAATTATTCCAGATTAGCGTGGGGAGGAGGAAGTAACTCCATCATAGCCACGTTTGAGCTTCAAGTGCTCAGGACTGATAGTAGTGTAACTGTGTTAATATCAGTAAAGTTACTCTGGATTTACAATATATTTCCAAAAAGCAGATTTGACTTATTCATCTCCGCTTTTAAGCTCTCCTTAATTCGTGATACATGTTTTTTACCATAGATGTCCGAGAAATACACAACCTAGTTAAACAATGGGGAAGGTAAATACCTACAGCAATAAACCTTTGACTATGACAAATAAATGTATAAAACTTTTAAAGTTCCCAGTCCAGTTCAGACTGCTCTTATAGCTTCCTTGTGTTTTACAGCTGCATAAAGGAACCATTAAGGTCTATTCAGTAAATTCTTATACACCTCCCTTTATATATTTTACATGATTGTAAAAAAATAAATAAAGAGGTGTATTAAACCACAATAAATGACATCAAAGTAAAGTTACAGTTCTGATTTAAGCCCTTGTCAACTCAGGAAGTTTAAAGTGAAGTTCCTGCCCTCCCTGGGAGACGGTGCTATTCTCCCTGGACCACGAGCAACGGGCGCATTGATTTCAATTGCAGGGCAATGAGATTCCTTCCCGTGTCTCATTGGCCTTACGTACAGCTGCACGGGAACAGCGTGATGCGTGCAAATGTTGCACCTTTGCGTTTGGTACTTCGAACTTAGCAAAAGTCCGCTTCGTGATGGCAAATATTAGGTTTTCCCACTTTACGTGACCTGGGAAGGAAAAATCTTCCCATAAACCTCTAACAGCTTAAACAGCTTTGGCTGATTTGCTCAGACTCCATATCTCAGCACACACGTATGCCGAAGATATTCTGGTCAGGGAAAGTGTGTGAGCGCTGAGGTGACTTGGGTCTGCCGCGACATAAGGCTTGGGTGATGGACTCCCGTTTTCAGTCTCTGCTTCCGCACTCGGAGGCTCCTACGATGGTACCTCCAGCTGTGAAACCTGGCAGACGGCTCTGCCGGTCCCCACACCGGTGGCTACGTCAACTCGACTACAAAGCTACTCCGCAACCCCCTTGGCTGGAAGCCTGGAATGACTCGGGTGCCTCCAACTGGGTTTGTCCCACTTGGCAGCAGCCTGTCCCCTTGCCAGAGCCCCGGGCCAGCGCTATATTGTTAGCGCGAAGGTCTGTGCCAGCAGAACCAGGCATTTCACTACACGATCTCAGAGGGTAAGGCACTGGAAAGGAGACAAAGACAACAAAAGAAATACAGTATCTCGGTAAAATACAGCAGATGGGAGAAACTAACCACCGGAGGATGAGGAAGTAATCCAGAGGCAGAAGCTGTAAGGAACAAATTGCCAGGGAATTTAAACACTGTGTCTGCATGTGAGTTCAGCCCCCCAGCACCTCCGTATCTATTTTCACTTTCCCCAGGAAAGGGATGTTGTTTAAAGGGAACATATTCTGGTCATATCCCTACCCTTTGAATATTGTTCTTCGTCGAGTAAAATAGATGAAGGAAGAAAATTAGACTTTTAAAAATTATTTTCCAGGTGGAAATCAGGGTTTTTTTTCATATGTGAAAGCATGGTGGTGGGGGAGTTTAAAATAATTTTAGCCTAATAATGTGAATGAAAATGAATGCAAGGTTTGCAAAGTTCTCTGTAGGCAGAAAAGTATTACTTGGATAGGTTATGAAAATAAATCTTAAAGAGAAGCACTGGAATCACCATAGTGAATTGTTATAAATTATTCCACCTAATAATCCTGTTTATTATAATGGGCAGCTTAATATTTGGAAACTTTTCTTGTCTATATAAAGCCAAACATTGGTTTATGCCCTAAAGCTTGAGTTTATACATACACACATACATACAGCAGAAAGCATAAGTGATTGCATATGGTACAGAATGACTGAGGTAGATATTCAAAGAGAAAATTAGGTAAGTCATGTGGGAGTTACTGCAGTCCTCAAAACTCCCATTCATTTATCCTGCCTACCCCTGGAGAGGTTTAATCTTCATTTATATTTCAATAAATGGTATAAGGTTTCCCCAAGAGCCGTAGGTTCTGCCTTTGGCCTTGTAAAGAAGCACCTCTCCCTTAAAATCCAAGCAGCTAAGCCCCTACATCATGTCTGAGACCTTTTAGCACAGCCTGCGAGGTCTTTCTCTCTCTGTCCTGACAGAGGGAACTTCTTCAGATAGCTACTTGTTTATGTTTTTACAGCGTAACTGCTGGATATGCTTCTGCAAACGGTCCTGTGATGGCATGATTGCCAATATCCTCCAAAACATGGCCAAAGAAGTGGTTCATGCCTAGTCCTGGCTTTGCCATATGTGATGGCTGAAGCATTGACCCCAAACTTGGGCTGCAATCGAGTTTGTTTCTCTGCTTGAAGGAATATGGACCGTATCCCTCCCCAAAGCCCAGGATCTGGACACTACAGCCTTTCCTGGGGTTAGTTTGGCATATAGGGGCACAAGGACATCAAACCGAAGCCATTCTCCCTTGCGTACGGGAGTTAAAGCTTCATTTGGCCACCTGGAGGGAGTTTACTGGGCATTCCGGACTGAGAAAACGGTTTTAACTTCAGGTACATTACAGATGTTTACGCTTCCTTTAAACTTGACTGAGGAGGTTACGGTGTTCAGATACTCAGCTCCACGCCGACAGTTTATTGAAATGAAAGTGGCTAAAACCATTCGCGACATCCTTTGGTGCGGCAGCCAAAGCACCAACCCCACTGCAAATTCTGCTGTACTGAACTCCTACTTGTAGAACAAGTTGAGAAGTTATTAGACTGTCACTTACATTCAGAGTGTGAATTAAAGTCAAATAGGTCCAGCGTGTCCGGACAGAGATCTTAACTCTAAATTTCAATTCCAAATGTTATATACTACGTATAAGGGCAGAGGGCCTGTCTTGAAGAGAAGATAAAGTGTTAATTAAGTTTTCCAGAAGGGCGCCCACTATATGAAGATCAATATGTCTAACTTACTAACCAAACATACACATTTATTTTTTAAGAGTTTTCTAATATTTATATATCAAATTGATAGAAGGGCTTATGCAGAGAGAGATTAGCCTGCAAAAATAAATTACAAAGAAAATGTCTGCGACCAAAAGCATAGGAGCCAAATGCAGAAAGACTGAAAAACAAACACTACAGATATGTAACACTGATTAGGCTGTGTTATGCAGACTTTTCCCGGACAGTTACAAAAATAAAGTCCATCCATCTGTCAAAACATCTGCTCCGCGTATGAAAATTAAAACAGAATTTAGGTGGTTTTTATGAGTTTCCAGTAATTATCTCTCTTCCAGAAGCCTGGAATTTACATCCTTGGATCTGGATTACTGATGCAGCAAAGACTTTTTAATGACATCTTTTTAAGTGGAAGTTTAAGGGTAAGTCCCTGTGACCAACTAATATCCAGATTTTTCTCCTTATTTTAAGAAAGCCGTTTCATTTTTTTTTTTTTTTAACCAGCATTGATGTCCATACTACTTCTCAGATATTACAGCAAATGCAAATGGCCAGATTATGCAGGGCAATAAGTAGAAATCCAAATAATCCATTACAGTATCATTAGCTTCAACAGTTTTCTGCCGATTTAATCCAGATAAGGATCAGACCCTGTAATACATTCTCCCTTATTTCAGCCTTCCCACATAGCCAAGCGATTAAAATATCAGAAGGTTTTGTCTGAACAGGATGGACAAGGGGATTTATAGCTATCCTCTGACAGCTGGACAAACAAAATAAATACCTGTTTTGTCTTTCAAATCAAAGTGGATGGACAGTTTCCATACAAAGTCCCATGCATGAGTTTAATTAATATGTTTACTTTTTTTTTTCTTCTTCTGTCCAATTAGCTGAATTCTCAAGTGGCAAGGTCAAGGATATCCATGGAGAATAAGTAATCCCTGATATTACTGCTGTCACTCAAATTTATCACACTGCTGAAAGATGTTCCGGACTTATCGGGGAGCTTTTTAACTTCTCTCTTTTGCTCGCGGGCTACTGCCAGCTGCGATCTGTTCAGCCTGGATTGGCCAGGTATCCTTTTCAGCATGCAGCAGCATTGTTTCAAGGAAAAAAAACCCAAAACCTGGAGGGTTAGTGCAATAAATATATGTGTGATTGCCACGTACTCAGACGATCGATTCTCAGCTTGATCCTGCAAACGCTTTAGCATGTCAGTGGGCACATGCAAGGAAATCCTCTCCTTGGTGAGCTCTACGTGGGCATACGCTTTCCCAGTTCTTTGCTGCTTGTGTGCAAGTTTTCGTAAAATGCAGTGAGATTATTTAAAAATTGTTGCTGCTTCCCTCTTTCTTAGAAAAGCACTAAGAAAAATGTTGGTCAAAGAGCACGGTGTGCTTAAACAGGCCCAGAATAGACAGGGAACAAAGCAAACTATTCCAGCCCTCTTAAAATGCAATCATATTATAAAATTTTATTGTATTGGAGTAAACTAGTTGGTAACACTGCTGCAAAGCTACTGCGCTAAGTGCTGCATTGGCAGTGACAGGAAAGTCCCCGAGCACCAGGAGCTTTGTACAAGCCCTCACGGGTGGGGAAATGCTTCCCGGCACCTGTACCCGATGGGATAACCTTCCAGCCGAACCTGTAGAGGCAGGTGTATGATTTTAGAGCGGGGGAGGCCAGCTGGCATGAAAACATTTGCAGACTATGATTTATTACTGCGTACCCCTTGCAGTTTGGATCGATAGCAACATCCCCCCCCCCCCCTCCTCCTCCCCGTTTTGTCATTATTGTACCTTGCAATTAGCAAGATCGATGTTTTATAGCCCTGCCCTCTGAGAAAGAGTCAGTCTGCGGTGCTGAGGGAAGTTAGTTGAGCAGCTGAAGTGTCAAGGTCTGCGTTACAGAAAGGGGTTTCTATTAACTTACTTCTTGGGGGTTACATCCCCATCAGTCAAAGCCTTACAAGCAGTGTTCATCCTATCGCGCGCACTTACCCACGCAAATCCAATATAAACCTTAAATATGTCTAGGTAAACAAGATACCTGGTCTCTTTACAAATCTGTTATTCTGTGGACCAATTGTACTTGTCTTCCCACCTCAGAGCTTTGAAAAAGCTGACAGATCTTTAGACCTGGTGCCCTTTATATTGGATTGTGATCTGGAGGACTTGACGCCTCTGGAGATGTCAGGAATGACACTACTCTTAGGCATGGTGACCGCTGACAACGTTGCAGCGGAACCATTGATTAATTCCGTATCTAGATTTTCCTCTGCTGTCAAGATGTGCCCTGAGAAATTTCAGACTGAAGGTACTGATGAGGGTTGATAAGACGTTTTTGGTTGCCTGGTACAGCTTACTGTAGTCCAGTTATCTTTCCAATTAAGTTATGCCTGTTATCTGCCTGATTTTTTGATATGACAAGAGTTCATGAGAATACATAAAATGTGTAATTTACTCAAGTTGCAGGATGTCTGCATGAATTTAAACCATAAAAGCATCAAGACAAGAAAAAAGAAGCCAACTAACAAAGCATGTGATAAAAAAAAAAAAAAAAAGCCACTGAAAAAACCCAGATATATCCTGATTCCTTCAAGCCACAAAACTGCATGCCATAGCAGCGAACAGTTGTACTGTCAGCACACTTGCGCAGCAGATGGAAAGCTCCTCTGGTTCTTTCCTTGTCTTAGTGAGGGTGAAACACAAAATGCCTCCTTGCCTGTCCTCCTACCTACTTGCAAATCCGGTAGTCACTACCGGCGCTTGGTCATTTGGCCCAGAGTTTACGCTAAGGCTGAGCACGGAGAGAGCTAAGCCAGGTGGGATACTCCCTCGGGTCTGTCCTGGAAACAGTCTTAAGCCAGAAGCCATCAGAAGTCATGAGAAGCCCCGCTTTAAAGGTGCCTCCCTTGGCTGCACAGACTAAACACATCAGGCCTTCAAATCTTTGTCGTTAGCACCAACCACCTGAGCCGGCAATCTTAGGAAGTAAAATTTCTCCAATTTTTTTTTCTGCATACAGTACGGTCAAATTGCAAGACATGTTTCCAGTCCTTAAATCTTCATTCAGCAGAGGCAGACAATAATTGTTCCGGACCTGGGATGCCAAGAAAAAGCTGCAGCGCTAAATAACTGATTTAACGACCATCTCATATTTTTGTACATCTGGTTAATGCGTAGTTAACAAGACCAAACAAAGTCTTTTGAGGATCCAGTCCAGCAAACAAGTGGGTTTTTAGGATTTTGCAGCCACAGTGTGATTGTTGTACATTAAACCTTTCCGTGAGTGTTAGCAAGCTTCCTTTATTTTGAATTGTTATCTTTTTCAGTAAGATGCACTTCCGACAGCACAGAATGAATTTATTTAAGGAACAGAAAAGTATTTCAGAAATAACTCAAAACGTCGGGAAGCCCTGAGGTCGAGCAGAAGCCAGTTCTTTTCTGACCCTAACTTTAAAACAAAATTGGGTTTGCTCTGTAGAGTGAACCTGTCCCGCATTTTGAGCATGGCTTTATTAGCAAATGAACAATACTGCTTGGTTTCAGCCCAAGCAGTCTCACCAAGCCCAGCAGCAATTTAAGTTGCGACCACAGTCTAGATCTAAAGAGTCTCTCTCGTTTATCTCTTCTATCTGGGTGGGGTAATCACCTGTCTCCTGGAGAAATCAGATTACACCCCGCCTTTCCGAATGGGATCAACACCTGCTAATTGGGTGGAGTATTTCAGACAAACAGGTTGTCAAGCCTGTTGTAGACACATAAAGCACTTAGACTCCAGATCAGTCAACTTGCCTTTATTCAGCACGTTACAGGCATATCCTGTAATGACTTCCACTCACAACCACCCAAGAAAAATATACTCAAAACTTCTGTGCTGAAAGGGAACGTAAAACCATGAAGTGTTGAAAGGAAGCAAAAGACTGTTGCATCTATAAGGGACAGTTGCTTAGCAATATGTGCGCCTGTAAATAAGCATACTCTGTAAGCTAGACTATGAAGTTACGTGTGCCTTACTGTGGGAATCCGGAAATTTGCGTGAGGATATTAAACTATTTTGACACCACAGAGAGATGCTGAACAGAGAAACCTTCAGTGACAGAAGCCTACAATTCCCACTCACTCAAAATTTGGCACCAAAGTCATATATTTGAAATGAGAGTTTGCTAAGCAGTTTTGAGTTCTTTTTTTTTTGTTAGATTTTTTTTTAGGCTTTTTGTTTGTTTGTTTGTTTGTTTGTTTTTTATATTCCTGATACATGTATAGTAACCTGAAGTTTTGGAAGATGTTAATTAGGGAGGAATCACCCAAGGGAAAAAGAGATCAATAGATGATTTGATCCAACACAGATCACATCACTCAGAAGAAGAAAAATAACATACAAAAACCCTAAAAGCAAGAGAGAAAGAGAGAAATTCTCCCTTTATTTACCGTCTTACTTTTCGTGTTCTACCATCTTCAGAATACAAAACTTGCTCTACACTGAAAAGATTTTTTTAAAGCTCTTCTGTTGACATGAAGATGTGAAAACTGAACAAAGCATCAACTTCAACAGGAAATAATTCCATTCTATTTTGTTGGTTATTTTAAGAACTTTCCCTTTAACTAGTATTTAGTTCATTTACTTATTACAAAAGAAAAAAGGCAATATTTAGACGGGTGTGCTGCAGGGAGGAGTTTAGTAGACCTATTTGTGGTGTATGTAAGTAACAGGACTACAGAAAGAAAATTAGTTGTGGACTAATTTAATAGTGACATAGTGACCACATCTTGAGTACAGAGGAACTGTGATATGTGATCTTTCAGAGTAGTTAATTTTTAAACTAGCCTTCCTTTTACTAAAGCAGCAGAAAAAAAGCTCAAAAAACTAAACCAAACCAGAAAACCCCCAGTCTGTTTGCTAAAATAGAAAGAATTTGGGGGTGGGTGGGGATGGGGGGAAGAGAGAAAAGATTTGACTGGCACCAAGAGAAAGGCTTTTCTCTGACTTCATGAGCTTCACACTGAAGCTCTGAAAGAAAACAGGGACTAAACATATCGATCATTTTTACTAGTTATCCAGTTAATGTGTTTCTCTGGAAAGAAATGTACAAAGAATAAATTTACTCTGCCCATCTTGGGATGCCACATATCATAACAGGGAATTACCCAATGCCATTTTGAAATAGCAATAGCTGGTAATTCAGCCATAAATAAAAGTAATTCTTGGACTTTGCCAAGGCCAAACTAGGGCTCACAAGGAACACCTATTGATAAAAAATTAAACCCCATAATTTTGGGAACATTTTTTCCTTCATTTTTCCTTTACTTCCCTGTTACTAAGTCTGTGACTTTGTATTTCATAAACAACAAAGAAAACATTTCTGCAAGACTGCATTAAATCTGATGAATATTAAGTTTCTTTCAGAGGCAAATTTCTATAGTCACACCTATAAACAGAAAAATCAGCCCAAATTTGGAAAATTAGCTTTCCCCTTGATCTGTATCAATTTGTTCCCCATACTCAAAGACTTAAATGACTTCCCATGATACATAAGTGGGTAAAATATGAAAATCTGAACAGCTGCCAACTTAATTCTTCCTCTGTATAAGTACACAAGTTATTACCTTACAGTAACTGATTTGCCTTGGTCAGTTCATATAAAGAAATATATGCAAATGCCTAAATGAGCACAAGCTGTAGGATCGACATCTGAACTAAGAGCCATAAACGAGGCTTTATGCTGGTGGGTGCGTTGTGGGGGTCCATCCAAGAACTGGAGCTGGCGCAACCAGAATTTCCTTGGGGGGGAAATTCTCTTAGAGAGCTCCACAGGGCTTTGAAAGACTCCAGTGTATCGTACTTCATTTTTACCAAGCTCAGTTCACCTTTAAGTGAAGAAGTTGGAGGTTTGTTTTATTGCCCCCATCTGTCTTTCTCTTTTGTTTGTAGTCTACGCAAAGCAGTTTTACACAGCAGCAATTTTAAAGCAGCACTCTACTTACAAAATGTCTCACTCTTTCGTCTCCCAAATGGTAAGAAATGCTTTGGTAGGAAATCCTGCCCACGTTAAAGATCAGGGACAAGATTAAGGAGTGAGCAGCCCTCAAGCTAATAAACCCCGCGTACTAACTGGGACAGTTGATAGAGTTGAAAGGGATATGCAGTGGCACCATTTGTCTTGCAAACGGCTCAGAAGTCACATTTCTCCTTGTGGTAGGTAATACTGAGAGTAAATTCTGCCCCGACCCTCGTTGGAGGTCCACTGCTTTGGATTTTTGCTCACTTTACCCCTTCCTACTCCCAGGGGACACACGTCTTTCCCTTTTCCCCAGGCTGGATAGGGATCCTGAGTCTTTTGGCCCTGTCAATGGATTTCAGCGCTGTGCTGGAGCCAGGGAGCCAGTAAGGAAACGGTGGTGAGGGTTGGTGGTAGGAAAGCCGGAAATCTGGCTGTAAATGTCCTCCAAAGGAAGAACCCTGGCAGAAGGGGATGAACTTCTCTTTGGCACATCCAAAGGGCCAGAGGTAATTTGACCAGAAAAACTGTGCCTGTCGGATGAATTTAGAAGCAGGCTTTCTAGATCCAGTCAGCATAGCATATTTAATTTTCAGATTGTCTCTTTAGATCTTTGTTTACAATAACAGATGAAAAGAATTACTTTTACTTTCTGCCTCCATGTTCTTCTGTTTTCCCTAAGGCAACAACAGTAATAAAATGACTTAAAGGGAATAGTGTTCATTTATTGCCAACTTTGTTGTTCCAAAGTATCCCCAGATATGGCCGAGGGACACTTGCTAAGTTACACACTGCTTTTTCTTTTTTTCTTTTTCTTCTTTCTTTCCAAATTATATCATTGCACACTGACGGATCTATAAACCTATGGAATTGCTAATCTTCCTATGATTTAGGGAGGGGCTGGAAAACTTTAAAGGAAGCATAAACCAAGATGGCATATAAACATTTTGGCTTAAATTAAATATTATCATAACAAATGAGATGGTGAATTAAATTACAGCCATGTGATTCTACCTGCATGAACCATAAACTCAATAATTAAGTGCCAGCCACACTTAAATGCAAAGAAGCATGCACAGAATATAGCTATGCAATGTATAGTGTAAAGAGCCTTGCTTCTTCTTAACTGGGAATAGGTTTCTGAGCTACAAAGATTCCAAATTGCCACCAAGAGAACTATCAAGTATAAAAAAAGTGAATTCAGGTAAGAGTTAATAACTAGGTAAAATGTAATGGCCCAAGTAGATGTCTATCTCCTATAACCGAGAACACAGTCAGTGCTAATAGTCACAAAATTGTGCCGTTAAAGGAAATGACACAAAAGTGTAACTCTCTGTATGGACCTGTCTGTTCACGTGACAGAGCATATGTAGACGCTTGCTTGTACCAAGTAAAAGTACTTGGCACTCTTTGTACTTGTTAGTATATCGACATTTAATTCTCACCAGAAACATCCAGGGAGCAGCTGATTTCATATAGCATGCAAAGTGCGTGTAAGTAGCTGTCATCGTGTAGCTTGTCCTATGTGACTTTGGTAAAGTACCCATTGAAATTTTAAAGATTTATACATGTCAAGGCCAGGAGGGACCATTCCAACAATTCAATTTGAGCTGGGATCCTTAAAAGTGGCTAAATAAATTAGATAGTCAAATCACACTTGAAAATAACATCCTAAGGTGCCCTTCAGAAACACATCTTTAAAGCTTTCAAGTCGTAGAAATCTATCATATCCTTTAATAGGGATTCCTCTGATTGTGTACCACGTGAACTACTGCTATGGTGCCTCAGCCCAATCTAGTGCAGAGATGTAGCGACTAAACAGCAGCCCGAACTTTTAAAACAATAGTAAATTAATAGTTTAAGGACTAGATGAGCTTTCCAGTCAAGAAGCTATCCCTACCCTATCCCTACCTGCAAAACTAACTAGTGCTTCTGGTAACTTTTATAAATCACCCAAGCTTTGCTTCGCTGGTTTATGACATCCCAGGAATGTCAGAGTGGAATTGTAGCCACGGGGTTGTTTTTTTTTTTGCAGTTACCTATTATTTAACCCATATGCAATGCAGAGGTCGCCATGTGTTTATGCTGGGTCCCAGGTGCCTGTGAGATCTTAAAATCAAAATATTGCGGCTCACTAGTGAGGGATATGACTAGCAGCGTGTCTGTACTGTAAGTTCAGTATAAAAGCTGAGAAGTATTCTGTAGAGACTTCGCCTTCTTTGATCATTACCAAGGTCTGGTCAGGAATCGTGAGAAATATTCACGGGACTTATAGCAACCAGAATAGATCAAATGAGAGACTGAAGTCCAGAATAGCAAGAAATCCTCACAGAATTGCTCATTTAGTTGAATTACGTAAGCAAATATCTTATTTGTTATTTATAGCCTTTAATTTTTCATGAACAATGTTACTTTGGTGCTTGTGATACTCTATACGGAGGAAATGGAAAGATATTGTAATACGAAGTACTGCATGGGACAGTAATTATGATTTTATTGGAAAAAAATCTGTATTTTGTGGGAACGTGTAGCGGTTAACTTCTATCAGAGAGGTCCTGCTGTAAGTAAGTATGGCATAGCTGGGGGGAGCCTTTCAGCCCCTCTTCTTCTCAGATTGCCCGTATGGAAAAAAAAAAGAACCTAAGCGTACTTTAAAAGGTTTATCTATCTATAGGGTGAGAGAAGCTTAACTAATTAACATATACTAAGCCCTTGAAGAAACAGAAATGAAAATGACTGCTTACGGAACAAAGGGATATGAGGAGAGGGGCAACAGCCCAAGTCGGCCGCTCTCCTCAAATCCCGCGTGGACTGTCCTGAGCCACAAACCTACTGGCATGACTGACAGCGTCAGTACGAGGAATCCCTCTGAAGGAGCGAAAACGACAGTAAATTACCTCTTATAATTATGAGAGGAAATCTCGGAGGTCATAGCTGAGGTTAGCAGTGGGGCAAGCCGGGGCTGCACTTGCGCCGCAGCTGCTGCAGTGCACCTGGCCTATTAGTGGGGACCTGCGTTTTCAGCACCGACTGCCCCTGGAGATCAATAATTAAAAAAAAAAAAAAAAAAGTGTTTTTTTTTTTTAAAAAAGACCTTAACGTAGAAGTACAGACTGTCATGTGGGAAGTTTTGAACCATCACAAGTGAAGGCTATCTAATATCTAAGCAGCGGTATGTGCTGAAAGCAATACTAAATCAAGCGTGGTTTATATGCCACTTTATTTGTCCTCTATTTCTCTTGTTCCTTCTAATGAGAGTCTGCTGAGTTATTTTTATGGCCTTTATATTTCACACTCCCAAGGTACTGACAATAGCTTTAAGGAATAAATGAGGGAGGAATAAGTTTCTTAAATGATCTGTAATCTTTATCTGTAATCGCCGTTAAAGCAGTTACATTAAATACTCTGTTTGTAATGCAGTGTTTTATGGCAAAAATAGGTAGCTGTAAATATCTAAAGGTGGTGACCCGAACACACCAAGATACATAGTGCATCTTTCTAGTTGCCTTCCAAAACTGGACCCACATTACATACAACTTTTATTTATTTTTTTAATTTTTATGTATTTATTTATGTATTTATTTATCTATTATTTCTCACCTACATTTGTAGAGAAGTCTAAAAATTCATAAAAGACAGTAAAACCACCCCCAACAACCCATAGATGTGAAAAATGTTTATGAAAACAATTTATCTGATTTTAGCAACATTGTGCTGTACTTCTGTTATCCCCAGTTTGGGCTGCACTGTGTCCTGAATTCTGCGCTCCTCTTCTGCCTTATTCTTTTCCACCAGCTCCCGGCAGTGCCGCTTCTAATGCCCAGGACCAGAGCAGGCACCTACTGTGCCACGGTCACACATCACACTGGAGTGTGGTACTGGCTTCACCTTTTACTCATGATTAGCAAACACAGCTGCCCTAATATCATAGGAAACAAAAAAATCAAGGCGAATAAAATAGTTACAGTATAAATAGTCCTCTGAAGTTTACAGCAGTCAGAGAATGGGGACCTGAACTTCCCAGCTCACTCCAGAGTAATAGTGTCTCCATTTACACGGAATGGGTTGGAATCAGCCTAGTGCAATGTATAAAACATACTCTTTCTTACTATGGTGCATTTCTAAAAATAATTATTAAAAAATAAGCGTATACTTTCATTCTAGGTGATGAATCTCTTATTAATTTTCTAGGTTTCAACCCCAGCTATAAAAAAATCTACTTAATGTAATATAATACTTAGTATAAGAGCAAGTTGCAAGGTTAGTTAATTTGCTCAGACATTTAACACTAACCTTAATTTTTTTTAACCTTGAATATTAGATATTCTAGTCCTCACCTTGTAAAGTACTCCCGAAAGTTATTTGTGAGTGTGAAGATGGATCAATTTAAATATATTATTTCTATGTAATGAGATAGCCCAAGTATCAGGCGCTTGAGCTGTCCTTTCACATATATAGCTTAGCCCATATTTCTTAGTTTTTACCTAATCCACCTCTACTGTTCCCAAATGGCTTTTTATGAAGACAACTGTCCTCTATGGCCTAGGTAAAGACTGATGAAACTATTTTTATTATGACCTAGGAAATTATTCAAAGGGAGCTCTCTAGAGGCATATGGTTGGCATTATGAATATTTTACAGAATCATCTCTGAAAATCAGGCCAATAGCGTATACACACGGGGCCAAGTTCCACTCTCAGTTATACCTTGGCAACCACAACGATCTCCCATTTGGCTACGCTATGCGAGTATTTGTTTGGCTTATTGCATGCATGTATTTTTTATCTTTTTTCCCCGTCTTCAGCCCTGTCTTCCCATTTCCCATATTGTTCTTATAAAGAAGACAGTTATTATCAGTGTGGAATGATTATTGTTTGGGGGCTACTGACTACGTGTCTCCTACCTCATAAATGCAGGCAATAAGATGTACACAGGAATGAGGGAAAATGTACAGAAATTGTGCCTAATGTAACAGTGTCTTTCCTGAGGCACCAAAACTGATGCAGAATGTTAAAACCTCTGACCTCAATCTTGCTATGAACTCCATGCAGGAAAGGGCTGAGGGAAACCCACTGACTCCAGTGAGATGCCACAAAGAGAAAGCACATCTGGGAAGTTGCTGTAGGGCTGAGTCCTGGAGCAGGGCAAAAATAGGTCAAAATACTACACACGCTGAGATCAGGAGACAAGTATACAAGGGTTAATATTGCTCATTCTGATGTTTCTCCTCCTTTCTCTTTCTTGTTGATTCTTTTTTTGTTAGATAAATTCTATTTCATTTGCATGATTTCCATCTAGAAACTTAAACCTTTGGTCATAAAGACAAAATTTCATTATTTTGAACACGAAGGCTGAGACAACTCAAGACTGAAGTTCTGATCAGATGTGTGACCTTACCAAGGTGGAAAAATATTTTTAGAATTAACACAATAAGACATAATAAAACATTTAGAATGTTTTATAAAAGAAAAAAAAATGCTAAAAAGATTTGTACTTACCAGAATATCTTTTCCAGCCCACTTGCACTCATCCCTTCGGGAATGAGATACAGGCCAAACAATCTAAAGACAGAGAACAAAAATCACGTTGTGTTATTTCATGCTTCAACAATCACAAATTGCAGACCAAATGCTACAGAGTGTTTTTACCCAGTTTCTCTTTTCCCCATTCTTTTCCTTATTTCCTTTTCTTCCATAACATTTTATGACAAATAAATGAAATGATAGGGACAAAATAGGGATAATAGGAATCAGGGTAAAAACAATCTTGAAATATAGTCCGTACTGTGAATCTCCGCAGTGAAGCCTGAATACTAATGATAAGAAGCTTGACTCTCCATTAAGCGAGTGTTCTTCCACTGTTTTAAATCTGATGTAATGGAATGGAGACTGAGAGCAAAAAACTGCAGATAATTGCCAACAATAAATTGGATCTATATGAAATGCAACCTCATGTTAGAGCTACAGCATCAGAAATTAGATGTTTGACTCTTCACTGTATCCACTAGTACACTCTTTTACTAGGTTTAGTTAATTAAATAATAAAAAAGAAGCAATTGTATTTGAAAAGAATCACACCATCAAAATAGAAATGTTTATGCTGTTCCTATAGAGCTGCCCTAACACAAGTAAACCTAAATCTAGGTTTACTGTAATGTTTGCTTAGCAGAAAATGGATCTCACCTCATACGGAGAAAATCCAGAGACCCTCACAGTCAATTATTCATGTTTTTTTTTTTTTTTAAAAAGCTTTTAGGAATTACATATAGAATAAAACATGATCTTCCCATAAAATGCCAGGCTATTCATTTGGGAGCCTCAGATAATGCAATATGAATGGCCATAAGTCTGGATTACAGCCTTGGTGTTCAATACAGTTTGTTGAAAGAAAGTAAAAGGCAAAGTATTAAAAAAAAGAAGAAGAAAGAATGAATATGGATGACAGAATAGGTCGAAGGAGATGTTATATATTACATTTGAAAATACAGTTTGCAAGCATGGTTTTAAATTCAAAGTTTTCTTAAAACTAAATGAAATCCAAACAGAAATCGAACACCTTAAGTCTATAAAATGAGGCTGAAAATTTTATGAGCACATTCTCTCTCGAAGGATTCCCGCTACTTCCTGTTTCTATTCTCAGCATAAGACGTGCAGAGACATGTGAAAATTAAAATTTACTAGGTTGAAAAACATTAACCAAACTTCTCAGGTCTCCCAAAAGGACCAGTTCAAGTTCAGTGCAAGTTTTGGCCAAAGATTTCTGTATTCTATATATTGTTATATATATTGTTATATATATTGTTATATATATTGTTCTAATCCATAAAAAGAATGGCTAGATGTTCTTTCTCCTTATTCTCACAGCACAATATTTTCCCCTAATTTTGTTTAAAAATCAGCTAAATTGAACTGCTTTTAATAGCCTGGCAGTTCATTTTTTTGAGTTTGTGCTCCTTTGGAGTCATATGTTTCTACCAGCATTTAGACAGAAACCTTAAGTTCTTTTTTACATGGTGGAAACAACAACTAGTGAAGTTTGAACTCAAGTGCAGCACTGGCTGCATTGTACTTTTGATTGAAGATTCTTCCATGACCCTCCTGTCTTTAACAAGCAGATCCCGAAATTCTTTAAGCCTTTTGTCTGTTCTTAAATCTAAAGTGTAAATTGTAAGTCTGTTCTTCACGTCTGTTGCCAACATTCAGTTCCATGTTACCGACAGCAATTCTTTATTTAATGTAGTAATATTTGCATATAACTTCAAACAAGTGTTCTAAAGGTATCTGAATACTTAAGTATGCAAGATACAATTCCTCCCATTCTGCAGAGCTGTTTTCTGCAATGGAAACACCTTCTTTCCTTTAATTATTCCAGATGTTTTGCACATTAAGCTATCAATCCCTCAGAGAATTCAAATAAATAGCTAGTTTCCTTTATAGCTGCTCTAAAGAGAATAGAAAAGAAAATACCCAGTTTTCCTTTTATCCTTTTTCCTTAGAGAATACAAATGAATAGCCTGTCTTCCCTCTGAACAGAAAACACAAGGTATTTATTGCTATCATCTTAGGAAGCTAATAGTCAAACGGGCAAAAGGTCAGGAACACCAAGAAAAAAACATCCCTGGGTATTGAAGCAATATATCTCTCATAAAAGGGTACTCTCTGGATTTTAAAATGTGCCATGAAAATACTTCAATGTAACAAATCAAAGCTCCATCCCCTCGTTTACCTTCTTAGTATGTTGTTTTATTACAATAAATGAGAAATGAAATTATTTATTTAGACTCCAACAAAAGAATATCACTGAATTGTTTGTCAGCTTTTAATTCATTACCAATTTTTACTGGAAAATTATACTCTCCATCAATAATAGCAAGCTTTTACAGACCTATTCTTCTTTTATTAATACTGAATCTATTTTGGTTTGAAAGCAGCAGAAGCAGAGTGCCTACAAGTGCTGGGTTAAAGGAGAGAAATCAACCCTCAGACTCCCAAACAGCTTCTTTTTATCTGCAAACGAATACAGAGTAATAAGGCTTTTTTGTGTAAACTGTCATAATAGATGTTTGGGGTTTTTTTAGCAGTAAACATGAAAGTATGTCTTGCTTGGGAAATAGCTGGATTATTCACTTATCATTTACTTGTTCATAGCCTGAAAAAAGCATTGTAGATTATACAGTCATAGGTTATAGGCTTATTATAAACTTCTCTTCATAGACACAGTAAATGTTTTTGTTGTAATGATATTTCTGACATCCAAACACTTACCACACAATCCATACCGTGCCCAATATAGCCTGAGTAATAACAGTTCTGCAACATTACAAGTAGATATTTACATTGTGCAAAACATGAACGAAAGTACCTTTTGATATTCCTTGATGTTAACCAAGTTGAACGAAAATATGTGATCCTTTGCTCCAACGTACAGCCGACTCCGTTCTTCATCCAAGAGGAAAGTATGGTAACTGGAGCTATTAGCTAGTCCATTGAAATTGATTATATTGTTGGATTCCAACATTTCTGTAAGATAAAGGTAATACTTTCCTTGTTAATATGGTCAAATAAAATACAGACTTATATTTTGACTTGTACAGATTTCATTTTAGGAATTTATAGTTAAGGAGTAGAAAGCAGTGAAAGCGCTAGGGACCTGGCTCCGTGAATGTTTTTATTTCAAGTACCCAAACCCAAATTGCTCATGCGATTCAGCTCTACACAAACAAAGGTCAAAACATCAGTGAAATCAATTAAAATCCTGTAAAGGTGGTAAAATTATATCCATGTAACTCATCAACTGTTGGACAAAGTTTAATTCTGTTCTATCAATGAGATTTACGAGGATAAACCTGAGCATGACCAGCCGATAAAAACCACACCAAAACACAACATCTCCTACTTCCAACATAAAAAACTATTTCATATAGATCTGTACGTTATGAGAAGGGGGATATGAATGACGATTTGATGAGATAAAATAACATGTACAATCTAGTCTTACGTGTATTATTATCTTCCCAGCTTACTGACACAGGCAGCATATTGTTCCCTTGCTTGGAACCGTGTATTTATCCATCACAAGAATAAAACTGGAGAATCACAGAATCACGGAATCATGGAATTTTCAGAGTTGGAAGGGACCTCTAGAGATCATCTAGTCCAACTCCCCTGCCAAAGCAGGATTGCCCAGAGCACATTACTCAGGACTGCATCCAGGCGGGGCTTGAAAACCTCCAGAGAAGGGGACTCCACAGCCTCCCTGGGCAGCCTGTGCCAGTGCTCTGGCATCCGAACCGTAAAGACGTTTTTCCGTGTATTTGAACGGAACTTCCTGTGTTCCAACTTGTGCCCATTGCCCCTCGTCCTGTCACTGGGAACCACTGAAAAGAGCCTGGCTCCATCCTCCTTCAACCCACCCTTTAGATACTTGTATGCCATAATAAGGTCTCCCCTCAGCCTTCTCTTCTCCAGGCTAAAGAGTCCCAGCTCTCTCAGCCTTTCCTCATAAGGCAGATGCTCCAAGCCCTTCATCATCTTAGTTGCCCTTCGCTGGACTCCCTCCAGCAGTTCCCTGTCCCTGTCTGGTAATTTTGCTTCTGTTTAAATGTAAGAATAATTTTCTAGTTCTCAAACTCCTCACGGAACCATTGCACTTGCCAAGGACAAGATTTTAAGCACAAGGATCCACAGATTCCTTTTAGCTCTTCACAAACATTAACAAAGACATACACATTTTCCTGAAACCACTTAAAAATATTTTTTCTGTAAGATAATACAGACCATATTAGTATAAACTTCCGTGAAAACACTCTCTCTTTATTCCTGTCTACCTACACTGATATCCAGACCAAAGCCAAACCATCTCCATCATTTCAAGGCATGTCTGCGCTAGTAAGTCATTGACTGCGCTAGTAAGTCATTGACAAGAAAGTCTCCCTGTGACGACAAATCCTACGCGGTTCAAGCCCCGACCTTGTGATGTACGGAGGCAAACACGCAGTTATAGGAGCAGGAGCAGTTCCGTCAATGCCCGTGCAGCTCCTCACACAGCACCCGTGAGGACAGATGACCCCTCTCGAAACAGCTGCCAAACGCCTAGATGTCTAGGATTTGCCTAACAGTGCAGCTACCTGCTATGCCTTTTTGGTTTTCAAAAAGCTCTCTCCCATTTTCCACCATTACTCCAACTGATAAGCCAGGGTAGGGTAGCATCCTCTATGCTGCTAAAAATCAAGGTGAAACTGCTGTTAAAAAAGAAGCTTCTGCTTAATTTTCTTTTTTCTTTTCCTTCTTTATTTCCCCTTCTTTTATTTTAATCAGAACAAGGAAGATGTTAGGTGAGGCTTGCTTTGCACCTACATAAATGTGGTACTTACAATTTTACAGAATTTAAACACCTGCAGCTTAGTAGTCCCATGGATGTTAAACCTATTTTTTACATTCACTTATACCAGGTGGATTTTGGAGCAGGCGCACACTCTATCATGGCAAGAATTAGTAGGCAATATATTCAAGGAAGATAAAGATAGCACTAAGAGTCGCATAGCGTCCAAGCTAGCATTGCCCCAGTATTCTTTGAACTTATTTGGAAAAACTCTCACCAACACCAAAAAAGAGTTCATTTGCGTAGAAGAGTAGAAAAGTGTCAGAGCATATTTTGTTCCTTATTCTATGTTTTTTTCTGTCTAAATATAACTATACATTTGTATTACAGAATAAATTTTAAAACTTGTACTGCTCAAGACGTAAGTTCTCATTTTTTTAATTTTTTTTTATTTTTATTTAAATATAACAAGAAGAAATCAAATCACCCCAAGCAGTCTTGTCAAAATAATTCTTCTGGCTTCCTGCCAAGTTCTAGAATTTGACTGTATTGTCCTCCAGTTCACTTATTTGCATTTTGTTAGAGACTTTACTAATTCTCTTTACATTGTAATGACTGATTCAGATGTTGAATGTCGACTCGCTGAATAGCGAGTGATGCAGATGATTGATTGCTTAACTTTTCTTAGAACTCACTTGGCTAGAAATGCTTTGCTGTCATCTGTATCTGATCATTTTTCTTATAATATAGCTGTCAAAAACCTTTGTAATTTTTTTCATCTTTCTTGGTTTGAACTCGCATAGGTGTGATTCTGCCCTTTGTGACTGCGGCGTAAAGACAAGACCCTGCTGAAGTCAATGTTACACAAATGTAAAACTGATATAAATGGAAATAAGATGAGTTAGGCGCACAGCCACTTGGATTAAAACAAGCCCAATATGATTTTACTAATGTGGACTTCTAAATATTCACAACTACAGATGGTGATCAATGTTTTCTTTTCTTTCTAATATTCATGAAAAATGCCAGACCATAACATTGGAGTCTAAGGTTTATTATGGCCAAGAGTAAATTACATCATCATCATCACTGTTCATACGTCTCCACAGTATAAGTTAAAAGGACCAGGTGTAGCTGTGCAGGGAAATATATATCTTTTTTTTTTTCTTTTCTTTTCATTTTCTGTGACTCTTTAGAGTATGCAACAGTAAAGGTAACACTGGTGGGTTTTTTGTGAGCTTGTAATTTAAAATCAAACTAAAAGCTGAAACCCTGTTCTCTTCTTTAAGATTAGGACATTTCTAATGGCTTTTAATCCAGTATCTGCCGTATTGCCCCATTACTGACTTTTGCAGGAGGTGACCAGATTTCCAGGGTCTATTGCCCAAAAGATTAGGCCTAAGCGTATTCCAAGTGCTATATTTCAAATCATGTAAAATCAGGCTTGTCCTTATCATGAATCAGGTTGAGAATATAGGTGGAGGACAAAAAAGTCATTTGGGTGCTGATGATTCTCATTCACTACTAATTCAGTTAGGATTGAGTTACATCACACCTAAGAGGTGAAAACCTAAACAATCTCTGCAGTTCCTCTGCTGTTTATTCTAACGTACATGTATTTCTCCAGTGACCAATATGGCTTCGTATGACATTCTGGAAAGGGCTGTTGAAGAGCAAAACAATGGCGTTTGCACAATCAATACAAATTAAGTATTCTACTTCCTCAAATTAATTAGTTTCAAAATGTTTCCCATCCAGTGTCATTTCAGTATCCAGCCAGTGACTATTGCTGGGAGACTGACAGAAAGAGCAGTGACAGGGCACGCTCCCAGAAGGGCACTGATATCCATCAATTCTGTCAAGCGTCCATCAGTCATGCTGGCAAGGTACGCGGCTGATCCGTGCTAAAAGAAACCAAGATTTACAACAAAGATCGCACTGCAATGCCAAGAGGAAAATGATGAATGCCTTCAATAAGACAATGAAATTAATACTGCCTGCTCTGCATACCCCAATCCTTTTCCATTTTTTGTTGCTGTTGTTCTTATTAAAGGTTGGCATATCCATGACCTATGCAGACAGATAATGCAGCCTGTACTTAAAGTATTTTTTTTTTTACTTTCTTTATGCTTTTTCCAGTTATTTTTATGGCAAAGATGGTAACATTACTCCACCAAATGTTGCAGCCAAGTATCATTTCTTCAGTAATTGCTCAGAGAGCATTTTCTTATTTGCTTTCGACACATCCTCAGCCGTAGTCATGCCTGTTGTTTCGAACAGGAGTGAACGAACCCTATAAAGCTAACCACTGCACATTATGACTGTAGTATTGTCTATAAAATGCCGTATGAGGTAGATTTAGAGTGGGTGGTGATATTTTGAAGTCAATAAAGACTTCATTGCTTTTGTTATTGGTACTTACTTCCCACAATTATTAAGAGTGTTGCAGGTGACCAAAAATAACGGTTTGAAATGCACCACATCTTTAAAAACATCATATTATAATGAATTTTCACTTGTGATTATCATTGAAACCAGTTGGAGGCTGAGTTTCTCAAGGTTTGCGGGCCAAATTCTCCTACTAACAATTTCAATTCAAATACCTTTAATTCACTGTCCTGACTTGTTTGCTACATCTTACTCTCCTTTCTCTGCCAGTGTCCAAGTTTGAAGTATTTGACCATTTTCAATGTGCCTTTCTGTAGACTTTGCATGGCCTTTCTTCTATTAACTGATGTTTCTGTTGATCCAGTCTGACTTGTGTCAGAACATTCACTTTGCCAGGCCAAGCTGGCAAATTTACAGAAGAAAACCAGTCCCTAACTCTTGCCTTCCTTTTAATACATGGTTATTTAATTTGCTAATGGAATCACAACTAATAGTATGTATACAGACAGAGGGCCAAATTCCTGGAGTGAAATCCATGGAGGTATGCATGCACAAGGAATGTAGATTTGGTTTATTTTTATGACACTTTTTTCATTAAAGAATAAGCCAGAAAACCACAGCTATAGCTGAGACGAATACAGTCAGGCAGGTCCTGAGGTTTGCTTTATCCATGGTTGGTATTCCACTGTAAACCTTGTTTTATGTCTGTGTTCCTTCAGCGGCGTTTGTCAAGAGAAGAACATAACAAAAGCAAACCATCTTTATTTTTTACTTATCTACTACCAGACTGGCTAATCCTAGCGAGAGAGAGTTTTGTCTGTGTAACAAGTTAGAAAATTTGTGAGCTTTGGCCTGCGTTCCTGTTACAGACTTCACAACAACGTGCCAGCCAAGATTATTTTTCTTGATAAGGATCAAAGGGCCATATCAATTTCTAGAAAAATGAGAGGAAAGGTCTCCCAGTTTCCTCACTGGGATTCCGATCTGGCCTTGTCCCATTACTGGTGACTCCACAGAGTGACTGGATTCTACAGCGAGTTCTGCTCGTCATAACACGCTTGTGAACCAAATGAGTGGGTTGCTGGTTGCACAAAATTCTCGACCTTCATTCCTTTGCCAACAACGATAAGATCTCCTAGCAGCAGATAAAAGATGAGTCAATGCGTATTATGCCATCAAACAGGGATTTTGCTGAATTGTGAGCAATGCCTCCCACAACGTCATGCTAGAACATTTCCTTCTTCTCGCGCCAGGCTTTTACTTTGGCTACAGAGTATCAGGTGGCCGCATGTTTGCACATGCATTTGTTGCTTACACAGATGCATATTGTGCCTCTTCTGTATATCAGCATGTATATCTGTCTAAATAATCCCGGGTGTAAATTAGTCATTGCCCTTTGAGTGATTATTTGCTGAATTCTAAGATATTAACTCTACCGTGCAAGGAAAGGAGTGGGTATTTTAACTTCCAACCTCTCCTGTAGCTTCTCCACTTCATCGCTCTGGGTGTAGATGGTGAAGTCTGCCCCTGTCAAAGAGTTCAGGAAAAGGCAGGGATTGGTGGGAAATCACGACAGCTTCCTGCACAGCATTAGCCAGCAGCGCTTATTTGGCAAAACCAGGGATATGAGCAGGGAAAAGGCACCAGATTTGTTGCGTTGTGAGTCTGTTCCCCATCCAAAAGAGACAACGGCTGCCATGCCCGTAGCGAGATGTTTCAGCGGGCTACTTCCATGTTGACAGGGACTAACTCCGATGGGTGCTTGTCAGCTGTCTGAAATCAGGTGACCTTGACCTCGTCCTTAGTAACATGGTCAGTGGCCTGAAGGATAACTTCTTCCCCCACCCCAGGATTTGACTACTTTATACTTCAACTACTTTCTTTCATCTACACCTCAGACATCACTGGGACCTTCGGGTCTCGCCCTTAGTGAGGAGAATGGCTCAGCTGCCCACTCTAAGAAAAAAATAAGAATCTTGCTAACATTCTATGGTATAATTCAAACTTCTAAAAAGTAATTAATTAAAATAAAGGATAGCTAATTTATCCATTGTTTAATTTTTCATCTGAGAAAAAAAATTGAAACAAATAATTGCAGAAACGTTTGCTTTGTTACATTTTTAACTGGTCAGGCTATCAGTCTTTTAGTAACAGCCAAAATTTCCAAATTATTTTCAGCAATTAGCATTTGATTTCATAGTAAGGGTAGAATAAAAAAGACACAGAAAATGATAAAAAAAAAACTTAAAACCTTACGCTTTCACGTAATTTTAGAATTATGCTGCTTGGGAATATCAGAAAGTGATCAGTTTTATCTGAAATGAAACAAAAAACAGGTTTATAAAGTGTATGAGATCACATAGTGCAATAAGTGGTTTATCCATTTTTAGAAATGTAACAAGAAAACTTTTGTAATCAGCACCTCTGTTTTTTTGCTACATTATGAGCCAGATAAACTTGAAACTATACAGCATTTGTTGTTGATGGCAATTCAGTGTTATTGTAATTTGAATGAGATAAATCACTGGGAGAAAAGGGAGGGTTATCTTATCAGTAATCAAAATACAATTGGAACAGAGCCTCTCACAGCTGTTCAATCAGTTCTAGCTTTCATCCTCTTCATCTACCTTATCATAACAGTTGCCAATCACCTGGTTCCACTGAACTCTACTAGAAGGAGAAAAAAACAACCATTTTTTTTGCTGTAAAACTTTTGTTTCTGAAAGAACATGTAGTTCCCTGAACTATGTTTTCATTACAATTTATCTATTAGAAGTAGCTAGGACAAGATATACAGTTTTTAGTGCACTTATGATGTAAAGCAAGCATTTTAAATGAAACACTCCTGCCTACCTTCCACTGCAGCAAAGAACACTTGAGGGCCATGAGTATAGTTTGATTAAAACCAGATACTTGGAAAGAGGAATGTTGCACCAATGTTTTGTTTCAGTTGCACCGGCATAAGCATGGGCTCCTTTGACTTCAAAATACTGATGCATATGTTTTTTATACTGTAAAACTGAGAGAAGATTTTAGCTCATTAATGTCAGCGCTATTTAGCTATATGACAGCCCTTAAAGTGTTCTTGATTTGAATAATTGAAGAAGTCACATAATATTTCAAAGACATAAACCATTTATATTTCTAAAGCCAACCTGTTTTCCCTTTATTATTTACATTATTTGCCCTTTTTGTCTCTGAAAGTGAATCCAGATTATCTCTATTGCTCAGCTGTTTTCTTATAAAACATGAGAAATATTAACCTCTGAGCTAAACAAAGACTTGTAAAGCTTGATTTCACATCTTTGTAAAATCATTGTAACATCCCATATTATGAATTTGGCTTTGTAAGAAAGGTTATGTCACATATTTAACTGTGAACTTCACAGGTATTTATGCACAACATATTGTTACAAAATCATAGACAATAGATACTACCCATAGCATTTTCCTGTGTGTGATGAATCAGGCAGAAATAAACGATGGTGAAAAGAGACCAGGATCTGGTTGTACTAAGCAGTTATCTGTCTAAGGAAAAAAATATCTGGCTTAAAACTTGAGTAGGTAACATCTTTGCTACTTCCCATTTGTACTGGTATAAGGAATGCACAGGAGAAAAATGGAAGTGATGCATCGTACCAATGAGCCCCCGGGTATTAAGGGCAACATCTGTAACTCTCAAAATCTTCTAAAATGTAGCAAAATAATATGGCAAAATACTGAGCTAGTGAGAATGGTTTCTAAACATGCTAATTCACATAGTAGAAACACTGTAGGCACATTAACTCAGCCCTCTACCTTGGGTAATATATCCTCTGTGAGCTTGGTTAGTTCAACGCGGCACTGCATGACCCTAAATTGCACTATCTTCTGAGCTAGCGCAGGTAAACAACCAGCCAAATCCCATTCATTAAGTAGCTCAGTTATCAGATCTGGTTAGCAGTTCAGCAGTTCTCAACCATTTGTATGAAACTGCTGGTAAGTTAGTCTTCAACAAGCAGAACCAGTACTGGTTATCAAGAAAGTGAAATTGTGAGTAGTTGTCACTTCAAGGATTACCTTATCTATAGAGTACCGTCCTTGTCTCATTAAATATCATATCACAGAGGCATGAACACCTTTTCAATGACTAACAGCACAGACAGTTGTTTGCCCAGGGCCCAAATATATTTCATTTGGCCAAGTGGGGACAAGACGGGAAGACTGTCACGTCCTATCCTCTGCATGTCCTACCCACGTGTTGGGTCCAAGGGTAGCATGGAGCAGAGTTTTTACTCGCTGTTGCCCAAAAAAGCAAGATACAGATTTCCAGTTCATGAACTTTTTCTCCCAGAACTAAAGCAAAGCAGGAAAGGAACTCTTGCTCTATAGGCACACCTACTCACTCAAAATATTGACCATGCTGCAGTATAGACACACCTGAGCTAGCTTGAAACTCACCCACGTACCTATATTGTCTAAAACCACTGGCTAAGAGGCCAGCAAAGATTAATTGATTTTGTTCCTCATCTAATTGTGCCTCAATGAAGATGCATGTTGAATAACTAAGGTGTTACATCAGGCTAAGCAGGCAAGCTAATTTGAGGTTGGCTCAGGAGATATGACTATACTTTTTCACAATCATAACGATGAATTGAAGTCAGATATACTCAATGCAAAGACAAAATGTCTACATGCTGATTTTTGGTACAATTTGAGAAGTTTTAGGTTAGTTTATTTGTTTTTAAAGTCAGTTCCTCTTCCAAAAAACTATTATTTCTGGAAAAAAATCTTCTCAGGTTAAAATAAAACTATCTGGGTAATGTCAAAACCTGCCAAGATATCTAGGGATATAAGCAACAAACTACTTAAAATACCATGATGTTTTAGAAAATTCCTTTCTGAAAAGCTGACCTAGTGAGAAAGTCAGTTCATTTTTTTCTCATTCATTTCTTAACAGCATTGTTCTTTATTCTAAATTCCTAACAATTGAAGCTGAAAGTCCAAAATCCAGTCAGTGTCTTTACAATACACATGCCATGGACAACTAGGAGTCAAAAGGAAAAGTATTGTCAATAAGTGTATTGGAGTTGCAGTTGTGATTAAAAAAAAATCCTTCCTTATGAAAGTGTTTAGTTTTTTCACAGCAAAAAGTATTAATAGAAGAATTAATAGGTGCTAAGTTTGTTAGGGATATCGGGGGAAATTTTCAAAAAGCCCAGCGGTTCTGTTTTCAAGTGTGACTTTGGTATTTGACAACCAAGTTACCATTGATGCTTGGTGAGACTTATGGGATCGGTCCATGAAGGATGTAGATGTCAAGTTTGAGACAGCGTGAGACTGAGGGTGGCCTGCAGTGGGTCGGCCACCAGCAAGTGAGGGTGTGAACTCTTTCACTGGCATAAGAGGCTGCAAGAGAGAGGGTCTTTCTACAGCTTAAAATACTGTGATGTAGGGGAGAACCCAGCAGAGGCAGATTTGGTCTGAAATTAAACAAGTCCTTCTTTGACATATATATATATATTTAATTACTGAGCTGAAAATATAAAAGTGCACAAATTATTTACTAAGGTGAATTAGTTAATATGCACAGCAGGGTTAGGAAGCTTCCCTGGAAGTTTAGCTGCATATGCCAAATTGCAAAAAAAAAAAAAAAGAAAAAAAGTAGGACTTGAGTTTTCAGAACTTCATTGACAGATTTATGATGGAAAAAAACATTTGACTTGCTTCAAAATAAAAGGCCTTTTTAGGCTTGAAAATCATATATGAAACTCTTGTGTCTATCTAACAACTCTATTAATAAGATGCAAATAGGGTAGTTCAGCTTGTAGGTAAATCATTATATTTTATATAACAGCTGGCTCAGATGGACTGCGTCCAGCTTTTCTTACATGGGTACAAATCAGTGACCTCATATTTTCAGTTTCAGACATAGCTATCAACACTCCTTCTGTTAAAATTTGTTCTCACAGAGTGGGATCCACCCTTCGCTTTGATCACATATCCAGCACTTGGAGGAATTGTCTTTTCACATTAATAGAACAGATAAGTAAAATTCATGCTTGGATTTCCATCCTTCTCTCTTCTGATAGCTCTTGTTTCTCCTAATCCACAGGGGAGGGTTTGGATGAATTTCATCAAGGGGCCGAAGGCACTGACTGCAGTTCAGCAGTCTGTGTAGGTCCCATACAGATACACACAGCTCTGCTAATGCACTTTAATTGCAGCAAAATAAAGGAGCGACGACTTCTAACCACTGACCCTCCTTGCACAGAATTCAGTGCCAAAATAGAGTAAGCAATGATGCCAAATTTTGCTCTTAATTTACCCTGATGAAAATCAATGGAGTTACACCACAGATAAAAGAATCTGGTTGCTATGGGTCTGCAATATGTGGAATATATTTATTGCCTGTTACATTAAATATTGCTTCAAATTAGTTACCATTATTTATCAAATGTTTCCAGTAGTATCTACAATCTGTTAGGTTCGGTTCTGTACATCAAAAAGGACTTTCCAGTTCTTCCCTTCCATCCAAATGTCATAAACATAATTAATAATCAAACAGCAGCAAAGACCCCAGCACCTTTTTTCCAACTCAAAGTGAATTTTCACATTCTTAATACTGCTCTATCGATCAAATTTATTTCAGGTTACGCGAACCAAACTAGTTCTGCTTTCAGTGTTTTTGTAATTATCACACACTCAAACAGGGAACAAGAAATTTCTAATTAACCACTAGATTAAAAACTAGAAAATAAACGTTGAATACAATTTTTACATTAATTTTCTGGATTCTGGGCATACTCAGAAGAGGCTGGGAGGAGTGCATTTCTACCTAAAATTTCATGATATGCAAGCAAACTTTGAACACCACAAAATTACAGTGTAAAGTGCTTTAACTAGTTTTAAAATCTCTCAAAAAATGTCTTAATCCACTTCACACAACACACAGTTAAGCTGTGGAAATTCTTGACGTGGGCTGTTGTAGACGGTAAAATTGTTTATCGTTTCAAGGGGCAAACTGATAAGATCAAGAAAAAGAAATCCTTAAAAGGCTATTAAATTTAGAGACACAGCCTCTAGCTCACAGAGTTCCTGAAATTCAAACTGTAGGAGACTTAGAGTATTCTGGGGAACTATCACTATCTGATTGACCTAAACCTATTATCTTCTCCTACCATGGAGAATCCCTATTATGGAAACCTCATATTATGTGTTTGCTTTGGCTGTTGTTGGAGACAGCGTATTTCCCTCCTAGTCACGTGTGGATAAAATTGTAGCCATGACTTGAGTCTTGAGAAGAAAAGTCAAGCTGCAAGACGTGAAATGTGATTGATCAAAATAACCGCTGCCGCTCCCTTCTCAGCCGGACCATGCTCTGTGGCTGCCAACGGCGCCTCCCTGACCCAACCTCCTCCCCACTCTGTCTCTCCTCTTCAAAGCCTTTGGGGCCTCCCTGGGTGAGCGCAAGTATTTGCGAACAGCGCCATTTCACGTTGAGTGAATCCATCTCCTGTAACAGCATTTCAACCTCTAATACCTTCTAAAAACCTTTTGTTTTGCAATAACTTGTCCATATTTTAAGTGAACTTGTTCATCTTTTAAGTGAAGACCAGAAAGACCCATCAGCAGTTTCCAGTAGAGATGGAAGAGGGAAAGTGAGTGGATTATCAGCACTCAGGTAGCACCTGCTGTCTGGCTGGGCTTAATGCATGACAAGATTTGGATACAGCTCTGGTGCTTGACCTCAGAGCACGAGTTCATTTGCTTAAAGACATGTCAATGTAAATATAGTTGGATTTGTCTGAACACCAAATCACCTGGTGCATCAGGCTCTATTTAGAGCAGCCTCAGAAGGGGGATTCAAAGATAGCTGAAAGTAACTTTAGGATGTTTTGACTCGCACGCTTGGCCAGTCCCACCTGAACCAGCTCGTCGCGGGCTCCTGGTGGATATGATCAGCTGAAATGGCCAAACTGCAGCATGTCCCGCCACAACTCCCCCCGCCTTCTGCAGCAGACATCAGTAAGAGAGAGAGGACACGCATACAATTTACAATTGAAAAAGTGAAAATACTGTTCCAAAAGTAACAAAAATGAGCAGCAATTTGTTCAATGAAATTAACTGGGAGGGAAGGGGGGGGAAAGCTGGTGTGACTGCCTACCATGCTTCACATTAATCTGTTCCCAGTTATTTATTTATTTTTAATTCCTTTCCTCTCTTTTTGTACTAGCATAGAGGACATCTAGTCCACACCACTGATCCTAGGTGTCTCGTCAATCTAAATAAATGATAGTTTATTCATTGCATCAACACAATATCAACATTATCCTCAGCGTTAGCATCAGGAAGAAAAGTTCAGTGGAATTTTGCATCAGGCAAGAGAAATAATGAAAGTTTTATGTTTCTGAGGCTGCAGTGGAATATCAATGAGAATCAGTATATCATTTTTTGCTCAAGCCACAAAAACTGCACTTTTCTTACCAAGACAAAGATCAGAGATCACATTCATATCATTTACTTTGGGTCCCTGTCAGAACAGAGGCCTTCAGAGGATAACCCATAGACTGAAGGTATTAATGAAATGGCCCAGGCGCACTGAAACGGAAAGCAGGGTTTGCCTTCTTTTCTTTATTATGCAAAACGAGAATTACCAAAACGCAGCAATTTCTGCAAAACGTACTGCAAATTTTAATTTAGTTCATTGTTTCACACTCTACATTTCTTCACGCTTTGAATGATTTAAAACAGGACTATTTTTCACCCGAATTCAGGAAACTTTCTCCGTTGGCACCGAATTGCTACGGCCGCACAATGAGTTTAATGAATTGCTTACGCAGGTTGTGTAGCTTCAGTGTAAGTTTGGTTTATGTAAAGGACACATTAAAAATTGGAATGCTTTGGGGGAAAAGGCCGGGCACTTTCCACTTACCCTTCCAGACCCAATGATATTATTCATTCTCAACAGCTCCGCTGGTTACTCTGCTAATTTCCCCCCAAAAGAATGCTCCTTTGGGTGCAATATTCAAGTGTATATGTATGTCAACTGCCGCACAGGCTTCCAAATGCCCACATTGATCCAAGATACCATGAGTCACTGTTGACAGATGAGGAACATTCACACAAAACCCCTGCTGAATGGTAAAGGAGAACTCACATTTTTCCTTGATGGTCACACACTAACACGTTGCGGTTAACGGCATACTCCAGAGATTTGCCAAAAAAAATTAAAAAATAATATTTCACCTAAAATTGAACAGGACACTGATTCAGTGTTTCCAAATTAAAGCAACACAGCGTGGTTCCAAATAAATTCTAAAGAGACAGATTTCAGCTGATAGAAATAGGTATAACTGCATTGTTTTGTTGCTTTAGGTAAACTCAAATTAATTTACAGCAGATGTGGATATAACTTAAAGTGAAGTGTACTAAGTGTGTCTTCAAAACTCCTTATAATCTAGCAGGATTTTGATTAAATCTGGAATAAACTAACATCACAATAAAGTGTCTACATGTTTAAAATGTTTGAAGACTAAGTAATACCCAAGAAAAACATTACAAAGCAGTATCATGATATTTTGTTGCAGATTACATTCATACCTCTAAAATATCTGGGGAAATGACTTGTCCTGATGATGAAGAGGTTTCCTATTGACGCATACATATTGGAAAATCTTCAAGAATGGATATCTGACAGTCTTGAAATCAGTGAATCCTGAGCCTCTGTGGAGCATCACCAATCAGTGTACAACCAATGCACTGCTTTTCCCAAAGTTAAACTTTTCCAAAGTTTTCAAAAGTTATTGTAACCATTTCTGTTTCTTGTACTGTCAAATAAATATTCAAGATAAAGTATTTTGTGTATTGTTTTATTTCTTCCTCAAACAAATGTAATGCCAGCAGCAGCTGACATGGCTTCTAATACAATGGCAAACTTTTGGGTTTATTTCTAGCTAGTCTAGTTATGAAAGGCGTCAGGGTAGATGTGTTTTCTTTTTGTAGCCATTAATACTAATTTGACCTACTGGGAAAACAATTTCAAAATGTCAACATTTGCATGGCTGAACCCTGCTATGAACTGAAGGGATTCATGTGCAGAGGTCCTGCCTCAAGCTGTGACACACTGCTTACCTCCTCAGAGGGAGTTAACACATTAATTTGAACAAATGAAATTAGAACAGCCCACTCTCCACGGTGGTCAGAGGAAAAGTACCCTGACCATAGCGGCTGACTGCAGTTTAAGCGGAATATGGCTTAATTAAACTGTAGCACAACAGCTGAATAAGGAGTGCATAAACACCCCACAAAAGAGAAGGTCTTCGGGCTTGGAGGTATATATGAATGTAGTACCCAATTCCTTAAAAAGGAAGTTACCGTTGCCCTGTTTAGAAGTATAAGCTTTGAGATTTAAGACAATAATTTACACGTTTGCTGCATACGCTGGTTTCTGCAGATGTATATTCCAGAAAGCACTCCCGAGATTCAGATGCTAACAAGTTTGAACAAAAATCTGGTAGAAAGGTCCGTGAGTTGAGGAAGCTTGCATCTGCTTCACTGCTTAGTTCAACCAGTTCACGACCCTTGAGGTCTAATCCAAAGCCAAGCAAAGGCAGTGGGATTTTACTGATTGTGCTGAAAACTGAATCAAGCCAACGGATTAAGGGTATGGTTCCTACAGGACCTGTGTTTCCAGGAACTTCCTCCAAAACATTTACCCTTATAACCTCAGAAACATTTTTTAGAAAGTATGCACTTTAAGCTAAAACACAGGGTCCCGGCGGATGTCACTAGGTACCGCTCGTATGCACAGTGCTCCAAATACATTTCTTATCTTGCGATTTAATGTTCAATCTGACACGCTTTGCAGGTATCTCCATAGGGGATACATAAGCAGCGGGAGTTTTCTATTTTGCCTTAGTCTAACTCACGTAAATTGAGAGTGGGTTTTGGGAAGCGGGATTTGGTGTTGGTTCATGCATGTTATATGCGTGTTCCACTGTCTCCCATGCTATTCGAGAGCTCTGTTTCAGAATAGTGTTAAAATAACGGACGGTATGCACTACACCTAGCAAGGATATCTGATCTGGGCCTAAGTTTTAGTTATGTCACGAAACAGTTTGCCTAAAATAAGTGTTATGTAGGTCAGTGGGAGTTGCGAGGCACCCCTGAGGATCTCCACAAAGAGATCGAGTCTGCCTGAATTTAAGAACCTAAATTAAATTGATCAAATCCCATTTCATTCTGCAAATGATATCAACATTAAACTGGACTGCAGTTTTTTAATTGTAGGTATTCATTAATTGTCGTGACTTAGATGAATACGTATATTTTTTGTATGTATCTGTACTTTGTTCAGCGTGCAGAATGGATGGAACATCAAATTTATCTTTCCTTTCGAGCTTTTTCAGTATTTGCCCTAATGACTACATAGCCTTCAAATGCTGGTCTGGAAGACAGAATTATTAAATTACTTTTCAACTTTCCTACGGCAAAAATCTGAGTCAGAACCATGATTCAATGGAAGAGAAGCCATTAGGATTCCTAATTTATGTAGACACGGGAAGAAAGAACAACAAAAAAAGTACCCTAAGATGATAGGCATTGAATTTGGCTCAACAAGCCCTGACCTTTAAGAATACTTAGCGTGACGAGACACACGATTTCAAACCACAATCCCACACTCTGCCAAGTGCAGGAATACGCCTGTGGAGGGAAGGGAGATCGAGAGCCAGAAAAAGTACAAACTCTCAGTGACCATCTAGCACACAGCACACAAGAACGATAGAGGAGCAAGATAATAGTTTAGATATCCAGGAGAGGAATGGGGTACCTTACCCTTTTTGTCCCCTGCCTCACCCATCACGCAGATACTGCAATAAATGAAGCAGGGGTGTTATACACCACACGCACCTCTGATCTCACCTTGCGGCTTTACCCAGCCCCATCCTACGCATCAAGGCAAGCAGAAGTCCCTCAGAAACTGCAGACAAAAATTGTGTCATCAAAGGCTGCACGGGACTGCTGCAGTCCCAGTACGAAGTGGGCTGCTGGATCCTGTGAGGAGAGCACGGCTTCCCCTCGGGAATTCAGACCCAGCGGTAGTGGTTGCCCAGGCTTTATGCCGCAGATTTGCATCCAAAAGTGATTTTGTTGGCCCCAAAAAAATCCAAATAGCAAGAAGCAGGATGCTCAGCATGTAAACTTTCAGCCCAAACTATTACAGGTTATGAGAAACTAAAACCATTGATTTACCACAGGAAGAACCAGGCACATTTAATTAGGGTTCAAATAACAAAGTGTTCACTATGAAGAAGTGTATGACTTTTTCTGGTCTTAAAACTTAGTACACACTCCAGTCCTACTGAACTCAACAGCATTTAACCTCTGATTTAGATTATATACACTAAAATGTTTCTGTAAATCAGGAATATAGACTGTTTTATAATTAGGTGAAAATACTCCACATTTTACTGTGGCATAAAAGCAAGTGAAATGGACAACCTGTAGTTTCCTCACATCAGAAACCTCCGTATCTGCATGCACATCCTAATTCCTGCATAATCCTGAGTGGTTTACCTCTTAAAATAAACAGTCTCTACCTTATGTCCTTACTGGATTACTGTGAGTAGGATGTTTACATAAAGGATATAGCTAAGTATTCACTGAACATAACAAGAGTGCAATTCATTCCCATGCATTAGAGCCCATTACAATTTGGTGGCTATATTTAAATAAACCAACATTTAACTATGCCAGCAATTACTATCTAATGTTAATACCCTAATTGTGTCCAATCCTTCCCCTCTAGAGTTTGATTCATTGAAACGTTTATCTGCACTACCACTACCCGTAGAGTGTAAATATGAGGACAAGCATTTTGTGTGAGAGAAAGTACGCGTAATTTATTGTCCAGGTGTATTAGACACCGATTTAGTAAACATTATTATTTTCACAGCTAATAATGCTAATTACACTGTGCTTTACCCTTCATACAAAGATCTAGCCACACTCTAATAAACAGTAGGACTTGAGTCTCACTCTCAGTAATTTATTTGGGTAGCGCAGAAGTGTTTCAAAATGGAAATAAATGTTTTAAAGCTTCTTTGTACTATCCTAATTGTGGAATATCTCCATGATGTGAAGCAAAAAAATCCTGAAGTTGTGCTGAACTGAACTGTGGGGAACCACAATGTTGAGTACCATTTTAGGCTGACACAGCATCACAAGACTGGAACTTACTGTGCCTGAGCACGTAATGTCTGTGGAAAAAAAAGATGGCTAGGGGGTGATCTAATTATTGTCTTCAATTACCTGTTGGGGGATTATAAAGAAGAGAGAACCAGACTTGCCACAGGTGCAAGGTGAAAGGACAGGAGGCAACATGGACAAGTAGCGACAGGGAAATACTGAATGGGATACAAAGAAAAAAGTTTTTACTGGAACAATAACCAGAGAGGTTATGGAGTCTCTGCCCTTGGAAATCTTCAAAACTTGACTGAATCAGACACAAAAACCCCTGAGCTAATTCTGAATATATTCTTGATTTGAGCAGAAGGTTGAATTAGTCCCATCCAATCACAATCCCTCCCCCCCCCCCATGATTTAAGTGTACTGACTTAGCTTTGAGAAATGAGGACCTAACAACGAATAAAAGGGCATTACAGGCATGTTCCTCTTATTATTAAAAAGAAAAAAACCTAAAACTCATTGATCTCTTAAAGCTGATTTTTCCTGAGGTATTCCTGAGGGTAAGAATTTCCTTACTGTAAGCAACAGCAGAATGCAACCAAATGGGCAACAGGTGGTATGGCACATACTGATCTTTATAGAGCAGTTGAGGGATACAGTGGAGTGTAAATGCTACTGCTTCTGCATTACCGGGCAAATGAGGATCCATAGCTTTCACTGAAAGAGAGAGCACTGAAATCTCAGATGTTGTATTGTAGTCAGATGAATGTCAGATATGTCAGACACAGGGACTCAGATGTAATTTCATCCAGATTCTCAAACACCAAAAGTATATTGCAATACAGCTATGTAGATGTTCATCTGCTAACCATGTTTTCATTTGTCATCCTCTCATGTATTCTCAACACAATCTCTTTTTAAGTAACATTTACAAATCATGCAAACATGAACGAGCAATAGTTGCTCTGGATTGATATTTTCTACAAAATAATCCTCTGTTTCTTTCATCTAAATTTAGTCTTCAGGTAGAAAGAACACATCACATTGTTATTCCTGCTGTTTGCCTTTATTACATTACCACATTAAAGGTCCCTGTGAAATATTTTCATGAGACAATGTGGTAAATATCAGATAAAGGGGGCATAGGTAAAGACCAGCTTAACGGTGATCGAGTAACAATCTCGGCACACTGAACAAATCTCAGTCCTGTTGACTTCAGCATTCCCCAAATCTCCCTCTAGCTGCTGGACAGCACGTGCACCACAGCCGTAAAGACCACAGTGAGACTCAACAAACACAACCAGTTGTTTCACAGTCTATTTTGCGGAAGAATAATCATGAAGAAACAGTGAAGGTACTTACTGAGTTCAGAATGAAAAAGAAATACTGTGCTAACATTGTAATACGCTATGGCTATTTAAGAAACAAGGGAATGTTGATACAGAAAGACAAAAGAACTGCAGCGTTAAGAGTAACTCATTTTCCTTTTATGGCCCGTTACTGCATGGCTGAGCATTGCCACCAACTTTGTATTTTCAGAACATACTGAATTTAAGAAGACTCTTTTGTTCCATTTGCAGCCCACATGCTGACACAGCATCGCATCTCCTATTGTTCTAACTTAACTATTATCTGATACATTTGATGTGCTGAAAGATAAAAAGCACAAAGATTCCAGTTACCTTAGAGATAGCAAAAGAAGAATTACTTTGCAAGAGAACAGCTGAGAAGGGGCTGTTTCTGGCGGTTTCACTCTGGTGTGTGTGTGTTAGACCCACAAATGGGAGTTCAGACCCTATAAGCCGGGAGTCTTTGTTGGGGCTCCGCTGTGCACTGAATGATCTCACCCTCTCCTGACTCCCACACACAGAGGTATACAGGGAAGAGCAGGCTCAACCAGTCTTAAATTCCTTTGTCAGTTCAGACTCCAGATAGACTCTGTAGCAGTGAAGAAGAAGCGTGGCTCATAGCAACAGTTAGAGACAGATGTTTTGATGAAACAGATTTATTCAAGGTTAATAAATGCTTCTACCATCATTTGCCATGGATGCTCGTTATGGTGACGAGCAAACAGTGACCTTGCAACCGAAAACGGACCGCTAAGAGACTTTTTAAAAGCCTGCAGCATCTGATAAGATACAGTGTTAGGTGAAGAAGAGGATTGGTTCCCACATAGTTGCCTTAAACATTTTTGAGAGAGAGCTGCTTCTCAAAGTCTGAGTTCCTATAGCCCCAGCCTTGTAACTCAGCTATTTTGTCTAGGATAGGCATAACTGAGCTGCACTTCATCAGCATTGCACTGAACTGACTTGTACCAAGAATCCGGAGAAGCTCCCAAAAGAAGTATTGTTCTATCAAACTAATTAAAAAATAAATAAATAAAATTGTGCTGTCCAGTTTCTCCATGTAATCATGCGGAGTAAGTTCCTTGTGGCAAAAAAATGGGAAGTAGATGACTTGATCAGAATCTGTGACTTTTTTTGGAAAACAGAATGGGGTATGGACTAACTTCAACATTGGGATCACAGTAGAAACTAGGAATCTCCCTAGCTCTTCGAGTGATTGTTTTACATACTGAAAAGGAAATGTCAATGAATACATGGTATAAAAAAGCAAATTGCTAGAGAGTAAAAGTTCTTTTACCAAAACAAAATTGTCCTGTGGTTCCAGGAAAGACAAGCATTCTTTGCTGGGTTCGTGAACAAAGGATATCAAATGAAGGCAGGAGGAAATAAAGCCCGGCTCTACATGATGTATGCCAACTGTGGTCTCATAAAGCCAAGAAATCTTGGAATGCTTTGAGTATGTAATATTTTTAGAGCTCTAATAAGGCACACCTGAGCTCCTCTTTACCACATTTAAAGATATGTGCCACAGAAGCTAGGTTTTGCTATGCATTTTTGCCTATTCCAGTAACCTGTAATTAATAAGCACTCATGTGGAGGAGAGCAGAACACTCAGTTGCCTGTTCAGATTCCTCTGAATTACTCCCACATACTTTTCTAAAGTGCACAACATATAGTAATATTCTTGAATTATTCTTAAGTCATTTGGCTAAGAGAAGATGACACTGCTATGTCTGCCCTGTTGAAATCAAATATTCTTCTTTCTTCTACAGATGTTCTTCCTCAATTTCTTGACTTACTGGAGTGTCTGTCTACACCAGCTGTCTTCCTTCAGCTTCTCCACAATTCTGAGCCACAGTAAGAAACAAACCTGTCTCTACCATTAATAAGATTTATTTTCATTTTACCTAACTAAGCAGTGCAATAAAAGAGAAAACTGTAAGAATGAAGCTCCTCCATACAAAATGTACTAGCTAGAATAACCTTACTGTCCACCCTGCTACTCATGTATTGGTATCAAAAGTCATATTGTATGCAGAGAAGTCAAAATGAGCTATGATAGCATGAAGGAACTGAGAGAATGTTGGTTTCAGTCCATCCAATTTGGGTGCAGGAAGAGGTGATGTTATCCAGAAGCCAGATGCAGTCCCAGCAGCTGCCAGAATAACTGGATCTCATATATACAGTATATATGAACCAGAGGTGGAATATATGTAGCCAATCATTTGGAACAATCGTGTGCGAAGTATTTGTAGTAGCACAATAGTAGAAAAAAACATGGAATCAAAATACACGTTGGGTGGTATCGAAACACAGAAGGACTAGAAAAAGTTCAAATACGTCAAGTTTTACAAGGAATCCAGTTACGCTTTGATTAAAAATAATAATAATCTAAAATATATTAAAATTAAATGCTGTCTGCTTTTAAGGGAAGGAATTTAGTTTGTATGTCAGCCAGGAGTCAGTATACCGGTACAGAACGTATATAATTATTCTATCCCATCCAGAAATTGGACCGGCACTTTCTGTACTAGCTGATCTCCTATAATCTTTAGGATTATTTTCTGGTAGAGTATATTGCAGTACTGATCCCTAAATACTCACACTGGTTTCCTACTAAAGCAAATCTTACTGCTGACTTCAACTACCTAATGGGAGGCGATAGAAAAGGCCGATGCAAACTCTCCCTGAAGAGAGCCCGGTAACAGGACAAGAGGCAACACAACAAATTTTGATTAGAAATCACATCGAACTTCTTCAGCGTGAAGGTGGTCAAACACTGGCACAGAGGCCCAGAGAGGCTGTAGAATTTCCAACTTGAAGATACTCAAAAGCTGCCTGGACAGAGCCCTGAGCAACCTGATTTAAGTCAGGCCTGCTTGGGGCAGGGGTTGGACTAGATGACCTTCAGAAGTCCCTTCCAAGCTAAATTACTCGGTGACTCTATAATAATTGACACATCTCCCACTGTCACAGTCTGTGAAGAGAAAGCCAGAGGCTCAGGATGACATGGGCATTTAATATCCAGTTTCCCACCCAGTTTCTTATATTTTCTTTTAACAGCTAATGTAGTTTTCCCATAGACATTCAAACCCTCTTTTTTGATATAACCCACCACGTCTGCAGCAGTCTACATGGTCAACATCTTTCCTCAAGTAGGGAGGCACAAACACAATGATGAATTAGGGTTGTCTGTCATGGCACACACAGAATCAGAGAGCTAGCAAAGCAAGCAAAAATATCCCAGATAATGGCAGTGTATGGTACAACATGTTATGCAGCTGAGAGTAGACACTCTTATCAAGCCCAGCTAGAAGTGAGATTTTGTAGTTCAGGGAAAACTATCGCAACTTGTTAGAATTAGAAACTCAGATGAAACTAAAACAAAATCTTTTCTCAGTTTCCTATCAGCAAAAACTCCCTCAAGTACTTTTGCTGCTGCTGTTGTTGAAATAAAGAGATCTCAGGAGCACAAGAACACTGTGGGGGTGGATACAGAGAAAGTGGCAACCATAGACACAACTTCAAGCGAGCAGGTTCAAACTTTAATGACCTGTGTAGGAAGATAAATGAGACTTCAGGAGAAAACAGCACTGTTAGCATGAGGATGTTGTTAGGTGCAGAAGGCGAGCACTCTCAGTGCTGATGAATTGGTAGCTGACGAAGAGCTACATCTTATAATGATAACTGTGTAAAGCCATGATGTATTTTTCCTGCTAGTTTTCTGTCTTTCATCGCATCTGTTTGAGTGAATCCTTAATGAATATCATGCTCTGTTTGAAACCGGAGAGGAAAAAATAGCAGGCACGCTATTGCCACTTATCAATCACATTATTTTATCTCTCAATTATCCTTAATTTAATAATTGTATTATTTTCACTTCTGTTTTAACTTTAAGGACTTCTTTTGCAAATACTGTATTTTTGCAGGTGGTTTAGGTTACCACTAATTTTCAGTAAGAGCTCTTTTCCATTTTTTTTTTCTTTTTTTCTGAAAGCTCTTCTCTATACCATTATTTTGTCTAATCATCAGCCTTCCTGGAAATATTAATCATTATGTCTACTAGACTTTCAGAAAAACCTGCGTCAAATTTCTTCAAATTGCTTCTCTGTTTATTTTAGCCACAGTCTGCATAAAATTATTTGAATAAACAGGTCTGAAGCATATCCTGAATTGTACAGTTGGGATACGAGCCTGAAATCCAACATAATTCCTGGTATTACAGTAATAGTATTTAGTAGAAAGAAAGAATGGTATTAAATTATAAGTGCATGTGGAAAGGAATTCTGTACAGCTAGCGATATTTTCCACAGTAAAAAAAAATTTATTATCCTTTATTTCTTATACAGAAGAGCATGAGTATAATCTGCTAAGGCCTATAAGAATTTTGCCACAGCATTTTTTTGGCTGATCATATACTCCATAGTTTGCGTGTCATTTCAGAACTAGTCAGCTGAAAATATGAACTTAATGACACCATGACATGAAATTCGGTAGCATCATATTACGCAGAAAAAGAAACAAGGTTAAGATTATAGAATACCTAGTCTTAAAAATCCAATGTCCAACCCAGCCTAAATACTACAGTGCTTTGTGGAACATGGCACTTCAACGGCTAAATCACCTGTGTCCAACTTATTCCTATTTAGGCCAGATGAGCGATCATAGTTTTGAAGCTCCAGTGTGAGATTACTAAACTCTCTCATCTCCCATCATTTCTTCGCAATGTGTAGCATGAAGCCCTCCATGTAAGCCTATCAGGGATGGATGGACATCACCTTGATGAACAAGCTCTCGTGGCTTTTACCATTGCTCTATTTCAGACCCCCCCAAGAGAATTTCTGCATTACTGATTTTAGTTGTCATTTGGTCCTGTATTCAGCAAAACGCTCTGATCTAAAACTTTGTATTCTGAAGACTCATATATATATTTATATCTCCAGAGGGACAGAAGGTGTTAATGAGAGCACAGTTGTAGTCCTAGGAGCTCGCAAAACTTACGTAATTATTTTGGCGGTTCAGGGAACACACAAGGACGTTTCGAGATATCACTAGATTAATACGGCTTGGCATGGAAAGTGCTTCGATTAGTGGTCTGTGCTTGTGCAAGTGGCTCAGCCTGCTCTGTACAGGGATGAGCTGGATAGAGCTGAGGCAAGGGTACCCACACTTATTACTAGGCTTTAGCTATTGCCTATAATTAAAAACCAACTGGCCTGATAATATGTCTCATAAAGTAACGGCTACAAAAGTGCTGGCACTAACAGCTCACGCACAGTATTTACTGTTTCAAATTTTACAGGTTTAGAAAACAAAGGGGTTGGTTAGCTAAACAAAACCAGTGTAAGAAATAGGCCAATATACTCTGAATAACAACAGCATAAAACCAGTTTAGTTGAATTGCAGAATAGCTTCGTATTTCTCATTGAGCGCTATTGATTTTTTGGCATGGAAGAAGAAAAAAAAAAAAAGAACAGATGGTGAAAGAAATAAATTAAGCTCCTGGTGATGGAATACAATATCACACTGAATTATAAAGAATGATGAACAGAAAACCCTTTAAACAGGCACTTATACTCAGTATAAGAAGTTAATGTTGTTGAAGTTCATAACTAATTATTTTGGTTTATTTTCTTGTTATTAGAATTTTTATTTTCAATACAAACTCCAATATGAATTCAAAACAGAAATTCAAGGCAATGTACAAGAGATGCAAAGGTGGCCCTTTCACTGCGTTCAACCATAAGCCAGAGGTTCCAGTAATGTTCTAAAATGTATAGTATTGTAAAACAAATCAAACAAAAACTTTATTTTTTTATTTCTTAATAGCCCCTATTCCTTATTGCAGATCTGTAGAACTGTGTGTATGGCCAAAGCCTTGACTACATTTTCCAACTCTTCCAGTTTTAATAAAAAAATGCTCTCTCTCCTCTTGATATCTTGCTTCATTTATATCCTTAGCCTTTAAGAACAATAAACTGTTACTGTTAAAAATCAATACATTTAAGAAAAAAAGGTAAGATATGTTCATGTAAGTGAGTGGCCAAGAACTGCTGTGCATGGTAAACCTAAATTCCATCAATTTTCAGAAGCAAAATTACAAAGCCAAACTCTGTGCTGGTAAAGCGACTGCAATTCTTTTCACTTCAGTAGAGCAACATAACTTTTCAGGATTTCTCAGTCTGACTCTTCAGTGATAACGCTTCCCTTTTTTAATGTGACCTAATCGGCGTTTGGGTCACAGGCACATTATCAAATGTGGTGGAGAGGTTTACTTTTCACACACTGCAAATTATCTTGCCTCACAATGCTGTCATCTTTCTGAAACTTTATGTTCCCCCAAGTCACAACACTCTGTGGTAAACAGAAGTCTAATATCAGTGTAATTGCCTCAAGAGAATTATAACTGTCCTAAGTAATTGAAGATAAATCCCCTTTAATGTCTATGGTTATCTTTCATTATTAATAATATCAATACTATTCATTCTTCAGCCTCCAGACATGGTTCAAAGATGATTTGGTAGCACCAGCTCCATTTAGCAGTTGAAGCATGAAGAAGTTTAATTTGGTTTTGAAAGTACAAATCATGGTCTGAGACTAAGCTCCTCTTACTGAAACCCAGTCTGAAGCCTTGCACTCCTCTTCTGGGAGACTGCTGCTTTAAACTCCAGGGAAAAGTCACATTGTCAAGCTCATACAGTCCTTTTACACTTGCTCTTCATAGAGATATTCAGAAGAAATGGATATCAGTGTCTGGATTCACTTCATTATGGATTTTTAAAGCATAGGACCATGTTCCCAAGGTTTACACAGTCCATTCCTACTTTTTTATTTTTATTATTATTATTATTTATGTCCACTTTTTTTTTTTTTTATTTTTTTTATTTAGATAAACTCTATTCACAACCACAGGAATATTTCAGGCCTATGTCTGAAATAGAACAGAGCACCAGTTCCCTATTCTGCTTCTTGCTGCATTTCCACCTGCCTCACAGGGACGGGATGATGGATGTCAGTCAATAGGTATGACCAGCCATGACCATTAGTCAACGCTTAGTTCATTACGGCCCCGCCAATAGATACTGTCTGTATGCCTGGAATGTTTTCCAAAATTCTGGGCCTAGTACGCCTGTTTACAGACAGCATATTTTCTATATAGCTGAGCCCTACAGTAGACAGAGCTCCTTATTCTTGAACAATTTATGAGGCAAAAGCACACTGACAGCTGCATTAGCCATCTTAGCAAGCTCACAGTTGATCTTTAAGCACATTTTGTGGATGCACCACATGGAGACGGCATAATGCCATACATTTCTTAGGAGTTTTGTGATCACAGAGAGTAGTAAGCTTTGGCTTACTGAATGTTGTAACACACCTGTATATGTTTCCTACCGAGCATGACAGACTAACATCTAGGGTCACTTTCTACCACTTGTTCAAGAAAATATGCTGCTCACTGCACATTCAGGTTTTTAACAGTGGCTTCAGCGGATCTGATATCAAACTGCTTTCTCAGACCACTGTAATAAGCAGGTTTCTTCTGGCAGCCCTGCCTGGAATCCCTGGACCTTCATACTCATCTTGTTTGTCCAGCAAACAAGCAAAGAGCCACAAATCCACAGTAGTGATCCATGCTGGGAAGCTCCTCTAAGAAAGGCAACGTGATTAAATAGGTGACATTTGGGTTATGCAGTACACTTTTAACTTCAGTACATGCCCAGTGCCACCAGACCCCCATCTCCCGATTGACCAAATATGAACTTGAGCCAAACCTACAATGAAAATAGAAATAGCCACACACATTCTAAGGAAAAATGTGCCAAATTCATCGCAGTCATCATCAGCATGAGAAAACAAACACCTGCTTATATGACACAGTTACAACTTGAGGAGTAGGTGACCACTCTCATGCACAACAAGAAACCTCTGCACTGAATAGTCTTTGCAAAACCTTCAGTCCATGAGTTCAAAAACATCCCAAATCTGAGTTCTCTGACAATTAGATATTAAAATCTGTTTGCTCTCATTACTCTTAGGGTCTGTCAGGGTACTGTGCACCATCCTTGGAAAACGTCGGACAACATCAGTACCTTGCCAGATCTCTCTGATAAAGACAGTGAGATGATCTCACCTGAAAGTCTCTCAAGTAAATAATCAAGATGACAAGACAGACAATTCTTCGTTGAGATGCAAATAGAATCTCATGACAAGAGAGACGAGCAGCCCTCTGATCCAGTGGAGTGAAAAATATCGGAAAACTGGTATGGCCTACTTCTTCAGGACAGTGAAAACCACTATGCTAAGTAAAAGAAACTACTACGTAAGAACAAAGATTGGGTAATATGTTTCCAAGTCTGAAAAGTTTGGCTGAGATTTCTGGCAAAAGGTTCAAGATTTTCTTTTTTTTTTTTCTGATTTGCTTCTCTCTCTTTCTAGTGTCCAAGAGACGTTATAATATAACATACTTGCAATATTTTTATCTTACCTTATAATACATATATTAGAATATACACGTGCTTATATACACTAGAAAGTACAGAGACTACCTCGACATCTGATTAAAAATGATGTATGGACATGATTTAAAAAATGTATAGTGTGGGTCAAAGATAAGAAGAACACACAGATTTTAAAGGATGAATGAGCAATATTATTTTGAATCGGATTGTGTCTCTTAAAAGACAGTACTTTCAAAGGTGTTAAACATCCAACACTTCTGCTGACTAGCTACCTTTGAAAAATCGAGGTTCAGAGCTTCTTTAGAAATATCAAAGGGTACAGATAAAACTGAATATAATTTGAAATCAGTCAATCAAAGAATCTAAAAATTCATTATCACTTTGTTCTGGTTTGCTTAGAAGAACTGTAAAAAGAGCTGCAGATGTAAAATGGCAGAAAACAAAACCTAGCAGTAATTGACAAGTATTTGGGCATGTTTAGCTCTAAAGGAACATGGCAACTTCTCGCCTTCATCCATAACAATGGGTTGGATCATGATGGTGGTAGGGAGAATATAACAAGGGAGGAAGAGCTGGTACAGACATACTCAGGAACAGAACCATGCAGGATTCAGCTCCGTCCCTGCCTGTGCCTTTGTAATCTGTTGCTAGGCTTGAAATGATTTAGAGTGAATGTTGTTTTAAATGCCTTCTTTTGCTTAGAGCTACAGTCATGTTTGGTTTGGAAAAGCCCAATATACTGATACTCTCTTATGATTACAAAAGAGAAATTAAATGCATTATTTGCTGAAAAGAAATAAATACAGAAATTCTCAGTGTTTATTTTCCTTCTTTATCTCTCAACTGTTTTTTCTCAGCTGTCAGTCTCAGTAGCATCTGCTAAAGCTCCTTATTTTTACTCCTCAAAAATAACATCAATTAATACTCTCCTTTTTTTTTTTTTTTTTTTTTAGTTTTTCCCCATTCAAAACTTGGATAATTCAGGACGGATGCAGTTGCGTCCTTTTCCAGTGTCTCTCAAAGAGCCACAGTATGACCTTGGCGTGACTACTTATCCTACAGCGTCTCAGTTCCCTGCCTACCTTAGGGCTGGCTTGTTAAATGGACTGTCAGGTTTTCCACACAAAAACACTGTTTTGCATTGCACAGTGCCATCCAGTCTTCATGGGGAGATTTAATTTCTCCTGTCATACTAATAACAGGACAAAAGTACAGCAATGAATGGAAAAATGACCAAAGCAAAATGGATATAATCTCTAAAATGTATAACAAACACTCAGAACATTGTCTTCCCTGAAGTCGATAAATTTTCTCCTCATACTAATCTACTTCTGCTTATAATATTATCTGTTTTGTGCTAGAGAGGTCTCCAAACTATTGCCTTGGCAACGAATAAACATTAATCCATGTGAGATTTTCCTCTTGAAATACTTTCTATATTGGAAATGTTATGTAGGAGGTAAATTTCGCTGGAACTGGAAAAGATGTGCTGATGATTTGATTCACATTTTTTCTGGATTTTGCAACAAGACACGGCCTTGGATATTTCTTATGTGAGAACAAGCTTACTATCAGTCTAACGGAACTGGCTCCAGTGGGCAGGCCTGGACCGTACATTTATCTGTCCCAGAAGACTCGCAGCACCCCGAGCAGTCTAAAACGCAGTACAGGCTTCACTCAAGGCCCAAAGTAGTTTGTGTAACACCGGGTCCTGTGCTGCTTTATGTCACCATTCTTAATTCTCAGTCATCACACACATTTAATAGCTCAGTTTCAAGGGACCAAACCAAGGGCTGCGTTTAGCTGGCAAGCGCCTGTGCGAAAATTGGCCCTTTGCATCATTCCAGTATGATGTATGTACGTTAAAGCACTTTCCAGCCTGCCTAGCAAGATCTAGCGCTGTTGATGTACCACTTAAAAGATTCTGTCAGAAATCCCGGGCAGGCAAATAATATCGCACCTCGGCCTGTCCCCTCGGGTAAGACCAGCTGTTGGGGTTGAGCTCAGAAAGAGAACTAGTGTCGTAACACCAGCTACAAGCAAAGGCTGTGGCCTGGTTTGTAGGCCACCAAAATCAATAGGAAGCCTCTTATTGACTTTAATAGGCTTCAGATTGCACCTCCGTAGAGCAATACCGAGGACTTGAATGACATCCAGAATCTCATACGGACCAAGGCAGTAGCAAGCAGGCACAACCGGTTTAAAGGACTGATCAAAGTCCACTGATGTCTTTCCAAAAGCCTTGAACAAGTCCCACAGAAGGGAGAGCAGCAATCCAAGAGGAAGGTGACAGAGGTTTAGGATGACTGTGGTGAGGCCCACATCCTAACGCTGTTGCACAATGCACACTTGAAAGTCGAGTTACACAGAGAATATTTTATTCATAAGCGCAAACACTTTGGAGCATTTGTCAATGTGAAATAACACATTGCTTGGGTCTCTGAAGACATGATGTGAACCATAATGTGTGTTATTTCAAAATAACACATAGCTTGTCACTTATTATTACTGTAATAATTTGTATTTGAATGAATCAACAATGGCAATGCGTACTCACATCAAGGAAGGAGCAACTCCAGCAAAGGAGAAATTCTGGTTTTGTATTCCTTATGGAAAATAAAGGAACCCCTTTGTAAATAAGGACCATTGTTCCAGACTTACCTCCTGAAGAAAGGTTAAACCCCTCAGAATGAGTAGATGGTTTCCTTAACATTCAAACACAACATGGGATTAACTTTTCAGAAATGTTTTCTACGCCTAGTAACACTCATATATTCATCTACGTCAGAGCCTAGGGGACTGCACAGCTTGTTTTGGAAAACAGTTATTCTTCTTGTATGACACCTGGAAGTCCCTCGATAATCTATAGTGTTCCAGTCCACTGATAATAACAAACCACACCTGAAACCACAGATTAAAATTTTACAAAAAAAAAAGTAAAAGATGAGAATGCACAAACAAAGAGTTTCAGCGCCAGTCAGAATGAAAATGAAACTGCTTCCCCTCAACAGCAATGTGAGACAACCATGTCTTTTCATATTGAAATGAATCTAAGTAACAAACTTGAATAATTTTGCAGCCTTTATATCTAGGGAACTGCATAACATGAAGACGACATGTAAAGGAGAAATTTTGAAAACAAAAATTGTCAGCTTTTGAATTTTATATGTAGTGGAATAACCACTTAAAGAATCTTTAAGACCAAGAGAAAATTATAAAAGTGATATTTTTAACTAACAATACCTTTTTTTCCTCCCTCTATAAGGAACAGACTTCATTTCTCAGTTGCAAAAGTAACACAATCAGAAAGGCATCTTTCAAGTGACTAAATTTCTTGGGTTTGTGAAATTAAGCTGGATGTACTCTTTAGGAATTGTTCAAAGTTGGGGGGGGGTGTTAAACATTTTTTTTTTTATTGCTTTCTTAACAGAAAGCAAGAGTAAGGCTTTTTCCTTGGTACTCACATGTTTGTTTGAGCCTTGAACTAAATACGTCTGTTATTTATCAGTTGTACTACTTGTTCTGAAAAGTCCAGATAGGATGTCATTGCGCAAAAACATAGTCCTTGCCTCCAAAAAACATGCAATGTCAATGGAAAACAAAACAAATGTGTAGAAAATGCAATTGCAGATTGGAAGCTGAGGCACAGAGATATCATCTGACGTCACATAGAAGGTTTGTTTAAGATCCTGGAATTAAGATCATCTATCAATTCAGACTTTTAACCACAAAACGAATCTTCCTGACATTACAAACATCCTTGAAAGATGAAGGCAAACACGTCTCAACTTATCGCTGTCTTAAAAGCTTTATTCTTTAAAAGTAGAGCAAACTAAACCCAATAACAATACTATTTTTTAAAATAACGCATTAAATTATATTAAAGAATCAGACGTCCACTTTTAATGCTGTTTTTACTGCAATACATGTTGAGGACTATGTTTTGACATTAGCACATAGCTGTATGTGTCAAGATGGTTTGGAGCTTCACAATTCACATCAGAGCTTTATGAAGCACTGTTTTTCTGGGACAACACAGTTTCATAGCAGGAATAAGCAAAGCTGAGAAAAGCAAGGAATTTTTTTTTGTCTCAAGGGAAATTACAATATTCCAACATCTGTTTTCAAATTAAGACAGTCAAAATGCTGAACTTTTCGCAGACTGACAACTTAGAAAAAAATTAAATCCAGGAATCTATAACTTGCTTTTGATCACTGTATCTATGTCTATTCTGGTATATGTGTCCAGTTTTCTTAGGCTTTAATGACGAAAAATAGCGCATATACTCCAGAGCCCAGACATGGCCAAGTCATATCCCCAAATCGAGAAGCCTGGAAATGCTTCTGAGTGTGTCCTGTCGTACATGGCATCTTCTGACACTGAACTGTATCTTATACAAAGGATAAACACGCCTTATCCCTGATTCGGACCTGTTGGCCAGGATTTGAGACTGAGCTATATGTTTTATGCTGTCCTGCTATCATATAAGCCTTATGCTGATTTCTGAGGTGCTGTCAAAGATTTTAATGGGATTTATGGCCCTGTGCAGGAAAGAATGGGGAAGAAAGCAGCAAAACCACACGAAGCTCTTACAAACCTTGCTCTTACCCTGAACACACAGAGGTTACTGTCAGAGGAATATAATATTATGTGCCTTAGATCAGCACAACAATCCAAAGCAATGTTTTCATTTGGACAGAACTGGTGGAAAATCGTGATTAAATGGAAACTTCCTTTTTCATTGACAATTCATTTTGATGGAAAACGCCTGCCTAATCCCTGTAATACACCACCAGACAGTCCCTTAAAGCAAATTCTCTCTTTATACATGACTTAGAGAGGACAGTCATCAGCCAGGTTGCTTCAGTGCTTTGCCACCGCAGCTCAGCTCTGACTTATTTGCCAGCTCAAACCCGAGGTGCCAATTGTGGTGGTGAACCGTGTGCGCTGGTCAGTCACTCGTTTCACACACGCCGCAGATCAATTCCTGTATGATACTGCTTTTTCATTTACCACATATGCTGAACTGCATTTGACCTGGTGGTGAAAGGTTTCATTTACCATTACAGTCACTTCAGCTGTGCAGTCTCCAGTCTGTACGCTGATTTATGGATGGATGGATTTGCATATGGCAAACATCCACACAGCTTTATAAGTTTGCATTTACGCCAATAAATGTAAAGTCAGGTCTATGACACGAGTATGAGTAATGTTTTTATTAGAAATAGTTCTGTTGTTGAGGGTTTTTTTTTGTTTTGTTTTGTACTTTTTTTTAAATGCACAGAAGGCTAAAATACCATTCCATTCCCAGATTAAGACAGAGGGATACTGCTAAAAAAATCAACCCTTTATTTCTTCTTTTTATCTCATCCTCTTTATTTCTTATTTCTTTCTTGTAACTGTTCTTTAGCGAGTATACATAGGGATCATCATGTCCCTGGGAGCAGGGCTGAGTATGAATCCTGACACCAACGGAGAAATCTCCAGGCTGATCTTGGAGATGGGGACACAAGAACAGCAATATCCAGACAGACCAAAACCAGCCTAATGCAGTGACTGCTGGTGACCCGCCATGGGTGGTTAAGGAAAGAACACGAAGACAGGAGAAGGCATAGCTCCTGATAGCCCTTGTGTCAGAGCTGAAGAAAATCGTGCTAGGTTTTTGGGGTGGATTTTTTTGTTTGGTTTGGGGTTTTCTTGTTGTTGTTTTGTTTTGTTTTAAATAGCATTTGATCTCTTAGGCCCTACCTGGCCTAAACTGACTACTGCAGAAGGCTCATGTTTGGGTAGTTTCAATACCAACACTGCTAACCCTGTACAAGCGCTAAAAGCCAGTGTCCTGGTTTTCAGACATTTTTACTGTAAGGAAGCTGTCATTCCCTCCACATCGTACATGTGTATCTTCAATTAAAGCTAACACTGTCTTGATGAAACATCATGACAAATATTCATTCATGTTTTGTTTCCTGGTATGAGCAAAGGAGAAAAGATCCACCTCCCGCCCACACTCTGTAACAGATTTAGGAATGCAAGACCTTTCATGCTTAAATCATCTACTCTGCAACGCAAACGTTTATACCCACCGAAATGCAAAACACATCATTCATTATTTTGAAACTTAATGTTGAATTAGACATTTACACTGAGGAACAGCTAAAAATAACTTGCAGCAGGGCGTGGCGCAAATTTGCCCTCTTTATGGATCTGGTCCAAGTATGGGTGTGTAAATAGCTTCAGATTTGGATACATTATGTAGGCAAATGTATACATGCACCTCAGGATAATTTCAGAATTCAGAGAGTTTGGAAAGTTTCTTCCCTTAGCTTAGCTTTACAGAGGCATAGGCTGAGCTTAGCCAGACCCAAAAATCCCTTTGGAAGACCAGTTGGGTGGGAGAGAGCTCCTGGTCTCAGCAGGACAAAGCAGAGGAAGGAGTTACCCATGCTGTATTTATGCTCTACATACCCTGCCACTGGCTGGCAACTTTATACAGATGTCTGATGTCTGCGTGTCCCTTAGTTATCACTTTCTTCCAGTAAGTGGCCTTCTTGATATATGAATCTTTTGTATCTATGTTAATATAGAATGTGATTTGTACCTTTTAACATCACCTTTGGCCAGCACTAGAGAAGTGTTAGGATGCCTCTGTTCCCAGACATCGTGGACCTGTTCACTAATGAGTTGCTTTGTGGGTTGTTGTTCTCTGATTGCTAACATAGTTTAAGTAACAGCTCCAATTAATGAAATTGATGCCCCTTACAGCCTACTGACGGACTTCACAGCCAACTGCGCCAGAGATCAGAAGTAGTGCAAATGTGTTTCCTATTGGATTTTATGCCACAAGTGGTTTCCGCTCCTATTTTTAATAGAAAACATTCTTTTTGTTTCCTTCTTTAAATGTACACCTATCATAAAACGTGGACAATTTTATTGCCCCACCACCCTCCACTGCATTTGAGACTTTCTGCATTTTCTTAACATGTGACATAGGCCACAATAAATTTTAGGATAATAGAAGTGTCTGCAAAAGTGCCTACATCTGAGCGGCTGCAATTCGAGATCCCTCTTGCCGCTTTGCGAAGAGCACTGAGAGCCCACTGACAAGATGTCTGGGGCGAGGGAGCACATGGCCCGGTGCTCGCTGTCCCTCTTTGTCAGACTGATGGTTGAAAAGGAGCAGGGATTCCTTGCTCTCCTGCTCGTGTTAGCAGCGATTTGGAGTGGCAGGAAAGCAGCTCTGGAGTCTCCCGCTGTGGGGAGATCTCCCGGGCCCTCTCCAATGAGCTCACGTGAGAAGCAGGCAGTAGCAACTTCCACTCAGAGTGCCTGGAGCCACAGCTACGCTAAGTAAGTAATACTCCAGTAAGGGATACAAGTTTCCACAGTGCTACGCCCTTTTTTGATAGATACGGGAACGGTTATTGAAACAGAACAACGGCATTATGGTAACCCTGTTCCAACATTGCAGTATTAATTATCGACAGTTGCTGTGCTTGAATCAGTGGAACGGCTTCAAGGCTGATTTGTGTCTAATGTGTGCTCTGTGTTACGCGCACTGATGGACTTCTGCACGGGTTTTAATGGACAGACCTGTTAACAGGAAAAATGGGAGAGGGCTTGGATAAGAGATGACATTCCTTTCCTCAAAAACTCAGCTTAAACTTGCTTGGGCCTTCAAAAATATCTGATCAAATTTTATATTGATACACATACTTGAAAGGACTCAAAGATCCCCCAGACGGAGCGGCAGTCTCTGTGGTGACTTCACAGTATCACAGTATCACAGTATGCTAGGGATTGGAAGGGACCTCAAAAGATCATCTAGTCCAATCCCCCTGTCGGAGCAGGAACACCTAGATGAGGTTGCAGTTGACTTCAGTTGACGTTATATCCTACTAAACATGAGGACGCAATGAGCCACAGCAAGGCAACCACTGCTCTTCTTGTGGCACAGCACAGTGGAGCCACGGGATAAGCAGGATCAAGAGGGATTGTTACTGAATGAAAACTTTCAATTGGGAGCAGAACAATATTTTGAACAGTTTTTGCCTCTTTTCTTCCCATTAACTGGGCAGAGCTCAAAAATGTCAAGTGATCCTTACAATTGCTTGGTTTTGTTGCTTTATTATCTAATAAGTAAAGAGGAACGTGCATAACCTCCCAAAAGGGCGCTTCACATGGCAAGTGCCATGTACATTGAAATCAATGGGACTACTCATGTGAGTAGGAGTTTGTAAGATCATTCTTTTTTTTGGTTTTTAATCTCCTGGTAAATACCAAGACAAATCACATTTCATTAGAGGAATATTAGTGTGATCGAGCAAATCCCAGAGTCTTTGAATAATTGCCCTTTATAAACTCAGTGAATTAAATTGCATTTAACTTTGCCTCCGTGAGTTCTTTTCAGCACTACGCAACCAGATCAAATTCGTGCGCAGAAGCTTTTCAAGAAAGAAAATGCGTGCTGTAAATGATTACGGGGTCACACAAGCTATTTACTGAATTATGGAACTTGAACGAAATACATCATGATATTTCGAGGTAAGTAGATGGAAACTACAAAACGGTATAGGGGGAAATTATATTGGTAAACTACAGGAATAGTCCTATGTTATCTCATGATTAAGGGGGAGGTACATAATTCATATCACCTTCGGAGGTGAACTTTACTTTGGAAACAGTTTCTAGTCCTTGCGTCTGCCTAATCGCAGTTTTTGGAGCTGTTTCAGACATAAATGGCTTAGCAAATCTTTCTCTCTCCATATACACACATGCCAATTCTATCTAAGTAGACATGAGGTACAATAAAACATGTAGAAAATTGTCTGGCTCAGAGCCTATTAAGATTTTTATTTTACTTTGTGTTCCTCATCTTTCTACTGTTTACGTTCACTTTTTTGCCTTTTTGGATGCATTAAGAACTGTATCTTTTGAAGGATACATTTAGTTTTAAACAAAAACATTCACCCATTCTACCCAGTTGAGCATGTACTGAAGTACAACAGCAGAGCAGAGTTGTGAAACGCTGAGCAGTTTGTAAGGAGGATTAAAGTAATGATTATTTTGGGTGCCTCCTAGGTCAGATACTGACACAATTCAGAATAATACGTGAATCCTTTACATTTCTTCCACTTCTATCACACTTGTCTGCCAGATTTTCAGTGAAGGTCTACATCTGCTTGCTGCTTAACTCTTGTGCTTTTTTTTGCCTTTTTTTTTTTTTTTTTTCTGTGGGGGTGGGAAGGTGGCTTTTTTAGCTTATCTTTTTTGAAATATTAAAAGAAGTCAAAATGTATAGTAGTGGGAGATCTGATACTACTTTTTAAGATTCATTTTTCCCCAAGTGGTCATTATTACAGCAGATCTATTTAAGGCATGGGAGTTGCCATACCTGTGAATAAGTTAAAGTTTTACAGTGCTGTTTTTTACAGCACTTTGAAATGCAATGATCTTTGCCAGGAGCTAGCTAGAGAATTATTTACATATCTCCCTTCCTACCTCAGCTGACCATTCACATGCAAATAGGAGCTTTGACAGCTTCTCCACACATTTATGAAACACAGTGATATGTCCATTTTTCAACTCAAAATGAAAGACATGGCAAAGCCTTAGCATAAAGCCCTGCCAGACTCTAGATTAGTTTCTTACTCTGCAACACTGAATATGGGAGGGTGGGGGGGTTGAGAGGTGGAGAGGGAGAACAACACAACAAAAAAACCAAACTAACCTTCTTGGAAAATTTTGGGAGCACAGTGAATACATTTTGGTCACAAATTAAGCATTCACAGAATCACAGAATCATCAGAGTTGGAAGGGACCTCTAGAGATCATCTAGCCCACCCCCCCGCTAAAGCAGGATTGCCCAGAGCACATTACTCAGGACTGCATCCAGGCGGGTCTTGAACATCTCCAGAGAAGGGGACTCCACAACCTCCCTGGGCAGCCTGTGCCAGTGCTCTGTCACCCTCACCGTAAAGAAGTTTTTCCGTCTATTTGAACGGAACTTCCTATGTTCTAACTTGTGCCCATTGCCCCTCGTCCTGTCACTGCGAACCACTGAAAAGAGCCTGGCTCCATCCTCCTTCAACCCACCCTTTAGATACTTGTATGCCGTAATAAGGTCTCCCCTCAGCCTTCTCTTCTCCAGGCTAAAGAGTCCCAGCTCTCTCAGCCTTTCCTCATAAGGCAGATGCTCCAATCCCTTAATCATCTTAGTTGCTCTTCGCTGGACTCGCTCCAGCAGTTCCCTGTCCCTCTTGAACTGGGGAGCCCAAAACTGGACACAGTATTCCAGTTGTGGCCTCACCAGTGCCGAGTAGAGGGGGAGAATGACCTCCTTCGACCTACTGGCCACACTCTTCCCTATGCAGCCCAGGATTCCTATGGCCTTTTTGGCGACAAGGGCACATTGCTGGGCCATGGATAATTTACTGTCTACCACAACCCCCAGATCCTTCTCCTCCAAGCTATCTCCCAGCAGGTCAGCCCCTAACCTATACTGGTGCCTAGCATTCTTCCTCCCCAGGTGCAGGACCTTGCACTTGGTTTTGTTGAACCTCATTAGGTTCTTCTCTGCCCAGAGAAATGCATTCATTTCCTAGAGACTGGCTGGGGGACAGTAACTTTACAAATTATTTGAAAGGCGGATCTGACTTAAGCTCTTGCTTTTTCCTCTCTTGCTCACTCAGAACCTAACAAAATATCTCAGCCCCTTAAAAAAACCCTGATTTTAAGAGTAAGTTCAAATCATTGCAGGGTGGACACACCATGACACGAGGGGAAGAAAATGAGCAGCAGACACTTAAGTGTCTGTTAAACCCCATGTTTGCAGAAACTTGGCTTGTACTACTGAGCACTTGCCCGTAGTACGTACTCACACACACACGTGAGTCCCAGAACAGTTCACCTCTGCATGGGACAGGTTCACGGGCTCACCCCACACATGCAAGCAATCCCCTCCGAAACCCCGGTGTCTGAAAGACCTGACTGAGTGGTTCAGCTCAGGACAATACTGTGCTTTCATGGTGATTATCAAAAATCGTTGCTATTCCACCCACTCGCCAGTTGTTATTTCAAAGGAAAACTTGTCTTAAGACCCAAAGTCTCCTTTTCTGGTGTGGTTTCGGTGTCTTATAACCAGAAACAAGTACACGTTTCCTAGTCTAAAAAGCTGTATTTCACCTCTCCTCATGTAATTTACATACATTGATCACTTCCATATGTCTGGCAGAAGGTAAAATAGTTTGTATGCATAGTAATGGGGGTGAACCCACAGTGAAACAAAATTCGGCATTTATCATATTCCTACATGCCGATAAAAAAGTTTTTAAAGAGGATCGCATTTGAGAGAAATGTCCTTTGAAAAACCGTTTGTGGTCTCAGCTATGGAAATTGTGTTCAAAAACTAAAAGTTGCATTGCTTGGTCTTGTCCTCGGTCCCTTTGGTGCCATGTCAATTAGCAGTATCAGTGGCCTAATTCCCTTCTCACGCGCATCATTGCAGTCACAGTCATTTAACGAAGTTACACTTGATTTACACCAGAACAATTGGTGATAGCTTAAAATTTCTAATACAGAATAACAATACACATGCGAGTTGATAGTGCTCTCTTCGAAGACAAATGGAAAAGCTTCTTTACTCCAGTAAACAGAACTTTTTACGTTGGTCTCTTTTGGTCTGTTTGCCAGCCTCAAGAATTGGACTTGGCTCTTCTAGCACCAGAAAAACTGTAGCGAGTGGTCAAGTAAGACCCTGTAGTCTAACAAGTCAAACTACAGACTCGTGCCTGACGTTCAAAGGTACTCTATAATCATACAAATTCTTGTATTTGCTCTGTATTTCTTAATTAATGGCAGGAAAACCAGTACTTTATTATGGAAAAAGAACGTTATTCAAAACAACCATTACATCATGTAAGTGGCATGAGGAAGTATAAAAGCAGAGAAAAAAAAAAAAATTCCTTGAGTTAATTGACTGAAGGTAATATTTAAATGCTGCATTTAAAGTATGTGGAATATATGAATGACCGATTTTATTTTCACACAGGTCAGGCTGATGAGGGGAACAGGTGCTTTCTTACTTATTTGAGGAATGAGGATGTGAATCTTACAGAGATGCAGAATTCCACTTCTGAATTTATTATGGCAGCTAATCCTCATTATTAGGTTTGAACCAGGGCTGTCAAGCAACAGTTTTCCACTGAGCGAGTCACAGTTGATAGGCAATTAGAGCTGACTGAACTGATTACTGAATATTTCTCCAAGTGGCTGAGAAAGGCTGCCTTCATCCTGGAGAAGGTTGGGAAGCATTTTGGGTATGGAAAGTCGGAAAAAAAGGCTGTGTGCAGGAAGAAATAAAATGTTTGTGTCCAGAATCTGTTGGGAAGGAAAGCACGTACCCTCGTAGGGGCAGAGGAGCACTAAAAACCAGTGGCCTGGTATGTTCAGACTGGGTGGAATGGGGAGCAAGTGCCCAAAATGAGGGGTTTAGTTTTGTCTGATAAGCACAAGAAAAAAATTACATTTTTAAACTCCCTCTTAATTTTAAAATATGATTATCAGAAAGAAAGAAAGAAAAGCCGAGCTTAAACTCAGAGAAACAGGAAAGGATCTTGCAAGCCCTCACGTACCTTTGGTAGACAGTATTACACAGACTAAACACAAAAGCTCTTCTCCAGAGTCACCTGTAATCACCTTCACAGTCTATTTAGTGTGAAATAGAGGCGGATACTACAAAAAAACATTGCAAGGGGTTCCTGTATAGAACCGCTTGGAATATCCAAACTGAATTAAATTAGATATGCTTTCTGGATAATAGGCATGTGTTTCATGTCACAGATGTACACAGCTGTGAATTTAATTATTATAAGCACTTTAATGTACCTGTAAGGCCTTTGTATATTGATCAAAAATAAGTTCTGACTGAACTTTGAATATACACATTAATGGGATTATTCTGAGGATACGGCTCTGAATAAGCATGGCAAGTCTCTGACCTCAAGCAATTCCTCATGAGATCACTTAATACCACTTTACAGGTGAAGAAGCTGACACAGAAGAGCCAAAGAATTAATAGGATTTCACATTTATGGTACTTTGTTGGATTCCCATTACAGTACAGACTTCCTGTGCATCATCAACCATGGTGCTGGGTTTCTGTTAACCTCCAACCTCTGTTTGTAGGTGAGGATAACAAAACTTTCCTAATTTGCGTGACTGTCGTCCAATAAAGAGTGTGAGTTCCAGTGGGTGTTAAAAGAATTATGAAAGACACAAAATTGTAAAAGGATGCCAGAAAAGGAAGAAGAATGCCAGAAAAGGAAGAAGAATGCCCAGTAGACTGCAGTACCATCACAGATAGGAAACAAAATCTGAAAAAGTAGAATTAGAAATATATGTTAATCTTGACCTTAATACTCCAGGCTGCAGAGAAAAACAAAATTTTCAACATTATTTTTAATTATTTATTATTATTATTACTATTATTTCTTTACTTCACAACACCCCTTTAAAAAGGGCTATGAGGAATTTTCTTTCAAATATAACAAATTCCTAAATCTTTTCACTTGGGATGAAATCTTGCTTGCCTATTTTTTGGAGGTCAGGTTTTATGGCTAGAGTACAAATGACAGGACACATATTTAGAACAACAATATGGATGGAGGTTTACCATACTGATAACCGCATAGCCAACATCTTGGAAATACTGCTTCGCTAATGTTTAGGACATTTCAGAGAAGTGCCAACTAGAGCTCTTTGAAAATGTTATCACATCCTCCTGTACGTCTGACTACACACGTGGTCTTGGTGGATGGACTCTGACACATCTTGGAAGAGCAGCAATTCAGAAATAAAGCAACTTCCTAACTGTGCAATTTGCAGGTAGCTCAAGAATGCATTTATACTGTTGTCTGCAAGGCCACCAGAGCAAGAAGTTTTGATAGAGCCATTCATCTGCTATAGCAGAAGGGAATCTGAGGAAAAAAAAGCAATCTGGAAGATAAAGTTTTTTTTTTCCCAGATCCTCAGACATCATTTCTGCCATCCCTCCTATCACTCGATGGGAACTGACATTTACCACACGGGCCTAGCAGAATGGAGACCTTGTACGGGACCTGGTGTGATGGAGATGAGATGAAGTTGACCTACAGATACTACAGAGCAACACTCATCATCACTGATATGACCCTCATTGCGTTTTGAGAAAAGGTTTCATGAGGAGTCAGAACCATTTCAGATTATACATTCAGGCAAAACTAGTGAAGTTGCACAGGGAAATCCATGCAGGAAGTAAAAGTAATGTTAACACCCTGAAATCTCCACTTCGTCCTAAGAGAGTCCACTCTACGCCTTGGCCAGGCATGCGATCCATGTGTAGCAGAGGACAGCTATTGCCATTCCAGTGTCAGCTGGTGATGAAAGCTGTACCCTGCACTCTCTGCAGCTCTTTTGGATGCTTGTGAGCTGTATTTATCGTCTGTTGCTTCTAGAAAAGGCCACCAACCCCTCCCCCTTGAAAGGCAGCTCTAAATCCTTTAAATTATCTCACAGAGCTTTTTTGTGTCCTTTTCTCACACAAGGCTGGAATTTCAAAAGGAGCCAAGAGGGGCCGTCAGAACCAACATGAGCTTTGCTTCATTAGAGTGGAGAGTAAAGGAGAGCTTTCTTTTTCCTCCTTCCACAAGTTAGATGAAAGCAAATAACTACTTCATTCCTCAGATTGTTCCCCGCAAGATCCAACTTTGCACAAAAATATTTATAAGAGATGAGGATTTTATTTGACTGCTCACTTCTAAAGTTTCTGAAACATCCAGCTGGAGAGATAAGCAGGCGGCCCAACAAATGTCAAACAACTTCAAAACATTAGAAGAATGGCAAAAACTTCTGACTTTACTGCGTTTGGCTATCGAACAGCAAAGGATGAAAACTGGATGTGACACAAAGTAGACTAGTGCTCACACGTTTCAGGGATTGCTGTAGACGTGCCTAGCTCAAGGGGAATCTGTCATCCCCAAAGTGAGGAAAGAATCCCCGAACTGTACGTCTATTTAGAATTTTTAGAAATTAACCTAAATTAGGTTTCATCCTGCTCTCACTATCGAAATACTCCAGCTGAAAAAGGGGAGAATCGGGGTCGAAGCACCTGTCCTCCGAGTTGCACATACGCACATGTATTTTTATTTGCAAACCCTCCTATATGAAACTGGGTCTTGAAAACATTTTTCTTTTAAAGCGTAGAAGCATTCAGAAAGTAACAGAGCTGGTCAGGGGACAGCTTATTGAAAGCTCCGAATGATTAAGCTGTTAAATTAGTAAAGCTCTGCAGCCCCAGACAGTCACTTCCAGCATGTGTCACTGGATTTGGGATGAGCTTATTAAGGAGGAGAGATATGGGAAATGTGAGATGTACGTTAAGTAATTATTTTAAGAATATGAAGAATGTAGTGGTACCGTATATTTCTTGCTGTGACTGCAAGTTTGATGCAAATTTAGATAGAGTCACAGGTGACCTCAGGATCACAGATACTGTGGGCATACGTAAGTTTAATCAGTTGGATTTTTACACGACTTTAAATACTCATTTAAGCAGAGACAGTTCCTTAAATTAGGATGCTTTGGATCAGAATACAGCCTAAATTCTTACGGAGCATTTAATTAGTACCTTCTCTTGATACCTTCCCAGAAAGAAAGAAACTAAATGAATGAACAAGGAGCTTAATTCCTTTGGCAGTCACTGAAAAGCGATGAGCACCCTTAAAGTCCCATTCAGCCTGCCTAACCCAAGATTAGCTCTCTGGAGGTACCTCTCCTTCCACTGACAGTGAAAAGAGCCTAACGTGGCTGACTATGTCAGTCAAAAAGAAAGAGAAAGACACCACAGAGAACCTCTTGTGGTGCAGGAGAAAGGCTACAGCTCGCTCGTAGGATTTCTGATGCTCTCAACAGCTGTGGCCATCCTTTTCTCTCCGGTACATCGGGGCACCATCCCACTTGGAAAAAAACAGGGAAAGTCAAGTAAATGCACTATCCTCACAGTTATTCGCACCATCCACAGCTGTCACTGGAAGCGAGCAGCTAACCTATATGAAGGCTGTATGTGGGAGGACCGTGAACTCGCAGACATTCCTGAAGGGAGCTTTAATCCTGCAAGGGAAGGAATTCGCTGAATCGCCCACCAGCACCAGCACACCACCAGCAGCGACTTTCACATTTAACCTTAATTAACAAGAGCACCAGGCCAAGCTACAGAACTTCCATTTAAAATTTTGACACAGAGCTGCCAGGGTCCACCCCACACATTTGCTTAAAAATAAGCGCGTGGGAGCCTGAAGACAATTTTACCCTTTTTAGCTTCCAAACAACTGGAAAATGTCACAACCATTGACACCACTTAGAAGGATTTGTTTTCTTCTCAGTCACTTAGGCACTGCCTCAGGTGAAGATCTGATTTTGCTTCAGATTGAACTAGGGTCAAGTCAGGCTCCAGCTGATGGAGAAAATGTTCAAAATATTGGAGCAACTTGCTTGGGCTTCCATCGCAGTGTTCCAGGTACGCACATGAGAGAAAAGCCCTGTGGGCCAGAGGAAGTAAATAAAAAAAGATGTCTCTCTAAAAGCAGCTGTGGGCATTAAAGGTCACAGGCAGAATCAGTGATTAGGCAAACCAAAACCATATTAAAAGGATCAGAGTATCGCAATGCATTAAATAAAAACTTAAAAACATTTCCAAGCAAAAAGAAAGACTTAAAAATACAAATCATTCAGTGATTTCTTCTGAGGTGGAACTTCATGTAAATGCTTTCTGTATATACAGATGCACGCGCAGGAGAGATTATCATAAATAACCCATTTACATTGTAGCAACCTACAAAGACTGGGTTTCTTATTTTAAATATTGTTTTGCTAAACCTTACGGAATACACACCCGAACAAACCCTGAGCAAACAGAGAGGTACTTCAGCCCTGATCAAAAAACCTCAAGCGCAGAAGTAAACTTCCAAGGCAGACTTCACATGTCAGTAGGTCCGTTGAGCTCAGTGAAACTACGGATGTTTAAATTCTTCGCTGGGTCGGAGTCTTAAAGATGCTGTAACAAACAGCAGGGCTAAGTGCTGCACACCTTGTCCACAGCGAAAGAGTAGAGTTTCCATTGCTGTCAATACGGCACCTTCCATGAATAATTCAGTCATTTGCAAACCGTACAGCACAAATAATTATAGAGAACTCCAGCTTCTCAGAAAAGGGAGGCTCTGTAATTCAGAAACCACTTTTTCCACTGGAATTAAATGGGAAAGTTGGAAACACAAAATGAACATGTTGGGCTAGGTTTTCACCCTCCTTGTTCCAATTACACTGCCTGTCTCAGGCCCTAATTAGCGAGCTGAAAATTTCCCTATATAGGCAAGATCTGAGCTCAGGCACCTCCTTCATCAGCTTCTCCCTCCTGTCAGCCTGTGGGGCATGTCAGAGGCAGGCAGGGTAGTCCTACCGTCTCCCCTGCCAGTTCTCAGCTCTCCTGAAGACTCCACTCAACCAACGCTACAAAGACCAACCCACAGATCTTCTCCGAAAGCCTCATCTGCCTTCCAGCCGCCTTCCAGCCGCCTGCCCTGACTGACCAGCAAGGTCCGGGAGCGGCAGAGCTGTGGGGACATGTCGTGGGGAACAATGGAAGCTCAAGAGTGTTACAGGCCCGTGCCTAGACTGCAAACATCACCGGTTTGCCTTCCTTCACGGTCCGAGTCTGGGCTGCCCTCCTCTCCTTTTCAGGCACATTAGAGAGGCTTTTCCCTCAGACAGTACTTTTACAACATAGTTTCAGCGAAAGTTGATTTAAGCAGATACCTTGAAATCTGAGACAAACTCTAATACTGGTCCCAACTCGAGAAAGACGGGCCCCCTTGCCAATATTTCTCTCCTCATTTCCTTCTCCCACTTTGTCCCGCTTTCCCAATATTTGTGGAGGTATTGGATTGTGAGTTATAGAGTTTGATGGAAAGGAAAAACCACAATCAAACCCACCAGCAGGTCATCAACTACAGCCAGGCTGGGTCAGCAAACTACCAACCAGGTATCATATTTACTGTAGCGAACATACAGGTAATTCAGCGCGGTGTCATTCCTCCCTCCTCACTGCACGTTGGACTGATTGAAATGGGCAGAAGTTTTGCCATGGCTTTCACTAGGGCCAGCTTTTCACCCGCATAAAAATCCATCCTGTGAAACTGTAAATCAATTGCACATCAAGGATGGAGTAGTTCTCACCATCATTGCAACTTTAAACAAAACGCTTATTTTTAATATGGCTTGAATTGGAGCCAGGGAGTAATAGAGCTAAATCTGTGCGCAATGCTTTTCCAGTTACTTATTCTCAAGTAATATGTATCCAATTGAGCAACAATAACAAAGAAGAACCACACATGTACTCTTACAAAACATACTTACAGCATTTAGTAATTTTCAATAGACAAATAGGACGCGACAGATGGATTTGAGAAAGTTGGGTTCACGAGATTTGCTCATGTGGAGACAAAAATCGGGGTTGCCTTAGGAAAAATCTGTAAATCGAGGAATCGTCAATGGCAACTCTCTCTTTCTTTAGGCTTATATGTTTATATTTAAAGGTTATTGTAGCCGGTTCCATCTCTGTTTGTGCTGTTACCTCCCCACACAGAGGACAGCAAAAGAAAATAGGAAACAATAAACGATATGAGAAATCCATCTGGAGTTAAGACTTTATTTATTGTTTTAAACTTTGCACACTCAATTTGATCACCATCTTTCTGAGAACTCTGTGCTCAGTAGAAGTTTCCTGAACAGAATCCGTGACCTAATGACACAATATAGAGACTTACAACTGACACTGAAACTGAAGCCAATGAAATTTAAAAAAAACAAAACAAAACACCAAAAAACAAAAACCCAACAACAAAGCCCCCTACAGTCTTTAAGAAAAGATTCCTTCACTTTTGATATACCAACAATGACATTTCTTGTTACTTTACAACAAGGACCCAAAGTCTTTGAGGGACATAAAAAGAGGAGCTCAGAGGTTGAAGGGCTCAACTGAGCTTTCAGTTTTATAGCTGGTTTTACCACATTTAGGCTGTGATCCAGGACTTACTGATTTCAACGAACTTGGGATCAGGCCTTTAATCATATTAATTCCCTTTGGCTGAAATGAGGAGATAAATATCCTCTGTGCAAAACCTTTCCAATCCATGCACTAAGATGAAAATGCTTGGAAGCTTTAAAATGTACAGAGCAAAACCCTGATGCTACCGAACAGGAGTTTCACCACAGATTTCAGCTGGACAAGGGTTTCCCTAGTGCTCTCCTCAAATTTCCTTCCTTTAATATGCCACCAAAATCAAGGTGATAGAAACCAAATAACCAGAAGTCTGTTTTACAATAAACAGAAAGAACCCTTTCAGACCGCAGATGTGGCCTTAGTATATGCATTTATACACTTTCTCTTCCTCTTCCTATCCGTAACATGCCCCGTAGGATACTTCTAATCTTCTGCAAGGCTGAGTGACAAGAAGTTAAGAGGAAGCAAGAATGGGAGTTTACCGAAAACTTCTGTCCAGCAACCTGGGAAATGGCAGAGCTAATACCAGACCTTTGAAAACAAGTGACCATAGGAAATCAAGGTTGGCAGGGATTTAACCCTTCATGACTCATTTTGCTAACTTTTAAAGCAAATGCCTGAGCTTTTTAACCATGTTTGACATCTAATTAGTCGAGCAAAACAAGAAGTTAAAATACATCCTTGCTTTCCTTTTGAAATAAAGCACTGACAATTAGCTCCAAGGTATTTGTTTAGGGAAAAAAAACCAAGCATGCATGTTAAAAGAAAGCACAGTGACAGCCACTGAAAAGACGAGTCGCTTGGGTCATTCTTTCTACCTTGTGTATTTTTTTTTTTTTTTCAGTATTATAAGTTTGTTATACTCAACCACTACTCTTTACAGAGGGGCAGAATGGGTAAGTAACTGGGTAGCTTCTCTTCCTAATTGCGGGCAGCTTCAACAGAGGCGAATCAGGTAGTATCATATAGTCCTACAGCGGTGACGTATACACCCTGAGAGATACAGATTAGCATGTAAGGTATTCAGTCAGTGCCTAAAAGAAGTTTTTTCAATAACTACAGCTCTTAAGGCTGTTCCTACGCAAGGTGTTAACATTGATCTGTGCATAGAGGACTGTGCTGGAAGTAAAATCGGTCCGGAAAAGCACGAGCTGATAGGGCTTAGTTTTCCCTGACTACTAAGGATACCCCCATACGAGGGGATCGATGCAGCAGCACAGGCAACACGCTCCTCTTGACCTGGCCAAGCATTTACACAGGTACTTAACGTTAAGCATGTGAGTAGTCTGATCTGATTTTTAGGGTTACACATCTTTTAAGTCAAACATGGGATTAAGTATACATATGAATCAAAGGCCGCAGCGTGAATTCCTGCGAGTCTTCAGACTTTAACTTGCTTTGAATTAACTATGCATTTACTTTCTTTCCTAGATAGCAAGTAGCGTTGCTCAGCGTTTGAAGTCATTTTCTTGTTGCAATGATCTGTCAGTTATAAGAACAGTTTCAATGTTCCTTTCAGTTTCCTGGTTTGCTCATAGAGGATTAACCACATATTAAAATTTGTTGTATGATGTATTTCAGAAATTAAAATGAGACCCCTTCTCTCAGCAAGAGCAGAACTGGAAAACAACCAATCAGCAGAGTAGCAAAATGTTGCTAAACTGTATATGGATACAGTACCAGTGGGGTGAAAAAAGAAAAAAAAAAAAAAAAAAAGAAAAAACCAAAAACCACTATCAGTCACATTTTGCCATCCTTTGAAATTAGTTTCTGTGCATTTAGTCAGTATGAGCAGGGGTAGCAGACTTGAGCCACCAATAAACTTTAAAAGGGTAAAAAATAATAAACAATAATTGATTAGCCATTAAATCCCTTTACAGGATATTTTTACAGCATTTATGCTTCTATATACTAATCTGACTTTCAGTACGATTGTGGAAGTTTGAAAGTAAGAGTTTTTTAATGATTTTTTTGACATGACATGCAGTTATGGTAGAAGCTTTCTTCAGACTCCATTATTCAAAATAATCAATTTTCTGTTAAGTATAAATGGCTTTTCTTATGAAAACCAAATGAACAGATTCTAAACCCCTTAAACTGTTCTTTTCATTTATATCTTTTCAAGTTTAAACACACACAAATATGTTCTTTAATAAAACCCTGCACATTTATTTCATACAGTGCATCCAAGTTTTGCAGGTGTTTAATTTTTTTTTTTTTTTTTTTCATCTGGAGTGCGAAAATGACGTCTGCCTTGTATCAGAGAGGACTTTTCCCCCTCTCATTCGCAGCACGAGAAAGATGTAAAAAATTGGAACACATATTTCTACTGGCGAGAGACGTATTGACACTATACTGTAAACTGAGATTGACATCTATGACCAGGCATGCACACACATGTTCTCTTTTTTTGCAACTGCAGAAGCAGTGCGTTACTTTTCCTCCCTTCTTTCAGAACCGTAGCTGCAGCTCCTTCTCTCAACCTCCAACAATCTGAGAATTACGAGAAGGCAGCTCTTCAGAGAGAAACGTATATACACCTAGATGTATAGATCTCCCTTTCAGAAATAATATTCTACAGCTCTTACATTTTAAACTTCTTTCCTAGTTGCACATTCTCCAGGTTTGGTGAATTCTTCTGAAAAATGCCCTCTGAGAGGAGCTATGCTGATAAAGACAAGACTCTGCCTACTTCAGAGTCCTCCTGTAACACTGGCAGCATTAACCAAAAGTTAATTACTGACAATTGCAGTGTGAGTGGCATTACACAATTTCAAACGTAAACGTAATCTCACAGCTCTCTTTCTTCAGTTACACCTTCCCTGTGATCTCTAATGAAATACATCAGACTCCACCGAAAACAACCTCAGTTCAAATAAACTGCACTGCATAAAACATCCATAGGCAGTATTTTCTAGCGCATAACAGTCCTTTCCTCCTTTTCTGGACTGATCTGTTCCTTTCAGTTTATAGTTTCTTGGCAAACCCACCATCCACTGCTTATGTTAGGCATCTGATTGTCAGATTTCTACAGACTGAATATTCATGACTTGAAAATTAACCACTTCGTGCCTAAAAAAAAAAAAAAAAAAAAAAAAAAAGGAAAATATAAATCTACATCTATTCCTGCTGTTTGAAACAGATCTGGCATTGTGGCTGCGCTACACGCCCGGCTCGGGGGAGATCAGCCGGGTGGCCAAACACGTCCCACCGTTTGGAAGAGTAAAGTCCGATGGAACAGCACAAGGCTGAAAAAACACTCTTCCACGGATCAGCACGATCCGGAGTCCTCGTCTGCAAATGCAACTAACTCTTCTTTGTCTGTGTTTAAACTGCCTGGTACCGACCGCAGCACGGAGCGGCTTTTTAAGTAATTCTTTTTTTTTTTTTTTTTTTCTTTCCTCAGAAATTTCTCCTAATGCCAATTTCCCCTTTGGAAGATAAGGAAAACCCAGGGAGGAAAGGTGGGGAGGGGAGGGAGCGACGGGGCAAGGAGGAGAGGTTTTGAGGCGAACCGAGAAACGAGAGGGAACAACAGACTTACCTTTATAGGATAATTTGAGCCTTGGCACGTTATTCTTCACATGCTGGCAGTTCACTCTTCCTGCTAGTAATACTCCCAAGGAAAGCAAGGCAATCCCCCTGAGCCAGCCCATGCTGCAGCAGCCACTGTAGTGTCCCTGCCAGCCGGAGCCGCCGCGCTCCCCGTCCTGCCGGGCGCCGCCGGGGAACTTCAGGCAACCTGGGGGAGCGGAGGTAACAGGTGATGGGGGTGGGCTCCGCGCCCCGCCGCGCCCCGCCGCGCCCCGCCGCCGCCGCCGCCAGCCGCCCCGGCCCCCCGCTCGGCCGCCGCCGGGGCAACTTCAAGCCCCTCTCACGCACACGCCGCGGGCCGGAAAAGGAGGCAGCCCCCGGGCGCGAGTGGCGTGCGGGCGGGGGGGCGGCATGATGCGGGCGGCGGCGGCGGGCGGCGGCGCGGGCCGGGGGCAGGGGCCGGGGCCGGGGCCGGGCCGGGCCGGGCCGGGGCTGGGCGTTGCGCCCCGCTCCCCGCGCGGCGGGCGGGTCCCGGGCGGCAGGGGCGGGGGCGGCGGCGGCGGCGGTGGTGGTGGCCCCGCGCTCCCCGCGCACATGGAGGGAGGCAACGGGAAAGGGGGTGGGGGGGGGAAGGGGGACACCGGTTCTCCCCGCGCTCCCGAGAGCGGCTGACAATGGGAGCGCTGGAAAGCTCGACCCCCCCCCCCCCCCCCCCCCCCCACACACACACACACACCCTCTCCCCCCTCCCCGCCTCCCCCTCCCCGGCTGTCACAGCACACATGCAAAGAAAAAAAATATATAAATAAATAAAAGAAGGGAAAAAAAAAAAAAAGAAAAAAAAAAAGAAACGCATCGTGGCAGAGATTAGAGGAGGGAGCAGAAACCTCCACCCTGCTTGGGAAAGGCACGGGGCTGTGATTTTCATGTCATTGTCCAGGTTGTTGGGTTTGGGTTTATTTTTTTTTTTTTTCTTAATTTCATTTTACGGTTCGAATTAAAAGATGTACGCCCCCCTCTAAAAACAACAACAGCACAACACAACCCACAACATTGTTACCCACATAAATAACATCTCCTGCCCATAACGTAGTCCTCGGTGGGTCGCTCCCAGTTAAAAAACAAGTAACAAACTCTTCCATCAGCATAACTTTACCACTGAAGCTTTTAAAGCCTTGTTAGGGAAGGTTGCTCTAACCCTCCCGCCCTCCCCACCTCCTGCACTACTCCAATTCAGCAAAAGAAATTCCTAGTAAAGCCCACTTCAACAGTCAGTTCAAGACATGTACAGGTCTAGAGGGGCTTATAAATTACTCTGGAGTATTCTCTGAAGTGTTCTTGTAAGTTAAAAACTTCCAAACCTTCCAATTTCTGGGACTGTGTGATTATTATAATCTTATATTTTTATGTAGTGAAACTAGATAACGTTTTTTGTTTGTTTGTTTAAACAAAAGGACACACAAAATCCCCAGAGGTCTTCTAAATGTTAAGAAGCTGTAAATACAAACATATAAGCAAACTTAAGCTCTCCCCTCCCACACATCTGAACAACCCTCTTCTAGTGAGTGACGGTTGGTTAAATTTTCCGTGCAGCGCTGAATATCAATTTAATGTGCATTTTGGAATGTAATGTCTTACACAGATACGTACCCTGTATTCCATTCCCAATGCAATACTGACAGAAACGCTGGCAATCGACCTTTACAAAACATTGGCATCATCAAAGAAGTGTGATGACCTCTCCTTATTTTGTTCTATACTTTTCTAGGAAAAAGAGCCTTTATGATGACAGAGTCTACAGTATTTCAGTGAGATCTTTTCCTTCCTTTTACCATTATTTACTGCGGGTTAAAAAACAGTTATGTAGTCCCACTGACAATGACCACACTACAGTCTGTGTTTTACAGAACAGAGCATCTTTTTTCTGTGTTCAGACCCAGCTACTAAACCAGCAGCTAGGAAATAGTCTTAACTTTGAAACTGAAGTTCATAGTTGAAAATGCGGGTGTCAGTGTGGTTCTAATTAAAAACTAAAGACTCATGCAGAACAAGGGCTAAAATTCTGTCATTGCTCTTTCACTGCTTAATATTCACACACCAGTGGAAAAGAAGGGGCTTTTCCCCTCTCCTCTTTAGCAAATTCTTCTGCTTCCTGAGCTTAATTCACTAAGCCCGTGGCATTGTATCTGCCAGATTCAGCAATTCTATTGATCAGCAGCATTGTTAAGAAAATAAAATCCAAAAATAATGTTGATTTTGGTCATTCCCACACTTGTTATCCTGAGCATTTTCATGCTCCAGGCAGTGGATTAGAGCTCCAAAATGACAAGAGACGCCTGTCTGTTTTCCAGGGATTACTTGCTACAGACATTCACTCTGCAAAGGAATTCATGTCACTTTGAGATTATTTGGAGAATTGGCCTAATGAATTATCCTTTTGTATTGAGCAAACAATTAGAAACAAAACACAAAAGATGCACCATATTCAGGACTTTATAAAGCACATCATTTTACAATGATGTTGTTACACTCAATTTACTTCTAGTTGCATAAAGAAGGCACAGCTACTTTTTTTTTTTTTTTTTCTTATGAGGAAAAGAGAGTACAAAGCTAAAATTCTATCTTTATAATGTAGAATGAATCCAGACTATTTTCTAGCAACCAAATAAATAAATCATGGTCCCCAGTCAACATATATTTTGCCCAGAAAACATATGGATTAGATACAATGAGTTCTAATTTATCCAAGATTGCATTTGAAGGGACAAACCACAGCATCGTTCTAGGAGACAGGAGAGATACCGTCTTTTCGCATCCTTCAAGGGAGACACCACTCACGTTTTGCCTTCCTCTGTGGGATATGCCAGTTTAAAGACACAGAGAAGGGTAAAAACTGATCCTGCGGGTCGTCCTGCTGCTATTTAGCTCTAAGTAGTGCTAATCAGCTAGTCAGGATAGCATATGCTACACCCCCTTATAAGGAGAGGGGCAATGGCAGCACTTCAGTGGTGCTTGAAGGGGCTTTGTATCTCAAAGACACCCATTGCCATATGTTGCTTCTGCCAAGGCGAAACTGGGCTCTGCTTGGAAGGAATGATTTGGCCAAGGCTGCTACGGCAAGTGCCAGAAATGTCAACTCTGGGAATTTAGGGTGGGCAACAACTCACTTGCAAATGACAATCTATTCACCTTTTTTTTTTTTCCTTGGTCTTTTGAAGGCGATCTAGCTGCTGAGTTTAGAGAGAGGGAAAAATCCGAACTTCCCTCAGTTCTTCAAATAATACCTTTCTCCTGAAGAAAAGACGATCACCGTTATAATCTCAATTAATTATTCCATTATTGCTCAGGAAGCTCAAAAAAACCCCAACCGTTCTTCTGCATCATTTCCCATATTTGTTGCAGGTTTTATTTTTATTTTCTGTAACGGCATTTATATGACATTCTATATAGTGTTTTACATCTCAAAACCCAGGCAAGCGCTTGTGAGCTCTGTTTAACATTTCTGGTCTCATGCTGTGTGGCATTATGATTTGGAGTTTTTTATACCACCTTTCAAAATGTGCAGCAACTTCACATTGATAGATCCTACAAAAAGTTACACTCGGATGTGCCTGGACTTTCGCTCGACCGTCCATTCAGAATTACTCTTTCAGTCACTTACAAGTTGGCACCATTCGGTGCTTCTTGTTACTCAGAAATAGTATTACTTGACTCATGATCACTTCAAATCTTCTTGCTGCTGCTGTGATTTTTATACTTAGCAGCTCTTGAAAGCTTAACTGCTCTAAGAAAGTCTTTAGTGTGCTTTAAAAACGTACTTATGTACAGAATCGTTTCCTGTGTTTTAGATGAGTCATTACTTGTTTATATTGATGTGATCAGGTCCTTCTCAGAACTACGCAGGACTTACCAGAATCTGGTTTTGATATGCAGTACTAATCCAGTCATTTTTGAGGGAAAGGTTTCTTGGGTTGAGTGTGCAATTTCTGGTTAAAATCAGAGAAAAAACCCCTCTCAGGCTGTATCTGATTGCTAAAAAACTCCCTAGAGAACACACTCCGGTAGGAAATGTGAAATCTTAACTCAGATACACTCCCTGCTATTTTCTTCCGTAGCAGGTGAGTTGCTTGATAAGCAGAATATTTACAGTTCTGCAAAGGGTCCCTTTGAAATCGCTCCAATTGTATACATAATGGTACTTGTGACATGCTTTAGAACAAGTGAATCATTAGGAGCCCAAAAGGAGGCTCATTCTGGGGCCCAATTATAAGCGCATTTGTCATGTGGTGTGGGAGAGACCCAGGATGCAGTTTCACAACACATTGACGTCGGAAGCAAAATCCCATTTAAGACAATCCAGACGTCAACTACCGCATTTTGCTTTTACGTCACGGGCTGCCACTCTCTCATTTGGGATGCTACTAACTTTTTGTGGGGGCATACTAGCAACACGATGAAAAAGAATTTTTAAAAATAATCCTTGTGGGGCTATGAAAAGGGTTGTTTTTCATTGCAGATGCCGGGCTAATAGAGTAGAGAGAATTCTCTCTACTAATGGAGTAGAGAGAATTGTGAGCTGGCATCAGGGAAAAGCAGCGATGCAGAGGAGCTTGGGATATTGACCTCACTTCTGAGGACAAAGTGTCATGAAGCTCTACCTCGAGGTTCAAGTCCTTTGCCTACATGAGACAGGAATCTAAACCTAGAATCTGTTTGACGCAGTTGTTCTCTCTTTTTTATGGAAGAAAAATAAAAAACCAAACCACCAAACCTGTAAAAGGCCTATACAGTAAAGAAAAATGCTTCTGATATCCAGACCTGCTGAACTGGATATCGGCTATTATTTTTACAGTGTTGATGATTATCACATTAGCTCAAGAGGTTATAAATAGCTGCTTCCACCTGGATTTTAAACAATTTAAAATTCTGTGGAGTGGCACTTTTTAAGTTCTGAAGCAACCGCAGTGCAAAGTTACTTAAAAATACATCAGCAAAAAGGAGTTGAAGGTGTAGAGTTTAACATTTTATCAAACTGGAGTTGGCAAAATCACAGGCTTGCATCTAGATCTGGAAATATTCTTGTTGTTGGAAGTCTAGACATGTCTTTCCCAGCGCTCCCTTGGGCTATGTTGCGTTTGGTAGCCTTATTTGAATCTCCTGAATCTACACAAATCCGTAACATTTCTTATTATTGCATGTGATGGGGTTGCTAACCACTCCAGTTAGTATCTGCGTTCTCTCAATAGCACTGCGTCTTACCATCTTGTCACAATCAGCTTTTCCTTCATTTCTCAGGACTAATGAGACTGTACTATATGCGATGCTTGTACTTTTGGCAGCATAATGGGATCTGTATCAGTATGATGTGTTTTATTCACAATGCTTTCAGGTCTATTAAACACCTCATCAAATTCTTCAAAAATATTCTTTGCATCCTGTTCTGTAGACAGGTTATATGCCCGTCTGAACAGCAGCATTTTCCGATTGCTCTTCAAACCTAAACAAACCTTTTCTGTTCTCTTGGCCTTTGCCTCCTGACGTTCATCTCATACGCAAATGTATGGCAACTGTGATACCCAGACCCGTGGTAAGAAACCCACCTTAATAGCTCAGTGCCAGGCATGTGACATTAATAAGAGTTACAAAAATCTTATTTACCCCAACTCCCAGTATGGGTCAGTAGCTTCTGTTTCCGATGGATTAGCTCTGGGGTACGCACTCAAATTGAACAAAACTTCCAAATCTATTAACTTTCAAGTACAGAGACTTCCGTCTCTCTGATTGCTTATGTTTATTGGCTGTTGGGCCTTCCTTGAGGAAATACTGGCAAGGACATATGTTTTTTTACAGGAGGTGAGGGAAATGCAAAGAAATATTCGATGTTCTAATTCTTCAGAGAAAAGCCAATTTAAGAAAAATCATTATACAGGGGAAAACAAAGCAACAGCAGCCATGAAACTTTTGGCTCCTTAAAACCTATTCCAGGCCTGACATGTTGAACTTTGTTGAAGGAAATCTAATCAAGCCGGAAGGTCTCCTCCCAAATGACCAGCCGCTCCTCTAACGCCACAGATGTCACGGTTGGTGGATCTCTGAAAAGACAGACGGTAAACCTGTCCTTTCCCCCACTGCTGGCGGAAGAGCCAGCTTGCAAGGTGTATTACACAGAAATGCATTACAGATTCAGTTACTTCAGCATTCAAATCCAACTTTGGCTTTTATCACCTGTATTTTTTCAAAATGGGAACAACTGACAATACTTAAACTATTTTCCTGCAGAAAACCCAAGAAAATGCTACAACTCAGAAAAATAAGACATAGATTGATATAAAAATACGTTTTTCAGGATTTCCTCCTTGTCTTTGAAAGTCCCCTTATGGTCTGATTTGCATCTTTAGACCTCTCTATACCTTTCAAGGTCTGATCTCAGGGGATTTGCTCCGGGCCACACACTAAGACGTTAACAAGACAAGAAATTGATCCCGCGTTCCTCACGTACTGTGCCAACAGTCACATCCTTACCTCTTCATTTGTCATAGTACGCAAGTCATTCCTGGCAGCCCTATAAGTCCTTCCTTATCACTCCGTATACAGAAAATCCCCGATTCTATTGTATCTGGGATCCATCATGGCCAACCTTTTGGCCCTATGTAATTTTGCTTAGTAACCTTTACTGCCAACTGTCAAAGACTTGAAAGACACAACAGTATCTTGTGTGCCACCCATTCATCACAGGCTTTTAAATAGTCCAGGTGAATTGCAGCAAACCACAAACCGAAAGCGTACGCAACATCTGCTATGATCATTGTTCTTTTCTGGACCTTTCTTCTCTCTCTGCCTTTTTTTTTTTTTCTTCTTGTGCTGAGTGGTTCATTAGTATACGACAAAGATATAGGACCAACAAACCCATAACCACCAGCTGTCATCTTCATACATCTGCCCTATTTGACTTTCTAGACTCAAAAACTTTTTAATGAGGATGTTTGTTTTTTTTATTTTTCATAGAAAAATTACAAGTCTGATTCTGTTGAACAGAGTGTGTGGGTGCAAATCGTCTTTGGAAGATCAAACATTATCACACAAAATGCAGGGGCTAAAGAGTCAATTTATGGCTTCTGATGCCAAAACTGATAGCTATTTAATCACTGCTTAGACAGCCTGTGGAAGCTGGGAATGGTAGGTAAACTGTGATAGCTTAGGAAAACTTGGTTGAACTTTCAATAATTTGACCCCTGCGAATGCTTTTAGAGTCAGCAAGATGTAGAAGTGTGTGCTAGAAGAGGAGGGGGGAATTCAAAGAAAAATAAGCTCTAAGAAAGCATTAACTAACTCTCTCTTTCCCTCCCTGAATCCCCAGTGAATAGGGATTTCAGCAGGGGAGGGGAACTTTATCCCTTCTCTGGACTGAATTTGTAACTATTTCAGAAAAGCTTCCCGCTACATTATTTTCCTATTTGTTTCTCTGACATCAGAATTCCTGATATTTTAGGCAGGTAAACATAGACACAGGAAAGAAAGATTCCTTCTGCCTCCTGAAGTGTTGAAATCCCCCCAAAAGTTAGGATGGAGCTGAACCAGTCAGCCACATAAATCTTGTCTGTAGAAATTCAAACGTAGGTTGAACAAGTGCACACATATATACCATTCAAACAATTCTCTAGGAAAATAACTGAAAACCCAGCTTGTTTTCTGTTTCTTGGGCATTCTAGAAATACTTTAAATACTTTGCTGCTTTGACATTTGTATGTGCATACAGAGCATAACTACAAAGAACATCAGGCAACAAAACACATATCCCTGACTCTGTGAGTTTTTTTCCACCAGCACTTGGGCTTGGTGAAAGTGCAGTCAAACCTAAGTCTGAACAGTTGCAATCCATCTTCCCTCTTTTCTCTTGTCCCCAAGCAGGGTATGAAGCTGCGGTTTCAGTGCTCAGAGCTCCCTGGAGCAGCTCACCCAGTGAGCAAGGACTAACGGCAGTGGTAAAGGTGGTAAAAGTGGTAAAGGAAACATGTGGCCAGATGTGGGGAGGAGCGCTGCGCCGCGGCAGCCTGACACCCCGTTGGAGGTCATGCAAAAATGGAGATCTGCTGACACTGGGTAACATCTTTCTGCTCTCTCAGAGCCTGCCCCAATCCCTGCGCCAGGGGAGAAGGAAAGACAAAGATACTGGTACTGCCAGTAAATATCTCCCACGACAATAGAAATTCTTAATTCTGGACCAGAATTAGCTACTTAGCAACACCTTAGTGACTTGTGATCAGACTAAGAAGGAAAAAATATTCATATACTAATAAGCCAGGTATTCTGTACATGCAAAATAATTTAATTAAAGCATATTTTATGTTATACCAAAATAGTCATGGAAAAAGACTGGACTCATATGTACACTATCTATACATATACGCAGAGACAATATGTGCTGTATATGGATAGTATAGCATAAAATCAGCATAATTAGCCATCTTCATCTTCCCTGGCATTTCACAATATCTCACAGATGGACCCCTCAGGTTTTCTTTTTTGTTGTTGTTTTTTTCTTTCTGTTTAAAGCTTATATGCATCATGTACTGGTTTCATGAATCTCTCAGCCAAATTCCAGAGTATTTCTTAAAGCTTTACATAACAATCTCATAACCTATAAATATATGTCTATGAAAGTTACTTTTCTCCTTTCTTTTTTTTTCTTTTTTTTTTTTCATGTTTATCTCTACCTTCAAATGAAACAGAACAAGAATATGTTTATAAAGACAAAAATTCCATTGTTTATACTGATTGGCACAGACTAGGCAATGAGGGGGAAAAAAAGACGCATCGGTTGAATACAAATGAAGACAGCAGGTTGGTGCGTGAGTACGGAGGTTCTGAAGCTACTTGTCATTTGCTTTTAGTGGCTGAAAGCTCGTTCTCCTCCTCCCCCCTCACCACGGGACGGAGTTATGGAAATACACGGTGACTTCAGGAAGGTGTAGGAAGTGACATCAATTAAGTTTTCATATAAGGGAGTGGTACATGAAATCGCAGAAGCTGATGCACACAAGCCCAGTCTTTACCTGTTTGAAGCAGTGTGCCACCTCGGACCTAAGTTTACCAAAGATAATTTTGTTCTAAACAGTCCCTTTTAGCTGCTGTTAAAGAGTCTCCTTGCGTGATGTTGCTAACGACAGGGAACAGTGTGCCGAAGCCTAGAATTAGTGTCCTTAAAGGGTTTATTATGATGGCAAAACCAACTGTTAGGAGAGCTCCCTTGTGCCCAAAAGGTCTATATTGGGCTTCAGCAAAGGGGGGAGTTCACAATAAATTGTGAAAATTGGAAGGAGAAGAAGAGGAAAAACCCAGCACCTCAGACTTCAAACAAACCTTGCTCTCCATTTTTCTTCCAAAGTGTTGAACGATACATGACGTCATGTGATGTGTGGTAATTCCCCCTTCTCTATTTTGAAGGGAATAAATGGGTTCTATTTCTGAGAAAATGTGTTAAAGCCAAATTTTGCTCTCACTTACCCTGATGTCAATCCCAAGCAACAACAATTCAAATGCAGTTCCTCTGGATTCACGCTGATGTAACGGAGAACAGAATGTGGTGTTTGAAAAAGCAGCTGTCACCTTATGGAAAACTTTATGAAATATCTTATTTGGAAACAAGCGTTCTTCTGTGCAGTGTGTTTCCCTGTACTTCTTTTCTCTCATTCTTTCTTTCTGAAGACAGTGCTTTAAAACAGAATCACTGTTGTTTCTTAAGAATTTATCTGCTTCTGCACTTATTCCCCACCTGACATCATAATCCTCTGTTTGTGACATAATAATAATTTTTACAATGACCAATTGTGATACTACAAGCTGGGCTTAAAATCTGATCCAAAAAATGCATTTTACTCTGATATCTTACATAAAGTCATATCAGCTTTCGGCTCAAAAGATAATAATTTCAACCAAGTGACATCAATTAAGTTTTCATATAAGGGAGTGGTACACTTGATATTACTCTCTAGAGATAATTCCCTCCGGAGTTCACGGTTTTATGATTTGACCTTTAAAAATATTTCCACTCTCTACCCAATGCTTGGTTATGCAAGTCTAATGATTTTCCTGAAGTAAAGAAACATTACGTATACAATCCAGTCCAGTCTCCCACAGGAATTAAAAGTCGCAACGAGCAGAAGCTTAAGGAAAGGGAAATCAAATGGAAATATATTTCTCATGAATTGTTCAATGAATTTCAGATACCATAATGATTTATGAGAATAACCTGAAAAGCAACATCCTTGTTGACAAGTGCTGAGTGAGTACCCTTCTAACATTTGCAATCTTATGTTTGAGGATACAGTTTCATCCTGTATTTTTGCTCTGAAATTCAGCGGTTTCTCTGTTCATCCTACCATCTTTGGCAGCTTTAACTGGAGTTATTCATAGGTTTCAAACTATGCACATGCTTTGCTGGATCTGTGCCCGTATGTGTTGAAATTTTGTTATGAGTAGGACAGCCAGCACAATCCAGAATCAAGGAGAGCCGATTTTTGTTTTTTAGTGCACTTTGGACTTTAAGGAAGGACCTCCGGGAAAAACAGGAATCGAGGGGAACAGGTTATCAGATGCTGTGTAGCCTGAACCTTCTCTTCCTGACAGCTGAAAACACTTGAAAAATGGCAGACTACACCTAAACTTAAGCCTGATGACTAACTCAGGTGGATGCAGGACCAAGATTTCTAGAGTCTCATAGTTTCATGTTTAAGTAGACCATTATACATAGATTTTAGCTGTAATTTTTTTAAGAAATATTAAACTCTGGATTGTTTAAATGACTGGATTTCAATATGTTTCCTTCTTTAATAGATATTTCTGAGGAAATTGCTTTCTCAAATTAAATATTTTGCCTCTTATAAGATACTAAACATACAAACCAAGAGGTGGAAGAGATAAACTAATATTTTGTGAATATTCTCTACTGCAGTTGTTACCTTAAAGTCGTTATTTCTCCTGAAAGAGCTTAGAAATTCCCACCCTTCCGCAAGTTTTCTTTTCCTAAGCCAAGAGAAATCTGACTGGTGAAGGAGTTATTTTCTTCTTGGTAAAATGTCCTGCTATGGTAAAATGTTCCATCTGGAGTGCCCAGCTATAGAACTGTAAAAGTACATTTCTCTGTGCTGTCATCTCCTTGAAAGCCATGTGCACACAAGATGAGTCTCTTACACCATAAGATGGATCTCTGATGACATGAATTAGTACATAGCATGTGTTGCTTTGGAAAACTTTGTTTAATATTGAACACTGGTTGATGATACTCTCCAGTGATATCACATTACAAAACTGATTATAAAAATACCGCAACCACATTATGGATAAAGTTATCCATTCTGCTTGCCACACCAATGCCTTACCATGGAAATCCATTCTAGATTTATTGACCGCAAATTATTGTATATGTGAAATAAATTAGTTGGAGAAAGAAGCATATCTTTATGGCTTTCAGCACATCTCCTGTGGAAACAGCATGAGAAATGCAAAACCTATTTCACTAATCTCTTCCAACATTTTGTATATGCAACAGCCACTGACTGCCTCAAAAGCCGTATTTCTGCACTGATCACGTTTTCAAGACTCCTGAAACTAAACTTTCAAACTACAGTTTGATAGGGACTGTTAACTTGTTTGCTTGTTTATACGGTTCTTTTTTTAACATATTATATAGTTCAATTACTGGAAAAGAGAAGTTCGAGATGGTTACTGTTGTTATTGCATGAAATTGATCTGGGCTCCAGCCAAATGCAAGTCTCATTCTCATTAAGACGGAGACATTCAAATGAAAATTAAGACCCTTCTAATGAAATACACTGGAGGATTAAGTTACAAGTGGCAGGACACATTACCTTATTTATCTAGTTGTGCTCGCATGACTTGCTAGGCCAGCAGTTATGACAAACGTTCTTTGCCCAACCTATTTTCAAGACTATTTCCATTAAAAGTAACATGATTGAGTACACTGCTTTGCTCATAGTTGAGATATGCTTCGATGTTTATATCAAACCAATTAAACTGTGTTGTTTTAAAGCAATAAAAATGGTTCTGTAATTGCCACATGTTCTTCTCTGCCACTTTCAAGTCCGGAGACGAGGAAATAGTTTGCAAGCTTTCTGTGCACGCTATTTCATCCTCACGCATTTGACCTTTTAATTTCTTTCTTGCGTTGATTTGTATGATAAAACATTCTAGAGCCTTTTGTGGGTATGAATGCAGTTTTTACTTATCTTTTTCTAACATTTAGAATAAAAATACCTAAACTGATATTATTATTGTTGCTGTTATCATTGTTTTAAGCATTTTTCTTGCTTACACATTATCATGGTTGTACCTAGCACGTTACCGGCAAAATCACTGAGCAGCTAGGTTAAAACACTGTAGGTGCACAGAACCATGTCATTAACATAGTGTTTCTGGCAGCTGAAAAACGTGTTACATAGCGCTCTCTGACACATCTGCTCTTGTGCGATATGTACCATCACCTTCATAAGCACGTATTGATTTTGAGTGCCTCCATCTGAAGCAAATTAAAAGAGCCTGAATTTCAAATAATGGGAGTCCTGACAAATGTCTTTCATAGAACGTTATATTTGGAGGCAAGTAAAGTTAGCTACCACTTCTGAAAACCTCTTGGAAAGCATTATTGGTGGGTATAAAGTTGGGGAATTAAACTATTTACAATTCTATGCTCTTGGGTCTCTATATGCAAGTAGGCAAATAAGGAAGGCTCAACATGAGCCAGCAATGTACACTTGCAGCCCAGAAGGCCAACAATCTCCTGGGCTGCATCACAAGTGTGGCCAGCAGGGCGAGGGAGATGATTCTCCCCTCTACTCCGCTCTGGTGAAACCCCATCTGGAGTACTGCATCCAGCTCTGGGCACCAAACACAACAAGGATATGGACTTGCTGGAGTGGGTCCATAAGAGGACCATGAAGATGATCAGAGGGCTGAAGTACCTCTCATGAAGAAAGGCTGAGAGTTGAGGTTGTTCAACCTGGAGAAGATAAAGCTCCAGGAAGACCTTATTGCAGCCTTCCAGTACCTAAAGGGGCTACAGGAAAGATGGGGAGGGACTCTTCATCAGGGAGGGACTCTTGGTCAAAGATTGTAGTGATAGGATGAGGGGTAATGGTTTTAAACTGAAAGAGGATAGATTTAGGTTAGATATTAGGAAGAAATTCTGTACTCTGAGGGTGGTGAGACACTGGAACAGGTTGTCCAGAGAGGTTGTGGCTGCCCCATCCCCAGAGGTGTTCAAGGCCAGGCTGGATGGTGCTTTGAGTAACCTGGTCTAGTGGAAAGTTTCTTTGCCCATGGCAGGGGGGTGGACCTAAATGATCTTTAAGGTCCCTTCCAAACCAAACCGTTCTATGATTCTGTGATTCTTCTCAGTACCTGAAATTACAGGGAACATTTTTCTCTATGGACTTTTGGTATCTTTTGTGAAGCATTTTATTTTGCATTCGAGTAAGCTAGAGCACCAAAGGCCTGCTCAAAGTTGGTATGAGGTAGAAGCAAGACTTGGAAGGATTTAGGTCATGGAGTTACCTGCAAGGCCATCAGGAGTATTTGTTCATGCTAAGTGGGATGTAGCCAGACCCTTTGAGCATTAGGCTTTAATGGCACTAATATTACCTGCCTAGAAACAGCTCTGGATGTATGGAAAAAAACTGGGGGAGCTGAACAGGTAGCTTAGCACTTGGGTGGTTTGATACAATTTTTTTCTGAAGTTTGAAACATCTTAAGACTACTCAGCAGGCTGCGTGTTTTGAGGCTCAGGATGTGGGGTGGACATATAGGACCGTGTAACTGTAAGTTGTTACACACCGTCTAATCTTGTCAACACTCAGCCTATCAGCACACGGTAAAACTGTGTGAACTCATACCTCTGTCACCAATAGATGCAGAAAGCACCTATGGAGTACACTTCTTGTCCCTCCACTGCGCAGTAACTCCATTCATTGTGGAAGCTTTACTCTCCTCAACACAGCACATCTCACCTAGCACTGAGAATTCTAGTTGGGAATCTCAGCAGAGGCAGGAGGGAAAAGAATGGAGAAACAAATTGATAAAAATCCCCCAAACCTAGTGAAGTTCTCTGAGTTCAAAGGCTGTTTATCTGGTGGGGAAAGAAACTAAAGCTATTCCTGGAGAATTTTAAGGTTAGTAATGGCATTAATGTTTGAGCTGATATTTGTACTATATCCTGTACATTCTCTAAAAGAAAAAAAATCTGAAATAGTCAAATGATGAGAAAAACAGAGATACAGAGATGAAGGCACCTTCCCATGAAATGCTATAAATTCAATCCAATGTATTAAGTATATTGGACTATCTTGTGTCTGTGAGAGGTCTCTAGTTAACGGAGGAAAGCACAATGTCAGGATACATACTTGTAAAGAAGAGGGGTGATGCTAACACTGTGCTTCATATATACTTAGAGAGAGAGTGAGAGAAAAAAAGAGAAAGAGGGCACATGTTTTTATTAGCTGCCACTTATTATTTTACAAACAGCCTATATTCATGGACCATGTTGGACTGCAAACTCCACTTCTCTCCCTGTCAAGTGCCAAGCTTTAGCCAGCAAAGACCTGATAGCAGGTATCTGCAATCATATAACAGTAAATGGAGGGCTTTGAACTCATTTACTTGCATGAGATAAATAACTTTAAGAGACATGGTTAATGGCATACTTATCTTGTGCACAAGTGGAAGAGTTGGCTGTGATCCACTTCCGATTTTGAATTTTTACTACCACAGCTAGTATCAGATAAAAGCTGTTTTCAGGAACATTTCAGGAACGAGGGAAATTGCGTTAGAGAGAACAGCAGGGTTCTCCCTCCTTCACTGCAGTTGGGAGTTAGTGGAAAAGCTGTAATTTCATTTCAGCAATTTATGTTAGGAGACCTCTCAGTCAGAAGAAACTCTTTGTTATGCACGTGTAAACCAGAATATCGGCAGTGTCTGGAACAGGGCAGGTTAATGTTATAATGCTCATAAATAACGCAAACTTCAACTCAGAACAGCCAATAATATGGGTTGCAGATCCGGTGGTCAGCTAAGGAATCTGTCCGAGGCAGAGGGCGTTTACCATTTAAAGGATTTTCTAGTACTTTTTCTGGGACAACAGTTCAAACTACAAAAAATTCTGGCATAACACTGATTGTCAAAGGAGAAACAAAAACTGCACACGCATAGAGACTGTCTTGTGCTGTGTTTCCAGAAGGTGATGCATCCACAACACAGCTTAGTGAATGGGACAAGATTTACTGTATAGACTGCTGTTTCTATGCTGTTTCTTTCTCTGTATTTAAAAGGATGTCATTCCTCAGTATGTAATAAACTTCCTTTATAAAACTAGCTTAGCTTCACCATTTTTTTTTCTAATGAAGAACATTTCACACCCACCCCATTTCACCCGATTTTCAAAAGTAAAGATAATTCTCCAATGTTTCTGGAACACGAGGAGTCTCATCACTTCAGGGGAAAAGAAAATATTATCTAGATTGACTATTTCCACTATGTTTCTATTGTTCTGTATTTTTGCTCTGCATTTCTACTGACCACAGGTGAACAGCCTCCAGGGCTGGGAAGGCAGATGATTAAAAAAATCAACAATGAAGAAATATCTCTGTCTTCTACCTACATCCTTTGGAACCTGAGCTGAGTTTCACTACAAAGAAAGTTCTTTCAGTAATCGTAGAAATTTTTGTTACTATGTAGAATTTTTTTAACTATTTTTGTTAGAGGAAGGTTACAGAGTTTTGGATAAATGTCAGCCTTTAGTTATCTGTGTTTAAAATGTATATCATATACTCTCTTTGTGACATCTTTTTAGACACAGTCCAAAAGATGTGTGAACTATTTGCTGATTCTATGGCGACGTGGCAAGATGGAATACTACTGTAAGGTGGCATTTCTATGTATCACCTTAATGCAATGAATAATAGTCATTAATAATGTATATCACAGAAAAAATGATTTCTTGAATAAAAGCTGTCTTACAGTTTTACTTTGGAAGGAAAAAAAGATGCTCTGTCCATTTGCTTGTGGAGATGGCTCTGAGATATGGACATAAAAAAATAGCAGGATTAGAAGGTTGATCCTACTTACGCTCAGGGGAAATAATGCACCTGCCATAGGCAAGAGCGGTAGCCTTAACAAGGAACTGATATGCCTGAAAAGAAGACTGAAAACATCAGAAAAATGATCAAAATGGTGACAAATAGTGCCATCAATACATGAAAAAAACCCCATCCAATCACTTTTAAGTTTTGATGGTAGAGGTAGAGGCCTTCTCCCAGCCACCCATGGAGCTTCCACGGCTGCCATGAACAACCTGTGTTATGTATACCCAAAATCCCATGAGTGTAAAGGAACCACATGCAGTACTGGAGCCAAAGAAATATGGAATAACTGTGAGCCAGTACAGTTACAGTTGAAGAAAGTAGCTGAGTAAGTAGGTAAACTTAGGAAGGAGGAGTTCTTAACTTGGCTTCACATAAAATGTTCCCATCCTACACAGGGAGATTCTGAACATGTGTATCTGAGCAAGAGTAGAAAACTTTTAAAAGCGGGGGAGGATTCTTCAACATAAACATAGAAGAAAACCAACAGTTTTGACTTAATCAGAATAATCATTAGTGATATCTGAGATCATATATTTTGATTGCCTAAGTCTTGCCTAAATTTTTCCTCCCAACATTGGCTTGGGGTAGCAAAAATCAATTTTGCAGTGAAAATCCTCTAGCACTCTAGTAAGAATAATGCCGAGCAAAGTGCGTTTCAAGAAGGTGGCATTCATGGTGCTCTCTGCCTGCTTCCCCTGCTGTCTTCTTGGGTACAACTGAATATATGCCACAGAATCAGAGAATGGTAGAGGTTGGAAGGGGCCTTTGGTGATCATCTAGTCCAACCCCCCTGCCAAAGCAGGTTCACCTACAGCAGGTTGGACAGAAAGACACCCAGGTGTGTTTTGAATACCTCCAGAGAAGGAGACTCCACAACGTCTCTGGGCAGCCTGTGCCAGTGCTCTGGCACCCTCAAAGTAAAGAATTTTTTCCTCATGTTGAGATGGAATTTCCTGTGTTCCAGCTTGTGCCCTTTGCTCCTTGTCCTGTCACCGGACACCACTGAAAAGAGTCTGACCCCATCCTCTTGACACCCGACACACCTGTGGCCCTGCCACCATTGAGCTGGTGCAGCACCAGCAGCTAAAAGATGGGCAGTGAGAGGCCTCCGTGCACTACAGTCGTTCTCCAGATACACCGAACACTCATCCCAGGAATATCAGTTTTATTATGCAAGTGCAGAACCAAAGCACAGCACACCCTCATTAAAACCGGCCTTCCTGAGAAAAATAGATTTACAGAACACTTCTAAAATAATAATTACATTCATTATACACATATTAAATGACATGACAGAAAGAATGACCTGAGAGACTCTTGCGGAAGGCAGAGGCCTGGACCAGTGCATCACCTGGGAAAACCTTCTGGCTTACAGACTTTTTCCAGTTTATCCAGGAAAAGAGAAAACATACAAAGAGGCCAGGGACTAAATGATATATTTCTTTAGGCTGTACATAGCTGGTTTATATAACACAAGTTGTAGATCTGCTCTATAGACAACACTAAGACCTGCCCAAGTAATATTTTGCTTTAGAAAAACAAAATAAAACATTAGACAGCCATGACCAACAGCTCTGAGCTGCTGGAATTTTGAAAAGAAACAGATATTGTGGCCCAAATCTGAATAACCATAATGCAGGTTCTGTAATAATAGACATAACATATCCGGTGGAGACCTTAACACAACTAGGTATATGTGCTGATTATAATAAAGCTGAAGTCATCACTAAAATGCCTGATGCAACAAAAAAGTTTCCCAAGTTTCCCTCAACGCTAAATCATACGGGGACATTTTGTGATAAATCTTGCTGCCTAAGATAAACTGCGCAAAAAAAATCTAATGGCTGTCATAGAGAAGCTTAAAGAGGTTCTGAAACTGATGGGCTTATTTAAAGACCCAGTAATACATAGCTACTATGCCAGAAAGCAGAAATCTACTTTTTTTCTATGAAAGTTCTAAGAAAGGCTCTGGCAGAGTCTACTTACAGTAGTGTGATTGAAAATGATCGGCACTGGTTCATGCATCACATTAACCACACTAACCACTAACCAAAAATGGGTTTCAGGCTGCTCAAAAGGAGGCATTGACCTTAAGCAATGGAAATAAGAAGCTTCACATCCTTCTTGCTAACTCTTTTATTGCCCCTTTAAAATGAAATTGGTCAGACATTATTTACTGCTATCAGAAGGGGATTTGGCCAACCATTCCAGTATTTGAGACCCTGGAAACGATTATTTTTTCAGACACAAAACTACACTTTCAAACTGATAAAAAAGTGGGAAAGATTTAATAACTACAGTAACACTGTCTGGGCAAACATGCAGTGGAACAATGTCTATTACTAGATTATGGAGTTGTCAACACATGAGCAAACTCATCAGGTCTTGGGTTAGATGTGGACTAAGACTGCCAGAGCTACATCTGAGATAACACCGCAGAAGATCATTAAAGTTTTCAGCATGGGATGGTAGGATCAGAATTTTCCAAGAGCTTTTCAAGAGAGACTGTTCAGTCCTAGATGGGGTTTTACTTAAAGGAAACAACCTGGCAATTGCTAAGGTGTTACAGGGATATATGTTCAAAAGGATATGTAAAAGTCATTTTATAGTCCAAAAACACCTTAGAGGAAGGGCAAAAATACTTTATAACAACCCAAAGTGAACAGTGAAATAAAGAACTTTGGCAGGGATCACCACATGAGCCAAAACTAAGTGAAAAAGAGATAAAGTCATGCTAATCATAGAGGAAAATCAGCACCTTGAAGGAAAGCAGACATAGATGATATTGTTTAAATTGGCAAGGATAAATATACTTGTGTTAGAATATACTGCTGACTCCCCGGAGATTACTTTAGCAGAAAATACTGCAGCTAAATGTGTAGCCATATGTACTAAATCTTTTTTTTTTTTGCTAAACCAGCCCTACCTCTAATAGAAAACTATTACGTAGTAAATTCTGCCACGTATTAGCCAGTGTTATTTTAAGCAGTTTTAGTACAGGTTTAGAATGTAACCATTAATTGATATCATCTCTAATGTTCCAGGTAAGCAAGAAAATGGTGCTGAAATTAAAAAAAAAAAAAAAAAAAAGTAAACAAAAACCTAATAACAAACCTGTGGAGTCACACTCTTAATGATGCTCAGTGTGACTATCTTGTGGAGTGCTGCCAATGAATCCGACATGAGGTGCTATTTATTCCCCAGAGAATAATAGGATGTCAGGCCCAACAATAAAAGTATAGACCCAGTTAGGAAAAGAACCGCACAACCTTAATTTGACCTGGTGCCACCAAGAGAAGTCACCATGTTATGAAAACAAAGTGAGAATATGTTGTGAGAATAGACTGTCACCAGTGGCATACTTTGGATGAAACTGTCGCTCCAGACTGACATACTGAAGAAAAGGTAATATCTTCACAAAGCTTGGATAGACATTTAAAAAGGTCACTTCCCCTAACGAAGTGTCACTTGGGAAAGAGTTGCAGTAAATTGACACAGTGAAACCTGTGGGCATGGCATAACCAAAAATAAATGGGACTGATGGTCCCAACGGGAAGGCATGAAGATTTCTTGGACAGCATGTCAGAAGCTGCTGGTCACTTTAGAACATTTACAACTAATGAATAAAATATAAGTAAAAAAAGTGGTTATAAATATTTGAAATTCTGTATTATGCAAATGGAATGTTGTTTTTGTTTTTGTTTTTTTTTTTAATGCTTCACTGTGCAAAGAAGACAAGGGATTCTATATTTTTAATAAGCTTTGTCATGCCTGTTGAAATAATGGTAAATTATGTGGGGTCTCATACAAATAGCACTGCTTAGTTAGAAAACTCGGAAGCTAAATGATGCACAGCTTACTTAAATTTCTGGCCTCTGAGTATTTTTGGGGGAATATAGCAGTAACAAACTTATAGAAGAGCTAAGGCAACATCCTTATCTCTCTTCTCTTACCCAGGTGAACTCTCAGTTTTAAGTTTTAAGAAAAGCACAAAAAATAGATGAACGTACTCAATTTCATGGCTAAAACATCAGCAGTAGAGGAGCCTGCACAACATGAAAATAAAAAAAGTCCCATCCAGAAGAACAATTTAAACCTTATTTTAAAAAGATTTATCTAAATAATTTTCCTACAGCTTTGTTAACAGAAATATGTAGTGCTGCTGCTGCTTTGAAAAATGCTACCCTGGCTTGCCTTTCCCAATCCTTCTATAATTTGTTTTCCCAGTTGTCTTCCTGTAGCATTAACATCACCAGGATAAGCTGCTTGCTGTAGGATGAATCAGCTTCTTTGATTCCCACTGACAGGTATTACTACTCTCAGGTAGTGTAAATTGGGTGGACTCTTGACTCTGATATTCCTAAGAATGAATCTTCAAGTCCCTAACTTTACAAAGAACCATCTCCCCCAAAACGATTACAGTTGATTCATATATTACTTACAGGCCTTTCATTCAGTGTCTCATATCAGGCTACGTCTTATCTTCCAAAAAAATGGTTTGTAGTCCAAGAGTCTAAAATATGCTACTTCTATCTCAGAAGAGGACCAGCTATGTTATAAGCACAGAAAGGCAATTATTCAGGTAATAGTTTCTGCAGTTCATAAGTTGGAGCTATTATCCTGCTGTGAAAAATCACTGATGATCTTTTATCTTTGCTTCTTTAGATCATTAAATAACAAATTCTCCCCATTCTTCTATTGTATAACCATGATTTCAAAAGTGTGTTTGCAGTTGTTCTGGTTACAGTTTAATGTGTGTGTGTATGTGTATTGTACATGATAATGATTTACCAGGTAGTATATTGAAGACGAAACCAGTTGCATGCCATCTATTGGATAGCACCTTAGTCCTCTGATTACTATCTGGAGACAAAAAATTCCACCAAAATCACTGAATGGCATTTGCGTAAAATACGTAGTCCAAGACCCCCTGCCCTGACAATGGTGTTTTATCACTTCAGTTCTTTTACTGAGTTCTTATTCATTTCAGCTGGGAATTCCATTTTTCCATGGAGATTAACTTTACAGTCATAAAAGTTTTGCTTCACTGGGATTCTTTCTTTGTTATTTTCACACTAATATGGTATTTTGGAAGGGAAATGTTAACAGAGATAACTAATGAATTAAAAAAATCTCCATGTGAAGACAACTTCAAAAAATTGTTCGACTAAGCTGTAAATCATTATGTCCTCTTATTAACCTTCCAGTCAGTCATAGTTTTTACTGGCGTGGGAAACTAAGATGACCTCTTAAATTTTAGGCTGCTCACATTTATGTTCAAATCTTTCTCGTGTCTACCGTATGACTGTGCTTCTTCCTAGGAGCTTGTTTTACCCTACTTATGACAGGTAGGTGCAACCTAGAGAGAGGCAGATCAGGTGGGTAAAGCAGATTGGGTATTAGGTGGATAAAATTTGAGTCAAGGATTTTAAGCTTCTCGGGCAATCCCTAGCAACACTATTAATTCTCAGAAATGGACTTGGCAAATCTCAAATTAAGGCCGTAGGTGTATGAGTTTTCACAGATGAGTGAGGAGAGTGTTTTCCTTCAGGGAGAGGGACAGTGGGTACCGCTGTGATGCCGACAATTTTTCGCATCACTTGGGATGATGTAAGCATTTCCAGTTGCCACCAGGAACACAAACAAACAAACAAAGAACCCCACAAGCCAAAGATGTTATCCTACTCCTGTTGGTCTGACTACAGAAGTTTCGACAGACTTGTTTTTTGCTCAAATTATCATCAAAAGAATGTTCTGGTATAGCACTAGAAGACAAAAATAAAATCAGCGTATTTGCTACACATTCATGTTTCTTACATTACATCAAATTGAAACACTGTCTGCTTTTGATTGCTGTGTTTTGCTATCAGTTTTGTGTTTGCTTTGGAACATAAGCTCTACAATGCCTTTGATGCCAAATATATGGCAGGTGTACGCATGTGTTCTGCACCAACAGCGAGCAAGCTAGAGGCCTTGTTTGACAAAATAAGCGGACTATTATTTGAGTAGTGATGAGACAACGCTTGCTTGAATTCCCGCAATGCCCCTGAGAAGGCTGTGCACGGTGCCTCCTGAGCTCGTTAGCTTTAGTGTGAAAGGGAGGGTGGCTCTTCCACGGGGCCTAGGGAGGCTGGGGACACTATTTTCTCCCTCCTTGTTCTCCATGCAGTCAAGAAACAAGGCTGTGGTTGCTGCTTACTCGGATGGATAAGGAAAGGAATTTGATGTTGTGCTATCGTTCATAGAGGCAACCACTGTCTGTCCCTGTTTATAAACGCGATCATATATACAGCTTAATGGGATTCTCAAACACAAGCAAAAGGTTGGCACAACTCATGGTGCATGTGAGGTATCTGCTTGCAAAGCACAGATGTACAGGCCGTGTCTGCCATAGCTGGATTAGTATTCACTGCCCTTTTGTGCTTTTCCTGGCCTGCAAACTCCCAGTTTACTTGACATTGAGTCTAACTTTAGCTCTGTCCCCACACAAACTCCTGCTTTTAACTTGTGCTGACTCAGCCAGGACAAAAGCTAAAATTCAGATAAGCAGAAACTCGTGGTTCTCTAACTGGGCCAATTTGTGATGCTGATACAGAGAAGCTCCTCTCAAGTCAGCTATTGGCGTCACACACGTGCTCAGAGACGATGTTGAATCACGGAGGAAGAATTGGTGACGTGGTATAGCTCACTGCTGTGTTGAGAATTGCCCAGCATGTCATCTAATTAGGTTATCAGCTTTGCTTCAAAATGACATGCAGATAAGCACAGTGCCCAGGTGGACTTAGGATCAAGAGCGCTGCTCCCCAGGGGGATTCTCACACTCAAACTTGCTTAACACGAATGATGTAAGTGTAATGAAGAGCCACACGTAGAGACGATCCCAGGCCTCTAGCCGGGCCATACTATCTTTGCTGGAGCAATATTCAGGAGAGAAGTCATCCTTTCAGCACATAACCTAACAAGGGCTGCCCTTCTCCTCTATTTCAGCTACACTAAAAAACCCCAGGCAAATTATAAGTGGGCATTTTGTGACTTAAGAATATCAAATTGCAAACTTTCCATAGCCTTTTGAAGCATAGATGAAATATGACCTACTCTCTTGCAACTCACTAGGACTGATAGCAAAGGGCTGATTATACAGTGGCATAGGAGCCTCTGGAGTCAAAGAAGAATCCATGAATGCTTGGACCATGCCTGCCATTCAGGGGTACCGAGCTGATCAACTCCCCAGGAAACTTCCAGAGTTAGAAATTGACTCCTTAAGACGTACTAAAAATGAAGTCTTCCATGACTTATGAGTCGCAACACAAAATGTCCTTTATGCCTTGATATTTCATTTTACAGTGGTTTTTATCATGGCACAATGGAACAAGTCATGACCAAAACTTTAGTCATTAACTCTTTTCTGATCTACTACGAATTGGGAAAGTGGTGACCACATGATTCATATATATTATGCCAAAACAGGAGCGGCATGAATGTTAAATTATTTGCCATGTTCACAGACTGTCAGATGGGGCAGATAGCCAGCTTTTCAAAATAATCGCAAAGAGATCAGCACAGCTGTATCGTATTTTCAGCTTGTACTCCTTTACTACTGAAACCAACATCCAGTGTTCTCAAACCAACGCTCTCTTCGATGAACACGGGTTTCAATTCATATTTCATCTTGCTTTAAATAAAATGAAAGAAAAACAAAGTGTGACTGGTTAGTCTGATCTATAGTTTCCTCCTAAGCAATATTGTAAAAATGTCACATTTGCAAAGCCGGAATAAATGAAGAAGGTGATAAACAACGGGCGTGGAGGTGCTGCATGGATGACAGGAACAGATGAAGGGCCTGAACTAATTGTGAAAAATGAGAAGTAGGAATTGAGGTGACAATACATAATCAAATTCTCTTTTTAGTGTTTCATATCTCACTGTTGCAAAGTGTGTTGAGCTCGTGCGTGTCTATAACTAAAGGAAGAAACATTTGTCTTTATGATACCCAAACTGCTTTGGTTGCTATTTATCAATCTATCTGTTTGATTAATAAATGAATTGTTGGTCCCAATCGTCTCAGAAATGCTACACAGTACTTCAAGATTATAAGGTAAGAAAGTGTATAGGCAAATATGGTACAGCTTAATATAACGTAATTATGTTATTGATAATCTGGAAAACAAATCTATCATTATAACTGTTCCACCACCCACGCACCCCAATTAGGAACAAACCCTGTGCAAAGCTCTGCGAGACACGCTGCCTCAGAGAGCTCACAGTCTGCGGGTACGGTGGGAGACAAGTGGGTATGGGCAAACAGATGGGGAAAGCGGAAGATAACGGTGAAACGGTCACGATTAGTGTAATAGTTTCCGAACATTCGATCGGAGTCTGCCACAGGGGCAAAGAAAAGGGCCTTTTTTTTTATTCTTCCATAAAAAGCTGCCTACACCAGAGGATGTTAATAAGATAATTAGGGTAATGATGTAATTAAAAGCGAAGCTGAAGTCCCAAAAGATATAGTTTATGATATGGGTGAGGAATTGTGTCCCATATTGTGTTTGCAATATTCGATGCAGTCTGGCTTTGCGAGACATCACAAATGCTTTAAGGCAGACAAGAAAATGCCAGCTTCCAGGGGCAGAATTGGGTTGTTCCTTAAATAAATATTGTAAAGGGCAGCGGATAGAGCGAACAGTTTATCCAGCTTGCAAGGACAAGCGCAACGACCACCTAACTGCTCCTAAAGGAGCATTTGGCAGGCTCTGGAGGTCCGGGAGAGGCAGAAAGGGAGTGGATTCAAGCCGGCAAATTCTCCCTCCCGGAGCAGTTTGCCTGCATTGATGGAAGTGTGCTGCAACTAATGCGATGGGATAACAGCGCTCACCCTCCCCATCCAGCAGCCCAGCCCAGCATTAGCAGGCCTTTCTGGAGGAAAAATATGCCTCGGTTCTCCCAGCTCCAGCAGAAGGGAGAGCTGTGTTAAAATAAATCAGTCAGGCACTTAATAAGAATGACCTGTGAACTCCCTTTCCTTTTGAAATGGTCTCATTGTTAGAAAACTGTTGTAAGTGAGAATATTTGCTCCTCGAGATTTATTTTTTCATGATCGCCTAAACTAACTACCCCTTTTATTCCACGGTGTAATGCAAAGAGCGTGCCGATATATTATAAAATGCCTTTGTTCGCTAGAACTGTTTGACCACTGAGGGTTTCTGAGCGTGCATGTCGCCTGGCTCATTGTGCCTGTATTGATTGGAATTCATTAGCCTCTACAGCATCCTCAATGTCAATATGTTATGTCCGTAATATAGCAGGAAAAAAAAAAACAAAAAACAACCTCCAACCAACCCACACAATAAATAAAAATATCCTTACTTCAAAAGCATAATTAATTAAATTTCTGTAATATTGAGATAACTGTGAGGTATCTCTCCTTCCTGTAAACCTCTGTCGTAATATACCAGATTACACAGACACAGATTCTCAGTCAGTAGGTTTTAACTCCGATAGCATCCCCTCCACAGACAGCCTAAGTCAACAGAAAGACTGTCACCTACTCAGAGGGCTTTGGATCAGCTTTGGGAGCTCAAAGTTTTCCTGAAACCTGACAATTTAAGCATTACTACACCTATTCACAGATAAGATTAAAACTATTTGAAAAATGGTACTTTTTCCTGTCGTACTTCACAGGGAAAAAAAAAAAAAAAACAACAGTTTTTGATTTTTTGGCTACAATCTAGTCAAAAAAACTTTGACTCACAGCTCTTCCTTCAAATAAATTGGCCTGAGGGAAAAAAAAAAAGCTTAGAAAGGCATGGAAAGGTTTTTGCTTTATGTCTTTAGTTGATTATTTATTTATTTCCTTAAAAAAAAAAAGAGAGAGAAATATGAAAAAATGCTGTTTAGGTCACTCTAAGTCTTTTTGTGAAAATAAACTGAACTGAACAAAATATGTATGCCAAATTTCAACACCACCAAAAAGAAAAGACACTCCCCCAGTCTTGCCATTACATTTTTTAAAATTGTATTCTTTCTGTACTTAGAATCAGGAAACTCATTCAGAGAGAGAGCATTGGTGCTTTTCAGTGCACCTTATTATTTAAAATTTTAATTTTTATCTGGTTTCCAAAAACAAGCACAATCCCACATGAGGAGGGAGAGCTTCAAAACTCTTTTTTCCTGATTCAGGGCAAGGATTAAAGGCAGGAGTCCCACCTCCCCTGAGGCTGCTGTAATCATCACAATCTACAGTATTCTTTGAATGCATTTTTTTCTCCATTTCTCATACAGAAGGTCTTTCGCTTTGCATAAAATACTTTAATATTTATTGAGCCGGAGAGAGAGAGTGAAAATGACTCTATAAGACAGTGGTTAGACCAGTCCCAAGGGGTGCAAGGCACCTGGGTTCCTCTTCCCAGTCCAATGAATTTTTAATTGTATTCTAAAAAGTGGAACAGCTTTAAGAGAAGAGACAAAGCCTGACTCAACTTCCCGGAAAGCAGATGATCTTCGTTCAAAGCAGCCCTGATGTTAATCAAGCAGAAGGAGTATGTAAACCCCTTTTCCTGTGTTTGTATGACTGACCTGATAGCCGGGCCATAGGGTTTAATGAGATACGATTACAATAGTACATCTCTTTGGTCTGCAAGGGAAGCTGATTATGCAGTTTGACTGTCAGTAGAAAGAGACTGGTGTGATTGCTTTCTAAACAGGTAGACAGGAAACCAATAATTTTTCGAATGTTCAAATTTCAAAAAGCTAAGATTTTGATTCCTGATGAAATATGGCCAAGATGAAGAGTCAGCCATTTTCACATTTCATGGAGAAACATTTCATTTTACCATTTCCCAGAACAGTAACTAATTTGTCTTTTTTTTTTTTTTTTTTTTTTTATCCTTTAAAGAAAACATTCTTCAGAGAAAGCTAATACAGAATTTTGTTCAAAACAACTGCACAGCTTTTCCCTCATGCACTAGTTCATCCCGCAAAATCTTTTTCTATGAACAAACATCTACAGTTCGAAAGGTTTTTCATCCTACTTCTCTAATTCTGACGGTTGAGTACGTCTATACCATGACAGGATATGAAATGAATTAAATTCAGCACGTGTAACACTAGTGAAAGGCAATGAACTTTACATCAGGAAGGAGCTGGATTCATGTTATATATATATGAGGAAGCAAACAGCCCTCAAGTCTGAGTTTCATGAGACACAAGAGGTATGCACCTTTTTCATTATAATTGAACGTAAGTGCTTGTATGGTTTTTAACAACCAGTGATTGCTCTTGTGGTTTTATGGCCTGGTCGTATGCCCGCTGAAATCAACAGAATGAACTGTGAAAGGCTTCTGAGCTTGCTTAAAAGAGCAGCTCAGTGACACAGAACAACCCAGCTGCCTTATCGACAGAAAGGATTTGGACAACAGGATGAAAAAGAAATTTTTAAAAAATTACTAAAGCAGAGGTGATTGCTTACAGAGTTTAAAATTTTTAGATCTACATGGTTTATACTTTCCCATGCTCCTTTTCCCATCAATAATCCAACCATTCATCTTCTGTGAAATCTAAACCTTCTGTGCTTCATGTTTTATTCATCCTAAGGTGCTTAATTTATACCAAAGGACAGCAGAGAGGCTAAGAGTAGCCTGTGTAAGGGGAGATGCCTTTAAGGCTATTATTCATGCCCTTTGATCTCAAGTTTTCACTCAGGAAACTTTGGTTCTGTGGGTAATTAGAGGCTGCCACTAACTTTTACTCTATAAATTACAATAAATCTGAAGAAAGCCAAGATCTTTGAGACTGTAGCCATGTTTCGGTATCTACAATACTCAGAACAATTATAAATATGTTCTAAAACACCAAAGTTAATTTTGACTCACGGCTAGTTATTTTCTTTTAAATCTATTTTTCATAATGTAATTGATAAATAATACCAAATCCAAAAGTATTTATGTCTGTTTATTCTGTACACCACTTACACTAACACCTAACAAACTCCGATATGATGGATGAAGAGTGACACTAAACTTAAACTTTCCCATGGAAATATATGTTGTGAACTGTACACAATCAATTATTTCAGACAAAGCCCATGCTGTTTCCTCTTCTCCTAAGACACTGCTACATATTTAGGTTTTCAGCTTGAAAGCCCATTTTGGCACCACTAATGAAATAAATTATGTTTCTTGTCAGATCTCCCACTGGGTGGCGTGTGGTACCTCATGTACGTTCATTTGTCACCCTCAAATAGAATAATACTTCCTGCAGGTTCCCAGCGCAGATAACTGCCCAAGTGGAAGTTAATTAAGTCATTGGTTCACTTTGCTCCAGAGGATGTTAAACCACCAACGTTAAATGAGATACTTACAGTACCACACTGGAGACGCATCCAATTAAAACACCAGAAGAATTCAAATATATACAGAGCTGTTCTCACAGATTACAGTGAAGAGAGGGCTAATAGACCGTAAGCCATTTAGAAGGAAACATGGAACCAGAAACTCATTTTAAAGGCAGCAAAACCCGTCGTCTTTGAAAAATCTAGAGGGATAAAATCTGGTGAAAAAATTTTCACATTTGAGACCTAACATGACATTTCATTGTGCCATTTTTCCACCCGTGATTTTTCATTTATCTACAATAGATAAAAATAGAATCCCTCTTTTTAACTCCAAACTCATCCAAGCCCAAGGAGCTGGTTTATTTCCTTAAATATAGCTTAAAAAAAAATGTTTACCATTTCTTAACTACTTAAGAAATGCTGTCAACTAAGTGATTACATCTTTTTTTTTTTTTTTTTTTTTTTTTAAATTTCAGGGTTTTTTTCATGGAAGAGGAGAATACTTCTGTTGCTTCAACAGTTAAGGAAAAAAAGTTTCTCTTCTACAAGGCAGCATGAAATAGTAGCCATGTAGCAGAGAGTGCTTTTCTAGGCAGAACATAAAGTTCACCAAGAGTTTTGGCTTTCTAATAACTGTGAGCACAAGGCTTCTACCCATTACCAGTTTGATCAACTCCCATTGCAACAACAAAACCAGGCAGGCAATAAATGTTGACATTTTGCTTTATACTTTACTATAATCTTTTTTCCTCCTGACAGTAAAACTAATTGAAGACTGGTGAATGGCTCAGAACAATAGAAATGAAAATCCTTCTGCTTCTGGGTTCCCAGTCCAAAATCGTGTTCCAGCATTAGCAAATGGAAACTCTGCTTTGGTCTAGAGGTTCGCCAGTGGCCCATTGGAATAAGTCTGGTGACGTTTGTCAAGCTCTTGGGGGCATATTGCAAAATCTCCACTTTCACTCGCAACGTCAATAGTAGGAAAAGAGTAGGTAGTTACCTCTACATGTAACGAGGGTTCTGTGGGGAACTAACAATCACAGAATCACAGAATCACAGAATTTTCAGAGTTGGAAGGGACCTCTAGAGATCATCTAGCCCAACTCCCCTGCTAAAGCAGGATTGCCCAGAGCACATTACTCAGGACTGCATCCAGGCGGGTCTTGAAAACCTCCAGAGAAGGGGACTCCACCACCTCCCTGGGCAGCCTGTGCCAGTGCTCTGTCACCCTCACCGTAAAGAAGTGTTTCCGTGTATTTGAATGGAACTTCCTGTGTTCTAACTTGTGCCCATTGCCCCTCGTCCTGTCACTGGGAACCATTGAAAAGAGCCTGGCTCCATCCTCCTTCAACCCACCCTTTAGATACTTGTACGCCATAATAAGGTCTCCCCTCAGCCTTCTCTTCTCCAGGCTAAAGAGTCCCAGCTCTCTCAGCCTTTCCTCATAAGGGAGGTGCTCCAAGCCCTTAATCATCTTAGTTGCCCTTCGCTGGAGTCGCTCCAGCAGTTCCCTGTCCCTCTTGAACTGGGGAGCCCAAAACTGGACACAGGATTCCAGTTGTGGCCTCACCAGTGCAGAGTAGAGGAGGAGAATGACCTCCCTCCACCTACTGGCCACACTCTTCCCTATGCAGCCCAGGATTCCATTGGCCTTTTTGGCAACAAGGGCACATTGCTGGGCCATGGATAATTTACTGTCTACCACAACCCCCAGATCCTTCTCCTCTGAGCTACTTCCCAGCAGGTCCGCCCCTAACCTATACTGGTGCCTGGCATTCTTCCTCCCCAGGTGCAGGAGAAACAATGCTATAGCATAAGGAGAAACCTTTTCCCTGAAGGATACCAAACTGGCAAAATTCACACACAAAGAAAAGTGAAGAGAAAGAAAAGTGAAGAGAAAGAAAAGCAAAATACCTGGCTGCATAATTTACCATATTGGCATAAAAGAATAATGGACTGATTTTGCTGTCTTTGGAGAGGTTTCCTGCTACATTCATGAGGCATGAGCCAGGCTGGATCTAGGATTTTCCATTTCCCACTTCCATCAGAGAACCATATTCAGGCAAACATTATTAATTTTGTATTACAGCAATTTAATGAGTAGTTGTCCTGAAGTGAGTAGGCTCATAAACAGAACCGTGAGGTGGCTACGATCAGGGTAAAGCGTCTGGGCCATAATTGCACGTAACTTGAAAGGGCTGTTTTGTGGGGTATTGCACGTGGGAGCTCGTCCTGTCCAAGGGCAGGACACAGGGCCTTTCCATGCTGGATTCTGCCTTCACAGACAAAACTACTCCCCTGAACAGAGAATACACATACTCTGTGTATAATCCTTCAGGAGCAAACATGTTCTAGACCCAGAACAGTTAGAAGGTCATAAAGACAAGCACAGTTTAGGACCTGTTAGGTAGTGATGCAGAGGGTGATGCCTCTGGGTAATGCTTCCTGCAAGTGTGAGGAAGTAAAACAACTTGAAATTGTTACCTGGGACTGTGAAGTGTCATCCCCTCTGCAATAAGAGGCATTATTAAAGGCAACCCGGTTTAGAGACAAAGCTGGTGCACACTGAGAGAACTGGCCACTTTACTTATTCTATATGACACTGGACAAACAAAACTATTGTTAAAAGGCCAGATTTTAATTTCTTCGGCTTTCTCTAAACTGAATAGCAAATACGTAGCATGGAAATCGCAAATTATTTGCAACGGATATCCAGCTGCTGTTTGCTAAATTCTCTTCCACCCGGTGGGTTTGGTTCTCTTTCACCTGGAAACAGAGGTGCAGGTGGCTGGTGCAAATGGCATATCCAGCCAGCCCTACTGCCCGGGTTTTAGATTCTAGTTTTAGATTTAGCCCTGATGTCTCTGTGATCTGTCTGTAGAACGCAGACAGGATTTCCCACCTGAAAACTTTTCTAGGTACCTATATTATTCCCAAATATAGTGCCTAACTTAATAGGACTGGTCAAAGCCGAAGCCTTCCTACAAGGAAAGTGGTCACAACGCAATATAACTTCTCAAACTGACTATAGCAAACACATTACTACATGTCTAAAAATGAAATACACATTTATGGTGAATGCCTCCAGATAGTTTCGAAACTTTTCCAAGAAGAGTTGCATAGAGATTGTTATTACTTAATGGAAGGGCATTTATAGACATGAGGTTATAATGAAATTAAATTAAATTCAAACCAATAAGGGGACATATATATTTCCAAGGACAGTACATCCTTTACAAAGACCTCAGTGCTTTTATCCTCAGCACTAGGAGTTCAGGACTGCACATAAGCTTTGATCAACCTTAATTAACTCTGGATTGGATCTGCGTCTGTGAACTGTTTATAGTATCTTGGCTGAAAGCAAGACTCTAACCAATACATTTAGGAAAAAAAAATAAAAATCCCTAAAACAGAGTTTGACTTGCTGGATTAAAGCTACGCCAGTTAGGTTGAAAAAAAAAAAAAAAAAGAAAAAAAAAAAGAAATTCAGCCTTAAATACATCGCTGTTCCACTCATGAAAAAAGGAAATCCTTACAAATTAGGATTTATGACAGTGTTGCCCATACACAGTATTTCTGTTGGAAAACCCGACGAGAAGCCCTTGGTAATGCTCTGTGGCTGGGCTATGCCCTGCAGCTGTGCCTGGAGCCGAGTGTCAAACATTGAGGCTCCAGTTCTTTTGAGAAACCAGCTGGGGTGTCGGTGGGTGGTTTCCCAGCTGGCATCTTCTCATGACTTTTGGCCGGGAGTCCTTCTGGCCGGTCTGGCAGCTCAAGAGTTGAACCTGTGGCTGGGATAACATCATCTCACTGCTGCGCTCAGCTGACCTTCACAGTGTTTTTGTTTTGACTCATATTTGCTTGTAAGGAATTTGCTTTTTCTGTCATTATATAAATACACAGACAGATCCAGGCCAAATTCTGAAGCCTCCGCTTTGCAGGCTCCGAGCCCAGCCACAAATCCGAGCCCTGGCTGGGATCTGCACCGCACAGCGTTAGGCAAATATAGCGGCTCCGCGGCTTTATACGCGCCCAGCGCTGACGCCTCGGCAAGGGAACCCGCTGGAGCACAGGTACCTGCCCGGATCCTCCTGCAGGAACACGCGTGGGGCTCACTGACAGCTAACCAGGCAGAATCAGACCAGCGAGATCCCCTTTTCTCAATACCCAACATGACCGCCCGCCCTCTGCAAGCTGTGAGAAATCACCTATACCACAAAGGCTCCTATAGCTTTTTATTTATACAGTGCCACCAATACCCACTCAGCCAGAAGGGACCGAACCCTTCTTATGGGGAATTCACAGCTCGATTCACAGACAAGACACGGCATAGGCTTGGAGGAAAGAGGAAGCTTTAGATAAACTGAAAGCAGGTGCCAAAGAAGAAGAAAGCGTAGGTTTCTGAAAGCGCTGATGCCAAAGCTGAGGTCTGTAGTAATCACAGTTACGTTTGTTCTGTCATTCCCATACATTACTGCAGACGTCAGTGAAGTCACAAGAGTGTTACAGAAGTACATCCAGAAAATACTGCTTTAGTCAAGGCTTTTTGCACCTCTTAGACAGGAGCAATTCCAGTGACCGATCTTACCTGCCAGAATCAAGTCCCGGGATTAGCTTTGCTCAACGATTTTGAAACTGTGGTTCCCCAAAGTGCTGGTAAATCATCCGTATGTGGTCTCTGGTCTATTAAACAGCATGATCTCATCAGCCCTAAATAGCTGAGCTAAACTCTGTGAGAAACTTTGAGAGCTGACAACAGACTTAGTACCAAGCTGTGGGCGTCACTGTCCTCCAGAATACTGTCATTAAAGCAGGCTGTGGGTGGAAGCTTGGAATCACCACTACTGCAGAGAGAAAAGACACGCTATGGCAATATCTACATTAAACATTTGCCCTGGACTAGAGCTCTGGGGTTGGGTCTGTTGAGCTTACTGTTTTGGATGTGCCATGAGAAGGACATGGACCTGTTGGAGCAACTCCAGAGGAGGGCCATGAAGATGATCAGAGGTCTGGAGCACCTCTGCTGTGAGGACAGGCTGAGAGAGTTGGGGTTGTTCAGCCTGGAGAAGAGAATGCTCCGGGGAGACCTTGTAGCCTCTTCCGGTATCTGAAGGGGGCCTACAGGAAAGCTGGAGAGAGACTCTTTATCAGGGACTGTAGCAATGGGATGAGGGGTAATGGTTTTAAACTGAAAGAAAGTAGATTCATATTAGATATTAGGAAGAAATTCTTTACTCTGAGGGTGGCGAGACACTGGCCCAGGTTGCCCAGAGAAGCTGTGGCTGCCCCATCCCTGGAGGTTTTCAAGGTCAGGTTAGATGCGGACTTGAGCAACCTGGTCTGGTGGGAGGTGTCCCTGCCCATGGCAGGGGGGTTGGAACTAGGTGATCTTTAAGGTCTCTTCCAACATAAACCACTCTATGATTCTATGAAGGCAGGCAGACGTCATGCTGGCAGGCAGTGGGAAATGATGGTCCCAACTGTTGACACTCTTGCCTACCTCTGAATATGCTCCTTCTCCACTCCAAAGAGATGTTTGATTTCAGATAGATCTTCGGATGTGTCAGGTTTGACTTTAAGCACTAATGGGCATCAGTTTGCCTCTGCAAGAAGACTGCACTCAGCGGCGCTGCCCTTAGCTGAAGGCTTGAGGTGAGCCTGGGGTCTGCGATGGTCTCACCTGAGTGGATCCTGCACTACTGCTGCTGCTTCTGCTTCTGCTATCTTTGTCTGGTCCTCAGAGCCCTTGAAGGTTTTAAGATGTGAGCTATGGAGCTCCAGCTTCTGTTTCATGGTTTACCAAGGGAGTGAGTTAGGACAAAAATAATATGCTGTAGTCAAGAGTGTAGATAAAGACATGGAAGAATGCATTGGAGACAGAAGACAGAAGAGAAAAGACAGAAGGAATGTAAATATTATTTTCAGAGGAAAATGTTCAAAATTTGATTTGCTGCTAGTGTTTTGTACACACAGCAATTACAGAAGTTTTAACTTTCCCCCTGCAAAGATAGTCACTGGTCTAATGTAAGATATTTCATCTTTTTTCGTTTCTGTGTAACATTTTCATGGATACACTTATTAAAAGAAATCAGATGCCTGAGAAAACAAACAAATCAAAGCAAATACTACAAACTATTCAAAGACAGAAGAAAAAAAAAACCACAAGAGATTGAAAAATGATCTTTTCAATCTTTTCAGTTAAAAAACAATTTTGGAAGAAGGTTGCTTTTACAGACCATTTGAACACTTTCACCCAAAGAGAATTTAGTCAACATATTCTAGCCTATTTAAGCTAAAATGTTGCACAGAAGCATCTCGATATTGATGATATTTTTAAATGAGAAGGTTTCCGAGGTCACTTTCTGATGAGAGATGGAAAAAAAAAGAAGAAAAAAATACTGAAAAGCAGACCCTTATGATAGGAAAACATGTTTTAGAACATTTCCAACTGTGGGGAGAGGGGGGGATACTTCTGAAAGGTTTTTTGCTTTTATGTTTATTTTTTCTTTTTCTAATGCACACCAAAAACACTCTCAAGCTGTTTTCGGGAATTGGAGTTGTCCATTACATCTCTCTGATCATCTCCAGCTCATTATAATGTGACCTGTGGGCCTGTGTGGTGCTGTGCCCCGGAGTCCTACCGCTCCGAACATCCTAACTAGGGACTTGTTGGGACATGCAGGCTGGATGGGACCTGCAGCAATTTTCTTTTGTGGGAAACCCAGGGCATGGACAGGGGGACCGGAGGCGCCTGCTGTACCATGCCGTCTCTCGCCAGGGAGTTGGGCTGCTCCCAAGTCTCTCCATCTGAGATGTAAGCTCCATTTGCCATTTCCCCCCCAGCTTTATTTCAATTTGCATACACCTATGCTTGAAGAATAGATGTACTGTGCATAAATGTCCTAACTGGCATACAAACAAGGATGTTTATACATAAGCAAATTCATCCTTTGTTGGCTATTAGAGTCATTAGTCTCTTTCAAACACTTGAGTCATTCCATTCATGGAGCAGAAAGAGTACCACTGACCTCAGTGACCCATCACAGACCAACCAGTGAGCAGCCAGTGATGGATAAAGAAAGCAAGTTCTCACTTAAAAAAAACCAAAAAACAAAAAACAAACCCGTGAGCTTGAAATTGTTTGCATAAACCATCCAAAGAATAGTAACTCACAGATTAGTGAGTAAATTAATTTAAAAAAAAATAATTAAAAACTAAGAGTGAAGATCAAGGTCTTGGTCTGAGGCTTGTTGCAATCAATGGAAAGAATCACTGTTTAGTGTTTTTCGGGAACGCCTCCTACTTTCAAGTGTGTTTGAAAAACCGTAATTTCTAGCCCTTCCAACTGTACGAGGAGATGGACCATCTTTTCAAAACACTTAGAGATATGCAATATCCAAAGACAAGGAAAGCCAGTTTGAAGAGATATGTCAGTGCATGAGGGGAAAGGGAGTGTGGGGGGAAATGAAGGAAAAATAAGACATTATTTTCTTCGTGTCCCTGCAGAGTGGGATGCAGGACAGAGAACATAAATTTAGGCCTGTGCTGCTGGGAACAGGAGAGGTGTCAGAAATCACACATTTTGCAGTGTGTTCCTCTACAAGAAAATCCTTTGAGAGAAAAACCTCTAAGTGTGTGAGCAGAACCCATAAAATTTTACACCCACCCCCCCCAAAAAAGGAAGAATTGAGAGTCCAAACCTGCCACAGAAACCTCGACCCTTCATTCAAATTTGTCTGCAATGCTTTTACAAGACATAGCTTGAAAAAGGCTGCATGCCTACAGTAAAAAAGTTACATCTATAACTTTTTCATTGTAGCAAGCTGTTCTTGCCGGTGCCAAGATATTATTTTCTACACTCACAGCAGCGTGTATGTATGGTTTTAAAATTCTGCACGGTAGTTACATACCAAACTGTTCATTGTTTATATAATTTTTCATGTCAAAACGCACTCTGTGTGCCAGAAAAAATTGAATATATCATATTTTAATCATTTTGCATAAATTGTGTTTACTGCAGGTTTTAAAAAAAAGCCTTTTCCTCTCAACTACCAGTCTGATTGAAAACAATTATGCTTCTGGCACAAGACTCTGAACAATATTCAGCACAAATTACATTTCGTTCTATTATTAATAGATGTGATATCTGAGAAATGAAGATGTATGGCTACTTGTTTCTGCTTATAATTATAGAAATGCCATTCCTATTTTCCCTCTTTTATATATGCTTTCTTGAATCTTCGGTTTGGATATCTATGTGTTTGTGATCTCTTATCCAAAGGGCAAAATGACAATGAAAATAAGAGCAGCTATCCTGTTACAAGATTAATTTGGGGATGATAAATGAGTGTTTTTAGAATGAATTGCATAGGTTACCACTTAAACAGGTCTTGGCAGCAAACCAGCTCTTTTCTTCAACAAAAAGGGGGGGAAAAAAATGTAGAGAATGTATAAATGAGTTGATTGCCCCAGGATGTCTCTCTCAAGAAGGATTAGAGAAACCTACTGGGGCATTTTCTATCCCCACAAAAGCACTATTTGTGCTACAAAAGTTCACCCTGATAATCATGTTACTACAGAAAAAAAGAAAAAAAAAAAAAAAAGATTTTCTGCTCCTGTACAACCTCTTGTAAGACATTTGAAGACATAGGTGCCACTGAGTCAGCTGTAATGCAGGCTCAGCCTATCCAAAGAGTGGGAGTGAGAACCAGCTCTCCCAAATACTCTTCAGCATAGACAGGGAAAACCAAACAATATATTTTCCTGCTAACATTGAAAAAGTGCCGGGAAATGAAACTCCGCAGTCTGGGCACAACTTCATCAGGGCTGTGCAGGTTTTAACGTCAGGTTTTAATTGCACTCTGCCATTGGGTTCAGGCTGTGGTTGGCCCTGTGTGCATACTTCGTAAGGAAAAGAAAAAAAAAAAAAAAGTACTATTTGAAGGGCAGTTCCCAGTCACACACATTCTTGTTCCTAAAGCTGCTTCTTCCAATTGAGAGACAAGGATTTCTGAAATGCCCAATCACTTACGAGTAAGGCTCCAGCATGGCTTAATGCCGGTCATGAGATACATTTGATGAGATGGGACATCTGTGTTTCAGTTTGGTCTCTTTACGAGAAGTTTATCGGCAGGAATAAGTCTAAACCTTTGTCTGGGTATTACTCCTTCCACGTGACAAGACAACTGGTGTATTTTTGGTGGAGCCTCGTAATTTTTCTTCCCTTTGTTTTGTTTTTCTTGCAAGATTTCTTCCTACTCTTAACACAGGTATTTAAGGAAGATGGAATGTCTTCCTCACCTTGATGGGTGCATTTTTTACTCTAACTTTTCTGCACCTAAAACCTTTAAAACTGCCGTAGCTGTTCAGACCAAGAGCCCAGTTCCTATCTGCGGAAGACACCAGTAGACGTTTATGGAAATAATATAAGAAAAATGGAAAGAATGAAGGGGGCCATCCTCCCAGCACTGTGTAATCAGATCTTCTGAGTGTGCAGCTGGTGGGTCTCTCCTCCATGTTGGTTTTTTTTTAACCCATTTTCACTGCATTTATTTGGCTTTCTCAAAATCCAGTAGCAACAGGCTTCAGATTATACTTTTTTTTTTTTTCTGTGCAATAAAATACTTTGTTAAAAAAAAAGGTATATTACCTGGAAGTTTTGTTGTTGTCTCTTAATCCCTAGGTTACGGAAATGATGAATAGCCTTAGACATTTCCTACAACCCCTTTTTTTTTTCTTAAAGACCTGAACAGGGCATGGCCAGAAAAGGCCAAACAGTGAAATAAGATGGAAAAAAAATAGGGAAAAGAGAATTGTCAAAAACACTATAAGCAAATGCAAAGATGAGAGGAAAACTGGTGATGGGCATATGCTTCAAATTGAATGAAGAGATTTTCCAAAGGTGAGAGAACTTGAAATGGGACCTAAATATCCTGAATACCAACACTGTGTTTTAATCACCAGTTGTCACCAGATATTTTATTCATACTGGAGAGCTCTGTTCATAAAAATTCATACATCTACAAACAGGCAAAACAAAAAGCCCAGACCAACTAAACAAACCAATTAAATGTTGATGCATAACAGAAAAAAAGAAAGGATTCCCTCCCTGGCCCCAGCTGTTCATATTTATATTCACTTGGCAAACACTTGAAAGGGTTTCTATTTGATCCATTCATGAATGTCTGGGGGGAAAAAATGGATCCTGGATAGATTCATACTGAGATATTGTTATAATTCATGGCAATCACAACTGTCTTGAGGACATATTATGTTTCTGCTGTTCTGTGTTTGAGCTAGACGATGAGTTTATGGGATGGAAAAGACAAGGACATGGCTTTTAGAAACCGTTTCATTCAGGATGACCTCTGTGAAGGGTTGTCAATCAGTCCATGGTGCGTATCAGAAGAAGGCAGGGAAGGATACAGCTATTTTGTAAGCGAGAGTGTGGCATGCCCGCGGCTGAGCCAGGTGCTACAGAAACACTTTGGTTAAATATGAATGGAAACATGGCCTCTCTGCGGAGCACCGTGACTGCCCTTCATGGACCAGTCTTTGTACGAGGCCAAAGACTGCTCCACTTGCCCCTGGCACAATACTTGCAAATGAATGAACTGACTTGAATTTAAATATGAATCATCCAGAAGAGCTGGTCCTCAGAGTTCAATCCAAACAAAAATAAATAATTTCCCTGAGATCTAAAGAAAAAGTAAATTTATTTATAAAATTATGACTGTGAACCGTGATTCTGCCACTTACGTTTGAGTGTTGAAGACAACAGTCAAACTTCCCATTGTGACACAAACCGTTATTGACAACAGAGAAACCTGTCTATGTGCAAAGCTCTCTGGCATGTGTGTCGTCATAAAATTTATAGCCTGACTTTGAGACAAAGAACAGTCAGATTATAGGGTCTTCTTGGGGAAGGTGAAAAAAAAATAATTATTAATTCTACTTATATTTCACCTTTCAGAGAGTAAGACAGCCTCATCTAAAGCCCAGTTAAGCAAAATATCATATTCCAGTTGCTTTCACTGGGCACTGGGACCCAGGGTTCTCAGGGACTCAGGTGTTACACACAGCAAGTAAAATACAATGCCTGCCCCCAAAAGTTTGAACTTAGAAACTTCTGAACCATTAGTGCATAACTCACACTTTTTTTAGGCCGGCAGATATCAATGGAAATAGTTGTTTGTACCTGAAAGCTGAAGGTATTAGGAGCATTTGGAACCAGAAAAGACAAACAAAAGTATAACCACCGTTCATAGGTTTTAAGTACGTAAACAGAACGATCATTAAATATGGTGATGCAAAATCCTTTTTCACATCTAAATTTCACTTTTCCAGCCCAGCTCAGATGCATATGCTGATGCTGCTGCCTGAAAAAAAATAAATAATTCTGCTTTGCATATTGTGAGTTTTCTGATTTTGTTTTCATAGAATCATAGAATGGCTTGGGTTGGAAGGGACCTTTAAAGATCATCTAGTCCAACCCCCAAAAGAGGGAGTTTTAAAGAGGATATATGCCCAGAGAGACACAGGACAATTATGCAGGGACAGTAAGAGTATGTCACATGGCTTAATGTGTTATAGCTCCAGTATCCATACAGTTTTGGCTAGAAAGCTAGACCAGGAATCAAAGGTTATGCATGTATGGAGACAATGTATTTCCAGTGCCAGTATCTGATAGAGATAGGTTTGTTGGCAGTGATAGTTACAAGTTGCTTTGTTCAAAAGATTAAGAACTATGGAATGACAAAATACTCAAGAAGTCCCGTTAAAAACACTGCAAATATTTTCCTGCTTTTGCTTTTGGTTGTTTATACTTTATGCTGCAGATGATGTATATTATGTAGATGGTATACACTTGCGAAGAAATGTCACATACACCATTGCCTGTTCAAAGCAATTTCCTTTTATTTGTTTGTTTGGGTTTTCTTTTCTTTTTTTTTATAATTACTATTCTTCCTGTTATAATGCTACTTCTGACAGCTGATACCAAGGCACCTCAGTCACCAGAAAACAAGTGGTTCTGATTTTTCTTCATCTTTAGCTAGATGTTTGTGGTTTTCCAGCCCTGGTTATTAAAGTTCATTCAAAAGCAGCCCAAGGTAAAAATCCAAAGGCTCCTTTTACATTCCCCCACTCTTAATATTTTCTTCTCTCTCAGTAAATATTTTTGCTCCAGGCCTGCAGGGACTGAAAACACATTGTGGTCATCTCTGAGCACTTCAAGAGACACAAGAGAGATATGCGAACTATCAGTTAATGAGAAGGAGGGAATCCTCAGCTCTCCGAAGTACTATGAACTTGCCTATTGATCACAGCAAATGACACTGCTGTATTTAAGAAGTAACAGTTGCAAGGGGCACACACATCCTATTGCACAGGCACGGGCTATGACACTCGCTTTTGGACTCCAACCATCCGATGGTTATTCATGTCATTATCACCGTGAATCTGAATTATTGCTCAGCCTTCCACCTCTGACTGTGCCTATAAAGCACTCTGAAACTGCTGCTAGTGCAGCGTTACAAGAAATATTTAGTACAGAAACAGCTTTGTCTTTGATATTCACTAAGTACAAACTGATGCTAAATTTTTATATGACATTTTTGACGTAAAGTAATGTATATTGTTGGAGAAACCTGGCCATTTGTGCAGTGCTTTCCTGTGAGAAACAGAAGGAGGTATCCAGGTTCAACGCAAATAAACATATTTACTTACGCAACGTGTGTCAATAGCTCTATTATTGAAGCTTAAAAAGCCATAATTCACAAATACTGTCATTAACAGATTTCACTGATTAAACATGAAGTCTGAAAATCAGGATTTTATACAAATAAATAGAGTAACTATTGTATGCTTCAGACATTTGAAAACAGCGATATTGTCCATTGAGCTTTGGAAGAATATGACTTTGAAGTTATCACTTAAAGAAAGGACTTTTAATTTCACTTGGACTGCCATTGGACTTGGGCAGCAAGAGCCCAGTCCTGTATCTATCCAATGTTTCCTCTCAGCGTGGTGTTCCCCAGCACTTTGGCAGAGTTTTGATTTTACAGCCCCTTTCACTAACTTTGCTCAAGGTACTAATTCATACAACAACCCAATGGAAAGAACTTGGAGATCCCAGTAAAGTTAGACAGTGGGAAGTCCGAAATTCTGCCTTTCAGCTGCATCCTGTAAGACCTGTACCCAATGCCGGAGTACAACACACAAACTCCAAAAAATCCCACACAAAACACAAAAGAAAACAACACACAAACTCCAAATTGTGCCACCGGCTCAGTGATGTTAACAATGACAGGGCAAACATTTTACTCAGCTTGTTGCAATCACCTGGAAGTAAACAAATTTGCTAACGCTGTTTTCAGTTTAGATAACTGGATTAGACAGAACAGTATTGCTGTTTCTAGCAGAGTTTGGGTGGATCAGGCAGTCGCTCAAAGCCAGGGACTGGAATTCTCCACAGAAAAAAAAATAAAAATAAATAAACCCCAGAGTATTTAATTAGCACGAAACACATACATTTTTACTCAATAAAAAGATCCAGATTTGCAAACTTAAGTGGCTTGACTTTCTTTAATTTGCATTTATTGGACACTGATGGAAACCCATTGGCTTGGTGAGGTGACTTGTGCTTTTTAAGGGGCGGTGGGAATACAGCCACTGTAATTGCCACTGGGTTTTATATAGCCTGCTCTAATACCTATTACACTTACAAATTTGCTTCCCAGCCTACAGAACACACACATGTTTAGTCTCAGTGTATTGAGAAAACGTGTAGATACAGAAGGAGAAAAGCTATCAAAAAGGCCTTTAAAAGTGAATAAAAATTATCTTAGCAGAAGCAAATCTCCTTTGGACAAGACTTTGTGCAGTGAGAGTACTAAGAAACTTATATAATTGGACCAAGAGTTTGGTTTTTTTTTTCCCAGCATCTGGTTGTCGCTTGAACTACAATGCAGCTCCAATTATATTTTATAGGGAGCAATTTCATTTTTATAGTTTAAGAATCCTTTGGAATTGGTCTGTGAAAGGAAATAAAAAAAAAAAGAAGAAAAAGAAAAGGATCGGCTGGCTTCAGAGCGTCTAAACGGAGGGCGAGATCAGAAGGCACAACCCAGACTGGCTGTTTATAGTGCCCGCTACTGGAACTGTTAATTCAAAGCAGTGCTCTGAAAATATCTATCAGTCTTATCCTCCCTGCCCATTTAAGGGGAAAGAATGAAATCCCAACAAATTATTGGGGAGCAGTCCAAATGTCTCATCTCTCCTCTCCGCACAAGCTAGTATGTATCAGGAATAAAGACCTCAGATGACAAAATGACTCTTTCTTCTTTTTCTTTGCTAAATATGTCCTCCCTCTTGGTGCTAGAATCAAGGATAAAAATACCATCCCTTACCCTGGCTCCAGCATCCCACTCTGATCTCGTGCTTACAGGAGATGCATGTCTAGCTGGTACAGAGCAGAAAATCAGTGACACTCAGTCTCAGTGTTTACTGAGAGTAACCTGGTTTATCAGCTCACACATCAGACACCCAACAGACATCCTCCGTGAAAGTTTAGGAAATTTCTTCTTTGGGAGACCTGAGTACAAAACCCACGTATGGTTCTCAGAGGTGCTCTTCGCTTGAAGAAATGAGCCCTGCTGGTAACTTTATCTTGTGCAACAGCATTTCCTGGTACATCCTATTCTGAAATAAGTTTATTTTGTATCGCACAGGAATTCACAGTGGGCTTTTACCTGGACGAGGCAGCTGGTGGAAGATGGGTTCAGCAGGAGAAGGTACAACAGTGACTGGAAGCTTTCAGGGCAGCTCAGTAGCTCTTTTCTCTGCTGCCAGCAGTGAGACAGTGACAGTAAGTCACAGTCTGAATGCCACTAAACACCATTGACCCCTACCAGACTAAATTACCTTCCCGGCTAGCCTTCAGTTACATTCAGGCTAAGATGATTTATATTTTAGTACTGTACAAGGAAAAAAACCATTGATAGACATGTGATGTAAAGGTCCTGCGCCAGGTGTGATTAAACAAGCGGCTGAGTCTGAGCTCGTGCAGGTGCAGCTTCGCACATACTTTGGATATCCTGTTTTTAGAGGCCAAAGGAACAACATTCTCCTCTGTGCTACACTGACATGACACGAGAACGAGTACCTCGCCGTCGGGATCGTTACACGATGGAAGTATTACCCATTTCTGTTCTCATATCTCATAGTTGTCTGCTTGCTGATAAAAATAGTGTCTGCACTATCCCATTTATGCCCTTCTTGTGTCTGAGGAGCCAGTATAGAGGATACATAAATCATGCCATGGTCCAGTAGTCCATTCGTTTGGGGGAAGGAAAGGAAATTAATTTAATTAAGCAAGTGGCATACTGCACTGCTGTTACATGGTCGGCTGGCTTTTTAGCATTAACTATTCAGATGCAAATGCTCCTGAATTGTAACAGAAAACATGTTGCCACTAAGCCGTCATGCTATCTTCTCTCAGATAAGTCAGAAAAAATTAGACGCTTACTTTCTTTTAACATATAAGCCGTGACAAGTGGCAATCTTGCCCTCCACCCATTCAGAAGCCCAGTCAAACCAGTGCCCCTTCACAGGGCTTTACCTGTATTTTCATCTATAGCTTCAACATATTCAAAGCAGCTCCTCATAAATGATAAGCTCTGTTCTATTATCACACTGCAACTTCAGAGTTTTAGATGAAAATAGTCCCATTGAATCAGACAGATTTCCATTGCTTTAAATCTGGAGCAAGACAGATCAAAATATGTTCTTTCATGTGCTGGCTGTGGTTAATTATCAGCTGCACAGATATTTGTGTAAGAATATTATTTAGTCTTTACCATTTACAGTAATGTTTTGAGAAGTAAGAGCCTGATTCATCCCTGTGCGAACCCTCTTCTATTACTGGGAATCCATTAAACCTTTTTTGTAGTTGAAAATTTTGGCTCTATTGACAAGCTGCTTTTATTGCTTTCTTTGCATAAAAAAGGGTTGGGTTTTGGTTGGGTTTTTTTGTTTTTTTTTTTGTTTTTTTTTTTCCCCAACAGAAGATATGCCACATAATCGCAAGCTCTTTTACAAATTGTAAATGCAGTGTTCTCCTCCTATCCTATTCCCTGCTGCTTTTGTCCTTAAGCCTCACAACAAGCTTGAACAAGATAAACCCTTCAGAGGATACAGAGAACTCTTTGAAAGAGTCACCCCTTGTTTGGAGGTGTGACACAGGATCACAGAAATATTTCACCATTAACTTTGCAAAGGTTCACATCTATACAGGAGCTATTTCGGTAACATTCCTTCAGGGTACGGAGGAACCATTTTGCAAGCATCTTACATAATGATAAAATTAGGCATGCGATTCTTCATTTGGGTTATCTGTAGAAGCCCTAGTCCCCTTTCAGACAGACAAGGTTCAATAAACACTGTGTCAATGCCTGCTTATAGAATTAAAAGAACTTTTTTTCCTGTTCTTTCTTTAAACACGCCACCTTTCTAGGACTCTTTGATGTGTTTTTCTGCTTAACAGCAATGAACCTGCAGGGAATTCAATAAAGACTCCGTTTAGACCCGTAATACAGCAGTGCTCAGACTGTAAGTGAAAGCTGTTTATGCTGCTCCTTCCATTTTCGAGGAACAGGAAAAAAAAAAACAACTAACAACCCAAAACAACTAGTAAAGGGCAGATCTCATCCCATCACATGGTGTAGGTCACTGGAAGGCCAAGTTTGACAATTCAGCTGTGATATAACCTTGAATGGAGGGGAAGAGTCAATTCCCCATCTTGCAATTTAAAGCTTGGAATAGGCCACATCTGCATTCCCCATCATACTGCTCTTCCATGTAGCCTTGTCTCTTCTTGCCAAGTCACTAAGTAGAAAAAGCTAAGGCATAACTTTTACAGGCACATCTCCAGCGCAGCCTAAGTCCTGTCCTGCAAAGCGGTTTGCAAAGTGATGACAACGCCGCGGAGATCAGAGGCTGAATGGCGGCTGTGTTGGGAACTGAGAAGAAACGGAGAGTGTTTAAAACGGTGGCACTCCCAAAAAGATTTAGGTGAAGAAATTTGGCATGAACTTAAACAGACAGATGCATTTAATGATTGTAAAGACTCGGGGAACGTTTTTCTTATAGTACCCTTTTTGTCAGTGAGGGTTAAAGCAAACAGTCCTCCGCGATCCCACTGTGTAATTGCTTCCATTTTGTTTAGGCAGTTTAACCTCACTTTAACCCCTCTGACTACTGTTCAAGACGAAACAAAATGACTTTGATGATCTAAGACCAGCAATAATAATAAACTCCTCTGGTGTTGTAAACCTCTTTGTGTTAAGGACAGAGAGACTGATTACTCCTCCAAACTGTTTGTGCTGCGTGATTGATAACGACCAGTTGAAATTCCCCCTGGCTTCTCCCCGTGTGCCTCCACACAAGGGTGATTTAACCCACTGGCGCTTGGGAGGAGTTTACCTCAAGGCATGGTTGAGGGTTCAAAGGCGCAGTGAAGAATGGCCATCCGCAAACAAGTTTTGGGGCAGAGCCTTCTGCAACCTGCAGCCTCCGCACTTGTATAACAAGCTGGGAGCTAGAGCCTCGGCTAGCACAAATAACTTCAGTGATGAGCTATTAGTTTTATTGCCAAAGTATAGTAGTTTCGTTAAAGCTTGTTGTGGGGGTACTGTTAGCCGTTCAAAGACAAAGTTGTCCCGTTGAAATTATCTCAGCGCTCTTGGCTGCTGACAGATCCAAGGCATCTCCAGACCACTCCAACTCTATCACCACTCAAACCACCCGTACCTGCAATTCCAGCGCGACAGCGTGCTCTGCAATTACCGCAAAGTGCAGGAGTCGAGGGGAAAGGCGTGCTGTGGCACGAGGAGTCTTTCAAAAATATGCAGAGTAAACACAATGCTGAGTTCAATTGACCTGATTTGCATTCATAAATGAGGCAGGGTGAATGCAATTATGCTGTGGCCGTGGACTAAAGGTCAAATGTCATGATTTTTAATTATAAACACGCTACCAGCCCCTCAGCAATGATGTACAGGTCTGGGAGGCCACCCATTTAGTAAAGTGTTAAAATCCACAAACTGACCACAGACTTACGTGCGCGGTAGCGGGGAGAGAGCAGGAGTGAGGGAATCCCCTCTGCTCACAGGCCTTGTTTCATCACGTTTGCTGTGTTTGGAAACATATTACTGGCCATATTGTGTGACGAAAATGAAGTTTCCAAACTAAATTCCCATTAAGTTAATGTTAGTGCTACAGATGACCCAAATTCTAATTTCAAACTTATTTCAAAACCAGAAAGGGTTTCTTTCCAAAGGCTTCTGCCATTCTGCCTCCTTGCCTGCTGCTGCAGAATATACCCACTGCTTTCTGATACGAGTTGTCATAAGTTTTGAGATGAAAGAAACACGCAAGAATTTTTCATAGCCTACAACATTAATCATAAGAGAAAAAAAAAATAATTTTGCTACACAACTGTCTAACTTGGCCCCTTATTTAGTTATTCAGGGTATCTAGTAGGCAGACATACCAACACATAACCCATTCAAAATAATGTGGAAAAACGCTCATACTCCCACTGCTGATGGATCCACATTGCCTCTACAATACCGCTGAGTGTCTGGTTCTGGGATCAGTCTACACTGGGCTGAAATACATTAGTTTGTGGGGGTTTAACTCTACACAGCTGCTTCTGCTGAGTAGTTTTAATACTAGGTGGACTGCAGTTAACTCCTAAAAACATTATCAGAGACAGAAGACTCATTAAACAAAGCAAGGTTTGGGTTGGTTTTTTTTTTTTCTTTTTCTTTCAAGGAAACTCTAGAAATGCCCGTGCCCGGTTTTAGGTTTACATTTTCTTACTTGGTTTGGGGTTACCAGCCTTAGAAAGGTGAAAAGTCTGAAATATAAACAGCGGATATTCCTCAGCAACTGGGGTTACACCAGCTCATATAAAGAACTAGAGAAAAAAAAAAAAAAATTAAACTGCCAACATATATGACACAATATTGACCAAATCTGAGGGGCGTAATCCCAGCACAAAAGGAATCCCAGACCGACCTTTTCAGTCCGTCTGTCTGTGTACTTTGTTTATTGGGGAAGGCTCTTCCCTACGTTTTTGCCATCCACGTGAATCCAGCAAGTTATGAACTTTAAAATCAGTCTTATCCTGGGGACAACCCTGCCAGCTTTTGAGGACAGTCCAGTAAGTATTTCACTGCAAAGGGAGATCAATTAATTAGTTGAAGTAGTGCTCCCACAGCTGTAACATTCTTTACCTGCAGCTCAGACAGGTACATAATTCTTCCCTGCCTTTGAAAACCATCAAAGGTTTTCACTTTTAGCACTTGCTTTAAAACCACAGTCTTCAGTGATCACTACAAACAAGGGTAAAAGCAAGAGCACGCTAAGGAGTGAAGGACCTGAAGAGCATGATGTTAATTCACAGCAGCGAGGGCCACCAACACCCCGGAAATCCACCCGGGGAGGAAGATCCCTCAGCAGACTCTTGGTTTCAGTGTTCTTTTTGCAATATCGGGTATATGAAACATGGTCCTTCAATGATACAGATCTGGCTCCTATACTGGAGTGGTTTCAGAAAGGTCATATTTCAGGTGTGAAGGAGATTTCTGTAATTTGGCCATCTTTGCGATGATTTCTCCCACCGCTTCACACATGTGTCATAAGCCTCTCTGATAAAGTTTTCATACAGGTGGAAAAGATGTTTTCAAGCAAATTCCTTTCTCAATCTGAACATCTATTTAAATGCAAGCAGATTTCCCCCCCCCCCAAAAACACCTAGCAAATTAAAACATCTGCTTCAAGGGAATCACAAGTTTATTGCTGTCATAACAACCTGACATTTGACATGCTGTACTTTGCTGAATTAAAGCCACAGTACACTGTACTCCAGAGAAGCAATGATGGGTTATAGTTTGCTGTAACATCTGCAGAGTACAAAATGCATGTTTGCTCTCAAGTTCAAAGAGCTCTTGGAACTATATTCCCTGAAAATATAAACTGGAAGATGGCGTATGGTTAGCTCCTCTTTTTGTTTTATTTATAAACTTGTTTGTGAGTTATAAATATACTTAATTTTGAACCCTAGAAATCTGCCCTTGAACAGAAACACTAGCACACCAGGCCAAGCGAAGGATCCTTCCTACAATGTTGTGCTCAGGGAGAAAAAAAACCTGTGTTATGGGAGAGAGGGCTGATAAGCACCTCCTGCAGTGTTCTCCCAAATAGGACTCTACTGATGGACCAAGGAAGAATTTAATGCCTTGCTCTGTTAGTGGCTCACTTGGATGACCTCCTCTGCAGCTTAGTTCCTCAGTGCTTCGGTTTCCTGTTTGCAAAACGGAGACCATAGTAACTGTCTGCCACAAATTGCTCTCTGAATCTGTTAAGTAAATTGTCAGATATTGTAGTGCCTCAGGAACGGAGGCCATGTAAGCACGGAGAGAGGGATGGAGGTAAAAATGCAAAGAGAGCAACCTACCCTTTTTCTTTCTTTACATATAATATTTCTCAGAGCACTTACGTCTCAGACACAAACAGCAGAATAGAACAGTAGAAAGATTTAACTATTACTAGATACTTTCTTCCCACTCTGGTATCTCTGTACTCTTTCATGAATCAAGGAGTAATATGGTAATATCACTTGCCACATAGGTCCACTGTTAACTCCCAGAAGCCAATGGTCAAGTCATCCTAAATCAACAAAGTATTTCTAACAGAAAAACGTAAAAGAAATATCAAGCACACACCAAAACCAGTTTTGGGGGTTGGTTTTGGTTGGTTGGTTGTTTTTTTTTTTTTTTTTTTCTTTCATAAGGTTGTGCTAGAATTCTTTGAATTGTATAGTTTTCTGTGATTATGCAGTTCATCTCTATTGTATATGTTATTGTGATGCAGTACCTGTTAAAAGCTTACATATTTGACCCAGGGATTAGTTATGTAGGGCCTACGTAATGGGAAGAGACAACTTTCTCAGGGATTCTGGGAATATCACATTCTCAACTCCTGTAATTTTATTTTGGTCTATAGTATGAATTTACACAAAAGCTTTAGGAAAGGACTGGTATAGCCCTGTAACATTCATATTTTTCAAAAATACTTGGCACCTGAATGAGAAGAGCAATCCCCTCAAGGGGCGATTGGACACCTTCTGGTAAGATTTAAAATACTGAATGTTTTGGTTTGCACTAATCAGTTACATCAGCTGTGTATGTGTTGACTCAAATAAAATAGAAAAGCAGGAGGGAGCAACTAAATAATAATAATAAAAAAAGAGCACTAAAAAGGCATTAATTCAGCTGTGTAATGCTGAGTCAGAACTCACAGTAGCTCTGTCTCCTCTAACTGGCCCTGGAAATACTTGAAGGACTGGCAAGCTCGGAAAGAATAATATGGTAGTGACAGCATGTTACATGGAAAACAGAGCGTAGACAAAAGCAAACAGGTTGACAAAGCACAAGGAAGATTTATGTTCACATTGTGGATACAACATTTTGACGGTACCCGTTGCGCCTTTTCTTTGCAACAACTGCAGGCAGCGCTGCATGCTGTGTTGTGACTTGGCTGACATGGCAGGAACAGCAACTACTTTAACACTGATGCAAGATAAGGGGAGCAGCTGCTCCCATCTAGACCCAAAGATACATTCCTTTTTTCCTTCCTTTCAAAAGTCACTCTCTACCTCTGTTCTGTCAACACTCCCCTACTAAGGGTCAGGGAAGAATTTATTCCACCTCTTTTATCACGTACATTCATATGTAGCACTTCATTTACTGAGGTATTTTTTGGGGGGAGATGATAACTCTTAACTCCTAAAGGTTTGGAAGACTGGGTCTTCTGATCATAAGCTCTGGCTCCTAAAGGTCAGATGCTGCTTGCTTAGTTATGTCAATTTTATTACCGTCACCTCACTTTCCATGTACAATGGGCATTTGATGATTGATGTCTCGTAATGGGACATTCCTACTGAACTCTTTAAGAAATTCTTTCCCTCCATTCAAGAGTTCAAAGGAAAGAGAAAAATTGAAACAGCAATTTCATAAGATTTATGTGCTGTACAGTGAGAAGCCAAATACTCTCCCGTTGAACACAGTTATCTAACAGCAATTGGGAACAGCATGTGGAAGCCGACTTCAGGTATTCTTGACTTGAAATTGCAGTCCGTTTTTACAAAACAAGGGAAGATAAGGGAAATCCAAAAACCAGAGTATAAAACCTTCTAGTTTGAAAGTATAAACTAACTATGCTATTTAAAGCAACACCACAGCAAGATGTATTTATGTCTACAAAGGACCTCATTCTTTTAGAGTCTTGAATATGAAGTTCATGACAAACAATTTCCATTTTCTACCCATTGGATTTTGGGTTAGTCAAAGTTGTAATTGCTTTGCATCTGGTTATGGCTGCTAAGAACTGCATTCACAAAGCCAGCCTTTTTACATCACTTCTGGAAATAGTAAAAATTAGTATAATTCATTTATATATTCAGTAGAACAGACATCATTACAATCTCATTTGACCGCTTGCATTTTCTGCTATAAAAGCAAATTCATGAAAAGATTGGAACCAACTGACAGTTTTACCAAAGTTGGAACAGAAAAAAATTGTCCCTCTCTGAGTCATTCTTTGTGGAAATTTAGTTATTTTTATTACTGTAAGTATGTGTTGTATTTCCCCCTTTTTTTAAAGAAGAGCTAGTCATGAGTGTGCGATCTTCAGACCACCAATATCTCAGTGCTGTTCTCAGTGATATCTTTGAAGTTTTTAAAAGAGGCTCACAAGTGAAGTTTAATCAAGTGTATTCTTTATTTAGGTGCACGTAAAGCTAGACCTTTTTGCTACACGCAGTAAAATTTTGTCAGTGCCATCCCACCTGTCCTCGTGAAATGTTGCATTATTTTTCAGCACGACATACTGTAATGCCTGCAATGTTTGAAATAACTGTTTTTGAACTATAGAGAAAGAGGCCGTGGTTTATATGCTCTCATTCCATGTATTCCATAAACACTTTAGCAATGTGAATTTCATTTTCAGGACAAGTGCTGCCACTTAGTTGCAAGCACACTATTTCATTCCCAAGCATTTTAAAACAGCTAGTAAAGAATTGAATGAGAAACTACTTATTTAAAGAAGAAAAAAGATCTGTGCATTGTGACCATGTAAGAATACACAAAGTTTAGATGTTTCTAATTTTCCAAAACTTAGTCATATACCTCCAAAATTAATCTCCTTAAAAAGCGGGAGGATGATAATGCGTTCTAGGGTCTGGTCGCAATGGAAAACAAAACAGAAGATAAATATTTTAAAGAGATGATCAAAATCACATATCTGTTAAAGCAGGTTGCAAAGGCCTAGAAACTCTGCCATAGTCGGCCTGGACCCGACACCCTAATCGTGACAGTAACCCAGGCGCTCTCAAAATCGCGTTAGGCAACATGACTGATACCAGCCATGGTGACTGCTCTCTCACCTTCTCCTCAGAACTATCTGTGCTGTGTTGTGTTTTGCTTTGGTAGAGTTTTAAATGCCCACACTGTTCAAAACCTGTGAAAGCAGGAGGAGTATTTGCGGAAGGAACAGAAAGCAGTGAGATTCCTCATGTTTTAAAGGGGCATAATTTTACACCCTGAGATTAACCTAGAACAGAGCTCAGCTTCCTGACTGCGGCAATGGTGGAAGGAAAAGGTGTTACCTGAAAGTAACAGGCAAAGGGTAAGATTACCTACCACTCCTACAAAAGAAACAAATATTCTCAATTTAAGCTACTATCTCCATAACATAATGAGATGAACCTGTGTTATTCTCTTCTATGAGAGTTGGCTGATCTAAAAATGCCCCATGACCTCAAATTACTTCATCTTCTTAGGAGTTCCCATCCCTAAAAACTCTTTCCTGTGTATATCCAACAACACTGGCAATTTGAAAGCTTTTACCAGATAAAAGCAAATAAATATCCAAGAATTTTATACATCATTTTGGTAAAATTGGAAGTCCTGGTTACCTCCAGGGACTAGTGGCTTAAAAATCAGACCTCAAGAAACTCCATTCATAAAACAATCTTCCAGTTTTAGCTCCTTCTCTTTGTTCTGGATGATGTCAGCGCGTTGATGGAATAACAGAAAAATATTTAATGGAACTCTGTATTGTCTTAAAGGAATATGTAAAACATAAAATCAAGGTAAGTACTTTATTTTCTGTCCCTTAAAGACTGTTTTTTTGAGAGGAGGCATCATGTTCTCAACCTTTGAATATTCACAATTTCAGGACTTAAGAAGTTTAGACACATCTTGAGTGGAACAATTACTTTTCAAAAAAGCAGAAGTTAAAAGGCAAGATTCAGAAAGAGAAAGAAAGATACAAAGCAAAACTGACAGTGCCCTTTCCCACCACAGACTGATTTCTGCCATGTTATGCTGACCTTGGTCACAGCAGAAAATGCCTCAGAAGCACAAGAGCTATTAGCAAAGAAAACTTGTCTTTGACTGAATCAATGAATAGCCCCAAGACTGTCTCCCGTTTGTTTGTGTATGTGTAGTTGTTTGAGTTTCTAAAGCTTGTTCCTCCTATAAGGACCGGATTCTTCTCTGAGGATTGATGTTGTGTACCAGATTTCCTCTATTCATCATGAAAACACTGACATGCTATTGTCACAAACATAAAAGGACCTACTCAATCCAACCGGCTTCGAATTCCCAACCAATTAATTTCGGGTGGGTCTCGTGATTAGAACAAAAAATCAAAAGTCAAGCAGATGCTGGGACTGAGTTTGAATTGAAGCATTGAGTCACTGGATGACCTTGTGGACAATCTCTTGACCTCCGTGTGCCTCAGCAATCCGGCACTATCACTGGGGGAAAGGCGGGACCTCACTGAATGCCGGACGCTGTGCTCAAGCCTTTCAGGCTAAGCTACAAAACAGTAAAATAAGCATATTAAGACGGAAACATTTCCTAAATGTCCCCTGTCCCCTTTGACTTCTTCCTCAAAGGCTGAGAATGACCAGGAAGTCGGTGAGGAACGAGGATGATTTCATCCTTTCTCGCTGTGTGGGCTCCACTCACCCTGTGTCTGCAGGACATCCGAGTGAGATTGCCAAAAAATCCCGACTGCCCTTAAAAAAAAAAAACAATGCCAGTGCTGGCAAGACAGAAAGTACTGGCAGAAACACCTGTGTGCCTGCTGAGCACAGCTGTACACTGCAGAAGTTTCCACGGCGTACGCGCCAGACTGTGGCCAAGCTGAGGGTGTCTGGCGGGGAAGGAAGGCAAAGGCAGCAAAAGGCAGCACGGCGCGCAGCCGTGGAGGACAAGCACCTCTCACGGATTTTTTCCTAAGGATCACGCTGTTCTGCACCGGCAGTCCTCACCTCTCTGAAAGTGCCTTAGTATCTCTTGTTGTCGCTCAGTGCTGTTGGCTCTGCGCACCTCCGCTGACAGTTGGATGCGCAACGCGTGATCAGACCTTCCCTGAGCGAACAGCTCTCCCACTGTAAGGTGGTACTGTCCCCACCAGTTTGTAGCCATCACTCTAACGTGAGCCGTTGCCACTGGAATGGAGCGCATAAGTGCTTTGCATCCTCTTTAGAGCAAAATCACTCAGGTCAGTTTAAGAAGCACTGTTATCAAGCAAAAGCTACCTATTGGATTAAACGGGATTAGACAGGGAGATTTTTTTCACATTTTACACCACTAGGTTGAAAAAAAGACTAATGTAGGCAATGAGGAGCAGACTTTCCCACAGAAACAGGGCTTCCCTTCCCAGCTGAGTGTTCTGATTTCTAGATATGTACACCTATGGATCACATCCCTCTGTTCCTGCATTGCTGGTCATGAGTTGCCTCAAATATAACAGGATAGACGAAAAATCCCTTCATCCAGAACACGTCTCAAAAGACAATGACTGAAGGCACTGCACTGTGGTGTGGAAACAAGGAGTCCTGTCTTTCCTGAAGAAATACTGTAATGATTAGGTAATTATATCAAAAGGTATGCCAGTACTGCTCTCAATTAATTTAAAGCAACTTAAGTTAGGTGTGATCTAAGAGTGTCTAACAAGTCAAGCCCGTGTGTATAATTCGTTTGGGGCATGCCCTTTCTGAACCCCAGTCTTAGTTCAGCTGAGCAAAGTCAAGAAAGTTAATGAAAACGCTCAACAGCACAAATAAGCTCCTTCCTAAACTTTTTGTAAAAACTTTTAAGGGCTTAGAAATTTCACTCTTCAGCCACTTCCCTCTTAACATAACAATATGTCCTTCCTCAGCACACTTTGTGTGTCTAGAAAACACTCAGGCAGAACAGTCGCAGAAAACAAAACCAAAACCGTATTCATCATGTAGGAATCTCTCTATAGCAGCAAGTTTCCATTGAAAGACTCACATTTTATTTTCTAGGCACCTAACAGCGCACAATAAAATGGAAACCAAGTCTGATGCTTCTCCAGTAGTAAGGAAATGTCCCTATGGTTTCACTCAGATCAGGATTGAATACTGATTTGAACTGAATATAATTTTCCCTTCTGTCTTTAACTTCTTCACCTCTGTGTATCACAAATAGCAACAACTGGAAAAGCTTGCTTCGAGTATTCATAAATATGAAAAATACGCTACAAATTCTACAGAAGTGAGGCTTGCACTCAATGCAATGCATTTAGCAATGTCCTTGAGTCACCTGTATTTTGAATGTAACCTAAAACCACAGCTCTTGACCACTTTTATAGCTGTGAACAGTCCCCTGGCTCCTTTCACTTGAGCAGGGGTGTTAACCCCAGTGTCCTGGCTTACTTCCAGTGTAGGTAATTATATTATGCTTGCTTAAATTCTCCAAGAGGTCCCAACTGGAGAAGCTATTCTTCACTTTCTCTTCCAAGAGATCCTTGAGAAACACTGCTAGCAGAAAACATCTACCATTCTGTGTCTGAGTGGTGACTGAAATTCCATAATGGGAGGAAGTGGTCCCTATTTATAGGTATATAAACTTGTAAAGACGTATACACATATGTCCCTGTTTATTTGTCCTAATTGCTTGGATACATGGGTAGATGCACATGCACATACTTAGAGTTGTCCTGGGATAGACTTTTCAGCAGAAGGAAATATTTTTCAGCTTGGACTGGTTATAGCATTTTCTAAAGAATTATGTAATATGCAAAGCAGAAAAGAACAAAACCTGAGAGGGTTTAATTAAGTGACATAAGATGCCTATGGCAGAAGTGAGAACTTAACCCAGGTCTGAATATTTCAGCTTTCAGCATGACATCATTTCTTTCCCTGAAGAAACGTTTCGTAATATAACGCAGAATATATAACAAAGATATAGATACATGTAGTATAATGAGGAGTATGTAATGAAGAATATATAGTATAACGAAGAAATATAACCATCTAATCCAATCTCATATCTGAAAAAGAAATTTATTTTCTGGGGAAAAGGAAGTACTAAATCTATCATGGTGTAAGTGTCAACAGAATATTGTGTCTGATGAGCAGGTAGTGGTGAGGACTTGTCCAACAGGGATACACCGGCTGCCCCAACCTTCACTCTCTTTCTACCCTTCAGCTGCCCATTTCCACTTAATTCTACCCTGCTAAAGTTGTCATAGCTCAATAAGTGACCCTTCACTACCTTAAAGAAGACTACCTCTCTCTTTGTATCCAAACCACAGAAGGGAGTGCTCAACTTCTACCATTGAAACTGATTTCCATATATTTCATCACTCACAATATTCACATGTTGGTGTTGTAATAATTTAGCAATACGTGCCTGTGGTTTTCATTAGAGAAGGACATGGTTTGACATGTGTCTACTCTCTCCCCATACTTTGCAAATATTTTGGCAGAGGCCAAGCGAGAAGGGATGGTCTATTTGTCAGGACAGAGGACAGGCACTTTGAAAGATCCATGGTCTGATGGTTTTTCTGTCATAGGCTTTCTGTGTCCCCCTGTTTTTTCCATCTACAAAACTGCAATAATTTTTAATGAACTCGTAGGAGTATTGTCAGGTTGGACATAATATTGCGCATTGTTTGTAAACTACTTGGAGATTTTTGGCTAAAAGGTACTCTAAAAGTGCAAAGGAGTTAATTGAAACTACAGGAGTCAATTCCTTATGTGTATCTCTGTGTTTACGAGCAGGTTTTTCACCTCACCCTTGTGGAATTTGAAGATGTAAAAAACACATTTAGCCTACAATCCCAACAGAAAGTACAGATGAAACGACAGAAGAAGTTAAAAATGATCATCCCCATTTTACAGAGGGAGAACTGAAACATGAACAACTTAATAGATTTGTTTCAAGACACACAGAAAAAGAACAGCAGATGCAGGGATGGGAAGGCAGATCTCCTGAAGCCCATCCCAAGTGCTTCATATAGAGGGTATCCAGGTTAGCATGGTCTCCCCACTGCCCTGCCAGTAAGTCTAACTACTGATTTTACTAGTGTTAGAAAGGAAAGAAACGCTCCTTTGAAAACCTCCATCTAGCTTAGGAACTGAATAGAGTAGCATGCTTTACATTTTATCACCTGCTTGTTTAGTAAATTCCTTCTTTCTTGTTTTTTTCTTTATTTTTTTTTTTCTTCTTTTTTTTTTTTCACACGGAGCTCATGAAACTCTCTGGTTTTGATAGTGTTTTTTATTATGAGGGTTTCTTAAGGTAGCTGAAGTGGCTGAAAGCAGGGCTTGCTGAGGAAGTGCTCAGCCATGGCCCACTGGTTGATGTCAAAAGGCCAGCATCTGGTACCATTCTCTTGGTACTCAATTGCTTCTTTCTTTCAGCTCTTTTCAGACCAAGGTACAACTTGAGAAGTGTACTTTGTGTTATAAAAGCCCTAATAGAATGGCAGCTTTATGTGCATAAATCTGTTCTCGCTGCCAACACCACAACTTAGCCAAATAACAACTGCAGCCACAATACCAGGAGGCCAAAGTTTTCTAAGACTAAATCTGTCACCTCGTCTCGTGCAACTAGCTGCCTACAGCCCTGAATATGACCTTAAATTTGATTCTCCCATTGTACACAAGGTACAGAGAAAATTACAAAGTGTTGATTTATTGTGTTGTAGCTTTTCTCCATTTTTCTTTACTTTTTGCTTGCATGTTCTTAAGTTGTACATAATCCTTTAAATATTAAGAAAAAAACCCAACCAAAACAATGACGAAGCCACAGTTAACTGTCAGCAAATCTATGTAAAACTCAACTGTCACAATTTACTCATCTGAACAAAGAGAACTTCATTTTGATTTTACTGAAATATAAAATTTCCTCAAATTAAAACCAAATGAATACATCTTTATAGTCAAACTGAGACTCTACCAAGGCAGACAGCATCAAGGGCTAGTTCATGCAGTGGGGTCAGCACTCTTTCTTCACTGCATTTGCCAATGTTTATGTTTTTTTATAATCGGGAGAAAATCAAAGCCATGTGGACACCTACAGGGAAAACAGCAGGTCTCAAAATGTTGTTGGCAGGGCAAAATTTGTGATTCTCCCATGGCACTTAATTTTTTGTCAGCTTTGTTTCAGTTACATTTTCTTGTTAATTTCTTTTATTTTGTAAAGTAGTTGGGGCTGGAAACAAATTTTCTCATTGTTTTTATAGAATTTTAGAGCAGCCATTCCCAGGTGGAACTCCTATAAAGAAAAGCTTTATTTTAATCCACAAGCCTAAATCTAATATATAACCTCTCCATTCTTCTAAGGCATAGGCTAACACAGCAGGTGTTTCAAGTTCCTGTGAGATGCATTAAATAGACAAATTTAAACCATTCATGATTAATAAAAATGATGTTGTTTTTTTTTTTTTTCCTTTTTCCTTTGGAAGGGGAAGAGAATATGAAATTGCAGTGACCATACTATAAATATACCTTTAAAATATAAATAACCCTCATAACACCTATGTGTGGGGAAACAAAGTAATATTCTAGAGTGTGTTTAATAGAACAAGGCAACCCCCCCCACACTATTAAATGAAATATTGAAATGCAAGTGCATAGCAGTCATAATTTTTAAAACAGGGACCCAAAATAATGAACAAACAGCCCATAACTAGAAAATCACCTGAAGGATTGAATTCAAAGGACTTATTAAAAATATCAAATTTACCTTTTAAAAGAACTGTGTAATTACATGCATCGTGATACAGCGTGCAGGGCACATGAGGCAAGCATGTGCTGTAAAGGCCCAAACAACCTATGGCTGTACATGTGCCGAGAACACGGCAGGTTCCAAAGCACAGGGATGCATAAATGTCCAGGAGAGGGAGCCTGAAGGCAGTCTGGAACGCACCATTGTGGGCCTGCCTTGCTTTGAAAGTTTTGTTTTAAGACCAACTTGCAATTTGTCAGCAGAGGACCTGAGCAGATCAAGGGTTAATGGGACAGGCGACGCGTTAAACCCAGTTGGCATGTCACTCCGAACAAAGCCACTGGACTGTAGGATATGAATTCTGTCTTTGCTGCCTATCAAATCTCTTCCTTAGGCACTAAGAAAAGATGATACACACTTTGGTCCTCCAGTCTTACAGACTTGTGTTAAACACAGCTACAGCCGGCCTGAGGACGCATGCCAGAGCTCGTGTTCATTAGATTGAGGAAATACAATCTGGGCAGAAAGATATTGCATTTTTTGTTCCCTTTTTTTTAAGTCAGGAGAGCTAAACTGGGGATAGATTCCAGAGTTTATTCATGTGAAAACCACTGTATAAACAATTTGAAGTTCATCAGACTGTATTATCTGTGCTTTGACTGAATACTGGGAGTGGTGTATTTATCCGTTCTATATGTGATGGGATGCTATTTTGGTTAGTAGCTACAGATCGGACGTGCAGTTAACATAAAATCTTGAAATGGAAACCTTTTGACTGATTCACGGTTAAGCCTATTGGAAAGAGACCATGTTCTGGATTCCTGGAAGTCCCTTATGAATCCAGTGGGTAGTTACTCAACATCTTGCTTTCTCATCTCACTTGTCTACTGTCAATACTATCTGCCAGGAAGAGAATTAATCATGGTGAGTCAGTATTTACAAAGAAAAGTGTAGTTATCCAAGCAGACTTCAATGACTACAAGCAAAATCCCCAAGCAAACTTGGTGATGTTACAACAGCAAAACCAACCAAGAGTGAAAACAATACCTGTAGATTCCCTAGATGTAAAGGAAGCTACAAGGGGTATATGAACAGCCCGAACAACTTTGGCTTTCCTTCATGTAATGGAAATATCCAAGAAAGAGTTCAGGGAAATTGGTGTGAGTGAAAAGCCCCTGCTATCTGCTTTCTGAAACCTACTGGACTCTTCTCCCACTAAGACACTTGTAAATGCTTAAAAGATGTCTACTTTGTGCATGTCTCTTGACCCTGTAGGATGTGAGATCCAATAGGATCCAAAACTCTGAGTCATACTTATCAATATAAGCTAAGTAATATGCTGGGTTTGAGTGTTAGGGACATTATATTCTCCACTGATATTTTTTGACATGAATAAGATTTTTTTTTTTTTTTTTTCATCCAAGCTGTCTTAAATAGCTGAAAATTTAGTTGTGGAGTTTGGATTAGATATGGGGAAGTAAGTTATGGTTCATAATTTAATACACACAGTGGGTTTCAAATGGTCTCCAAAGCAGCTCAGAGGAAAACTTATACACAAATGCTCAGATATTGGTTTGCTTTATATTTGTGTTCATACACAGAAACCAAGAAGCATACATAACAAGAACTTGGTGTTTCTCCAGCTATCTAAAACAGTATTTCATTTTAAATATTTCCATGTGTTCATGAAGCTGAAATCTTTTTATGCAAACAGCCATGATATATTCCCTCTTTGAAGTGACTAGGAACAATGAATAAAAAAAACCACCAGAACAATAACATGGAGACTTTGACTATAGAATATTTTAGGAAACAGACTTATATCTTCAGAGTGGTTAGCTAGTGGGAAGGTATGGCAGAGCAGACACAGCAATAACATGTGATATGTTCTCATTCCTCCCACAACATCTCAGGTCAGTAGAAGCTTAATTCAATGACCAGTCTTCATGAAATAAGGTGATAGTCATTTACAGTTAAAATGACAAAAATGTGAACCTGATTTACAGAGTGGCTTGAACACATTCTTTGATAACCTTTGAGGACAGTTCTCAGCCTGGCTTGAACTCCTTCATTCTTTTTGAAACTTCATCATATACCACATCCAGTACATGACTTAGAGCTGGCCAGATCCTAGACTAATTCTTTCTTTTTTTTTTTTTTTTTTTCTACCTCTGATAAATCCACAAGACCAGAAGTGCAGTGGAAACACCACAGGTGAGATTCCGGTGCCATAGATCAGCATACCCCCATATACCTCAATGGAGCTATGGCAGCTTACACAAATTGGGCATCTTCATTTCTCCTCTGCAAAATGGATCGGGGAGCACACATATTGGTTCTACATCCTGACTTGTGGATCCATCTCCAGTACATCTGACAGCACTTTTGATAAGTTAAAGGTTTTGTGAGTCACAGTTAGTGACAGATCATTTATCCCAAATCTTCCATGCCTAGAAGGAGGAATGAGAAAGGCCATGGATGCAATGCCCTACTGTGGAGAGTAATAAAGGCTCAGCTGGTTACATGGGAGATGGATGTTCCCACTCAAATGTTGCTGATGGCTCCATTCTGCAAGATGTCAGCAAAGTACTTGAGCACCTGTGGCTTCATGAACAAAGGACAACAGGATTTCTCATCTGCTAATATGTTTTGCGTTAAAAAGGTAAAGTCAATTTGCCTGTAAGTCTTTGCTGCAGAGTTCTTTCACTCTGTGCATCGACGAATTGGGCACATTGAAAAGTTGAACTTCAGTTAGGATTTTTCAAGGAAATAGTTAAGAAATAAAGGGAAATTTTGTTTTCAAAGTTAGAAGAATTTTGTCTTTGGTGTTATTCCCATGTGATCAGTGGAGCAATAGTAGGGGTGAATTTTACTTGGCATGTTTAACCAACACTTCATCTAAAACTAATTTTCCTACTTCTAATCCCCTAACCAGCCTCTATCACTTTGTAGGGTCAGAAAATGGGAGGCGGTGTCGCTGACATCACAGATTTTCTTTTAAGGAAAAGGCAGGAAATTTCACCTCACTTCTAATTTGCTATGCAATAATCACAAAGTGTCACTTTGCTTATTAACCAGATGTTGACGTATGTTTGCAGTATAAAAGTGACCCCATAGTCCAACCATAGCAGTCACTAGCAGGTTAGATTTGGTTTAAATAATGCCCCTTCCTGCATTGAAAACAGGTGTAGGCCCACCCAATTGCCAAACTCAGCACGCTGCTGCCAAAGACAAGCAGAAAGTTACAACTGGTGTGATGGTACGTGAGCGAGAGACTTTCTACATGCCATTAATTATGAAGATAAAGACATCTTAACAAGGGTACAGGTCTTGGTGGTTTCATAGGAGCCTTTGTGAAGCCAGCTCTGGAGATAGCACACAATATTTACTTCAGAAATCAAAACAGTGATTTGGTTTCCAAATCTTACAGTTCTTACAATTATCATACTTCGAAAATTTACGAAGAAATAGTGACACAGGAAAACAAAGTGTATTTGCTGCTGTGAAAATGCAGAAAGGCACAACTAGATACAAAGCATGAGAGGAGATCCTGGGCCTCAACAGCTACCTCATTGCTGTTGCAGTCATTGGTTTCACAAAATTCTCTTAGAAACTAGTCAAACTTCACCTTAAAATTAGTTTGGGGTTTTGTCCCCTAATTTTTTTTTTATTTCCATTTTTCTTCATTATTCTGTTTGGTATTTTGTTTTCAGAGGGAGTCTCGTGGGACAGCTGTTTCTGAAAACTGTTTTCATCAACTTAATAGGTAAAAATGCATTCAAAACAATGGAACTACATCTTTTCATACCTATCTGAAACTTTTGCTCTGTAATTCCATTAAAATATTATATTTGCTGCATTAAAGTTGTGGCTGCTGTAGGGAGCTAGAACTTAGGAGAACACAAGAGACAATTTCTAGGTGTATAACTAGACTGCACCAAATATATGGTGCACTGGAACCCTAATTCTTCATCTGGCTACAAAAATGATAAAGCAGAGCACACTGTGACTCCAAACCGTTCCAGGCGGATGTGTTTCCTTTCCAAGGAAAGCAGGGCAGGGAAGGAAGTGCACGAGTCTCACCTTTATATGGTTCTGATGATTTAGACAGAGACCATATTAACTCTGTTTTTCCAGGTTATTTTTTCTTTTTTTTTTTTTTTTTTCTCCTTAATACCCAGGCATGTAAGTCACTTTTGAGATTAAATTTAACTTTTAAAAATGTCTTGGGCCTGTCTTTAGCCGTACTATACAGTTGTCCGATTACCCTTCAAAACGACTGTAATCAGACAGCTTCCTGAGAGTTTAATGTCTGACAATAGAAATATGTCATGTTCCTAAGGTCTCCATTTGAAGAGTTCTTTGAATTTTATGCTATATGCTATAATATTTCTATTATGTCTTTCTGAATAATGCTTTGAAAAAAGAAATGTTTGCAACTGCATCTAAGTGTCTGAAGTTTGAATGTGATTCATTGCTGTATGTGAGGTTGTGTCATTCATATAACCACAAATATCTATGTAAACATTGCCTCAATTTTAGAAGTCTCAATACTTTGTATTGGCATAGTGTCTGACTATTCCACTGTAAAATGTAATCACAAATTGCACATGCCCTGGGAGTAGGGCGTGAAGTCTAATCTTTTATCTGCTTCAATTATTTTTCCATTTTTGCTTTCAAATTTATATTGGCATTACAAGTCAGTAATTAGGTGATGGTCATGATTTATTTTTGCAGTTTAGAAATATTGGCTTGTTAAAAGCCTTTGTCAGAAAAAAAATAAGTGATTTTTTAATTGACTTTCTTTTTAAGTTCTGGAATTGGTGACATTTTCCTGTTTTTAAATGAAAGATTCCCTCCTTTTCCTCAAGATCAATTTTCATTTCAAAATTTAGTTTTCTACAGCCCCCATCTCCTAAATATTTTAAGTCAAAATTTATTTCAAGTAAACACAACACTGTTGTGATATAGAAGTATCACAACAAAAATGTTCTATTTATCCAACTGGACCTCCAATATGAAATTCTAAATATATTAGCCCAAAGCTTTTGACCAAGCTTAGAGCAGAAAGTCCTTCAAAATCTTAAAAAAATTCTCACTGCAAGAGAAACACATTACTCTGGGCTTATTAATTCAGCCTGATCTTGAACAGCAGAATTGCCACTGATAGCATGCAAAACTCTTTAAGATGTTTCACTCCAGTAGCACCTTAACTCTGCCTTTCAATCTTTCCCCGAGAAAGCTTACTTGAACCATACACCTGAGTCCCTCCAGACCATCACTGTCACTAGATTGGTGGCAAATAGCGCTTTCAGTCTCTTACTTAAGCTGTTACACAAATATCTCTATATTCATCAGAGGTAATTGGTGGTAAATGCCTGAGCAATGTCATTCAGGGGATTGCCACGCATTAGCTGCTTGGCTGGCCGTGTGATGTTGCAGGCTCCAGTCTCTGTAACCAACTCCAATCACCGCGCTGGCTGTGGGGACCTGCAGCAGGTTAGCTGGGGAGCTCAGCTGGACCTTAGCCTGTATGGGTTGGGAAAGAAGGTGGGGACCCAAGAAGGACAGATGGGGTAACATGGCTGTCGTCCTAGTTTTCAAGAGGCAAAGTTCAGAGAAGCTGATGAAATGGTTTTGGGGTCTTCTTGGGAAAAGGTAACACCTAGGAACAGGGCAGGAGAAAGGGTCTTTCTCCTCCTGTGTGCACACACAGGCCAAAATTCTGACCAGAATCAGGTCCTTCTGCCACTGGTAATGTCAGGAGCTCCTGTATTAGCCTCTACTGCGCTGCTGTAGACTCCTACCTTGACAAAGCAGATTCGGTCCTTTCCTATGACAAGGGTGTGCTAACTAATCCTTCTCACTTGCTGCCACTGATCTCAGACCTGAAAAGCTCATTCTCAAGGGAGGGGGAAACAGTTTCACCCGTTCTAATTCTCCTTAACTCTTTATTCCCTCAGGCAAAATAATCAACTAACACACCTGTGGAAAGTGAGCATGGAGCAGAGGAAACCCTGCGCGGAAACTCCCTGAAGCCACAGCTGTGTGTGCCGTCACTCGAGTGTGCCCAGTGCGTAATGGCACCTTAGGTGGGCATCGATCTCAGCCAGTTTATGAGGTCTGTTACAGAACTGAATCACTTACTGCTGAAACCCACGGTGCAGAAATTGCTGCTTCCTAAGATAATCCATTTTCAAATTAGCTTCCAGTTGTGACTGATGACCTCGCTGGAAATCAGTTTACCTAATTGCTAACACTGTAAGGGAAGAGAAATCAATCTCTATATCTGGGGTTTTTTTTTGCCCAATTTTTCTTAATTTTTAAATTCCTCACAGCTTCCTTTCACACTGCTCCAACAGGGAAGACAAGCTTCATGAAAAAGCTAAGGTTGCTTAATTGTCTACTCCTGTTCAGAAGACAAGAAGGGTAAAGGGGAATCAATGAGTGCCAGTGCTTCACTGACAGGAGAGTTGAGAATGCATATTCACTTGTTTGTGCAGCTTTCCTAAATTGTAACTTAACATCTATGTCAGATTAAGATACAGAGACTTCTGCAAAAGTAGGCTCTGTTTCTTGGTGACTGTGAATAACCAATAACTAATAACTATTCACTTCCCAGTTTGTTATTGCAAAGACAAGTCTTAATGTGAGAATGGGCACAGGAGCTGATGGAAAGGGAAGACTTGATGCTCATGTAACTTTTAAAAGTGGGTAGCAGAAGCAATCACGGGTTGCCTCAGAAATCTGTTTTAGATGAACTTCACTATGAGAGGTGGAGGGTTTTTTTTGAATTTCCAAGGAAAGCTCTAAGTAGAGATGAGAGTGCATAAAGAATACCTTATACGAGCATGCTTCAAACTGAAGAACAGAAAAGAGAATCAAAACAACAAATACAGATACATCCCATTTTTAAAAAAGCTCAGACCTACATCAAATTACAGGGACCTTTTCTGGGGCAAACAAGTATCTCAGTTTGGATCCTCCCTAAATTTGATGGCATTGAATTCCAAGCAGATACCTCTTCAGAGCTAAGTGACACATTTATATGTAACATATATTCTATATGGTAGGATAAAGTATATAGCAATGTACCATATAAATGAGCTCCATCTGAGTGCCATGGAACTTATTTCTATTTCTTATTGTATTATGAATCACATAAAACTAAGAAATTACACTAAAAGAATGAAAAGACAAAAATGGGCACTTAACGCTTATTCAGTAAAAGGAGTCATACAGACCTATCCAAGCTGTTCCTCAAAGCAATCAGCACAAATTAAGTAACTATTAAGTTCATTGTACACTGACTCAAAGTAGAAGGCAGTGAGAAAAGGATCTGTGCGCAGCTGAGTAAGGGACAGTCCAGATTCCCATTTTGCTGTGTCAGCTGGCTCAGAAGCAAATCTGCATTTCCCCCTGGAGAGATACAGATGTACTTTTTTAATAACAAAATAGCCAATATGTCTCTAAATATGATTATCATGACCACATATAACTTGTTGTACAACTACGCTCAGCTTCATAGGTAGGGCAGAAAGCCAGAAAATGTGGTGAACATATCCTCTTCCCCAACCCCTTGACCTACTGGTGTGATGTTTATCTTCATGCTGACATTCCTAAAAATCTATATTTCCCCCTTGAATCAAGCTACCATATATTGAGAACAGAATAGCAACTAATGTTCTTTTGGCATTTTAGAAACATTTTTTCCTTGCATAAATTGCCTTGCTTTTGCTTTCCTTTTGTACGCCTCCGTCTTCGTTGAGTCCACTTTTTATTTCTGACTGTGGGATTCTCTGCAGCCACTCCTGGTTACATGTTAAAAAAAATCCTGAGGAAACATTGTGGCTTGTGGTTTCAAATGTCAGTTTTACTATGTCCCTGAAGTTTAGACATGAATGACATGTTGACCTTTGAAGTAGCATTGTCCTGGGACATAGCTGAGATTTTCTATTAGAGTGAGGTTTGCCTTTAACAGAAGAGGAATGTTCAGATAGACTGATTGGTACTTGGCCCCTGGCTAGGCTAAAAGTATAGCTTTCCCTCTCAGGCCTAATTCCTAGCGTAGGAATGCAGAGACAAAAAGAAACACAATAGGGAGATAAATCTAGCAGTTCTTCTGAGCAGCTTTATAGAAGTTTAAGCTATAAATTAGAACACATACTTCTTCCTTTGGTTATTTCATCCGTTTTCGACTGTGCCTAATAGATCATTAAAACCTGCAACTCTATTCTGAAATTTAGATAGGTTGACGAGTGTTTTTTTCTTGGGGGAAGTGTTTCGTGAGAGCTCTGAAGTAATAGGGTAAGGTATAGCTTATTTTCTCAAGAGTTCTCTAATCAGCATTAGTATGCAACTCAGATTCCAAAATATTTGGACCCCCACTGAAACAAATAGAAGTGTTGGAGGAACAGAAATGCACCGGTGACCTCAGAGCAACTTTTAATATTCTTAAGCATTGCTTCCAAGTACTGAAATCTTTTGAAGTGGTGTCTAGCTAATTTTCTATCATATCTGGGGATAAACTCTATTCTTTATTTATCTAAGCAGGGGTTCTCCTTCAGTGAATCTCATAATATTAAAGAAGCTAATTGAATTAATTAATTATAAAAGGTACTGGAGACCAAACCCATGAAACCAAAATCATCTGCTATTAAGAATGCTCAATGCCATTATAATTTCCCATCTCATTTCAAGAAGCCTTTAGAAATGAGATTTAGTCAATGTTTCTGTAAATTTAGCTTTCAGATAGGAACTCCAACAAAGTAACCAAATGTGGGAGATGAACTCCTATCAGGAAGTAGGAGGATACCATCAAAATACACTAAGTACTCGTAATTGCTTTCCAACAAGCACAAATGACTATGACAGTAGACAAGACAGTGACCTGGAACATTTAAGTCAACTCTTATTAGCATTTCTCTCCCTCCATTTCTCAGTCCTGCCCTCCTCCCCCCCATAACTAAGCCCAAAATTGCAGCTCAGACATGTGACCTAAACAAAGGAAGAGCAGGAAGCAGTGAAGTTCAGCTGGAAGGAGAAAATCAACAATGTAAGGAGAGACAGCAGAAACAAAGGACCCCTTAACTACTCCCCTCAGGATCACGCTAGTTCAGAAGCAGTTGCACAATCACATTCTTAATAAAAAAGGTTATACAGAAAAGATCCGGTTGATTCTGCAAATTCCCATTTAAAAACCAGTGAAGTGATGCAAAGATAAGATATGGAAGGGGAGAGGGAAATCGGTGACTTCATTTTCCATCTACATACAATTGCAGCCTTTAATTTTTTCTAAACACAAGCAGTGGAGCCTTAGCCTGCCAAATCTAGGAAATGATTTCTCAAGAGTTTGCTGTCACTGACAGGTCTAAATCATCCTTTGCAAAACACAAATATAGGGTTTGGGTTTTTTGCTGTTTTTCACTTAGACCTACGTATGTTGGCTTGTCAAAGCCTCTGCATGGAAAAGTAAATACTTTAGATGCACATTGTGTGAGGATTGGCAGATACTTGATAGTACTTTGGAACCAGAATATAAAACATCAAAATTTGTGACAGAAATGGAAGAAATCTCAGAACCAGAAGTCATTGACTGTTTGGTGTAAGAAAAACATTCATTTGCCAGTATTTTCAATAAACTCCAGACTGGGCAACTGAGCCTATGGCTTTGGTGCAAGAATACTTCCCTTCTAGAGACAAAGAAAATACAAATTCGCTTATAAAGCTAAACGTCACTGAAAGATTTTGGCCTGCCACTGAACACAGCAGCCCTGCTCGTCAAGGCATGGTAGTATGCAGGACAGTGATTCTGTGACCTTTTCTTCTCACAACCTCAGGGCCCTCTAAAATAATGTTATTCCCACTCCACCTCCCACACCTTTATAGTAGGAAAGAAAATGAGGAAACTGAATATTTGAAAAGGAGAACTGAAAACGCTACATTCTATGATGAGTGTAAAATAACCTGTACTAGAGGACTTAATCATCTGGATTTTTAAAATAATAATACTAATAAAAAAAAAAAACAAACAACCAACAAAAATCTTTACACTCTTATGTAACTTATGCTAACTTTGAAGCTCTTTTACGCTCCTATACTAATGTGAAATAAAACTGAAAATCAGACCTTTTGTCATTTCTATATAAACTCTCCATTAGAATAAAAAACGTTTTTGCTATGACTTCAAAACTAGGCTCCTATCTGGGAGAATCTACAGAATAGCTGTCAAGATTTTTCCCATTTAGGCATTATCTGACAATTGACAGATTTCATAATCACTTCATGATTCTGTACTCCATCTTTCTGGAGTACAATCCTGCCAAGAAAAAAGGCGTATCTGCATAAAACATGGATTATATATTCTAACATTTGTAAAATGATAAATTAGCTACTGCAGCTTTATAGGACAATACCAGTAAGTAAGACCAAAAAAGTGCAACTACTGCTTAGAATGGTGTGAAAGAAACTGTAATTACTGGAGTTCAATGGATATCTCTTAAAGTTCTTGGAAATAAGTGTAGTATTGTAGTAAGCATAGCAGCAAGCATATGATGGTGAAATAACTATATTATCTTTCTTTTTTTTTTTTCATAAAGTATCATGAACACCCCAAAAAGATATGCATACAAGAGAACAGAAGGAGAAACACAGTATATACTAGGTTGCTGTCATGACTGACATTTTAATTGGCTCACAAGTGTATGGGGACTACAGTATGTTTAGACTTAATTTCCACATGTACAATATAGCCATTACAACTACTCTCTTCTACATCTGGGAATTAGTTTATAGCACTGCAACTGTTGCTCATCTGGTCTTCTGCTGTCTTTGCCATGAACATGAGTCTTGACAGAGAAACTCTGGCTGGATAAAATAGCTAGCAGATATTAATGTAGTCCCCTTAGGTATACTAGTTCAGAACGTACCTCTGTAAGCAGAGAGGAGCCCAAACAACAGTGTTTAGAATCGGAGCTCAATAAAATAGAGATTGCAGACTTTGAGCGCTGCTTCTTGCGCCGGGACTGAAAAGGCAGGGTAGGTGAAAAATATGGTGGGTACAGCAGCACATACGAACAGCAACCAGTGCTGGAGCTCATCTCATGAGGACTGCTGGTGTTCCACTGCAGCTTTCGGGGCACGTACATGGAGTAAAGCCCATCTGCATTACAGCTGGCGGGGACTTTTCCAGCGAAGTCCCTTTTCTATCCAAAAATTATGATTCGTCAGAACAAATCTTTTGTTTCTTCCTAATGAAAAATAATAATTTTCAAGAATAATTTTATTTGAAACTTTTCTCAGATAGATCCATCTCAGAATATCCCAAAGGAGTACATTTGCCCGGACTGTACTTTTACTTAGGCAAAACATGAGAACAGAGAATTAATGCATGTGTGTCATGGTCCAGTGAAGATAATTTATATAAATGTGGGACAGCCATCAGAAAGCCTGTGTCTCCCCAGGGATATAGAGCACACAGAGAGCGACATCCCTGGAGGGACTTCACAAACAGAGCTTTGTCCCATCCCTCTCTTGAGAGATCACCATGAATCAAAAAAAAGGGTAAGATTTGAACTGCTGTCTCCGCAACCCCTGAGATAAATAATGATCTTCCACAGAAATTTTGTTCTTTTATCACCATCAAGCCAGCTGGACCCTGGCCCAATATTTAAGAATTTTCACTAACCTAAACAGTTGCAATAAAAGCAATGAAAAGAGATGGATTTTATTCTAGGATTTATCAGAGACACGAGAGAAAAAGGGGTTTGTTTTGTTTTGCTTTTTAATCATAGGTGATCTTCATAACTATTGAGTTAATTTATAGCATTCACGTATCAGTATTACTAGGAAAATAAGAAGGTTAGGGTCTGGAGATAGTTTTTTTTCTTTTTTTTTTTTTTTCCATCTTGTTTTTCCTTTATACAATTTGATTTAGCATGATGAAGTAAATAAAACAAATCTCCAAACCCTGAAATCTTTCAGAAACCAGAGTTCCAGTTTTCCAGCCAGCCCTCATCCACATGGAGGCCAAATGCTTTTGTCATATTATTAATTCAGTCTGCACAAGAGGTTGTGGTTCTCTTGCTAGAGGAACTCTGCTATGAAATGTGGTGCCAGAAAATCTGACAAGTGCCCTCCCTCCCAGTACAATATTTTGGAGAGAGGAAGCACAAAGCAGAAGGCGGACTCTTTGTGGGTTGTTGGGGGATGGTTTGCATAGCACTTACACTTCTTTGTGGTGCGGTTTAAAGGGGGAGAAAGTTGGAGCATTTCAACAGCCCTTCTCTCTCTGTCTCCTGCAGTTTATACAGGACAAAGAGAAACCAAGCAAAGAGAAGAAACCAATGTCTGTCGCCTTCCTGTCTTTTCTACCATCTGAGAACAAGGTCTACCAGCAAATTCTAGTAGATCACGCGTTACAGCCAGCGTCTGGGAACACATATAGGAAAGGTTTTGGCAGTACAATAAAACCAAATATTTCATGAGAATGAGTGTTCAGTTTCAGATGTTGTTTTAAACCACATTCAACTGTATGAAATGTGTGGTTTTCTGTTTTTGTTATTTTTATCTCCCCCTCCCCCCCTCTTGAAAATACCTGAGAACTATTTCTAATACTTCTCTCACCTTTCAGGTAAATATATGAACAGTCATATTGACTACTGTGAACACAAGCATTAGATCTTGGGAAGATGATTGAAACCCTAATAAATTTGAAACCGTTTTCAATTAGTACACAGGAAATTTACTTTGTGAGCCATGACTTGTTTTATTAGTGCCCTGGAGGGCAATTTAGATTGGAAAAATCAGGACATCATTGTTTGCCAAAAAAAGAAAACAGATACTTAGCTTTCATCTATAGCCTGGGATACAGCCATGAAAACGGGACTAAAATATTATTGAGTATCAAAAAATATTTATACATTGGGGTCAATCATAGTTCCAGAGTGTTGGAAATGACATTCATCCTATCCTAAAGTGTGTAGTTAACTTGGAAGTTTGCCACTTGCTAACATACTGCTTTTACTTTTAAATGAACCCGGAGTAAAACCTTTATATTACATTTTAATAGTTACAATTAAGATATGAGAACAGTTGCTCAAGAAAGCAGGAACCTCCTTAAAATTTATCATACCTCTCAAACTTTAGTCACCTGTGTTTTCTATTCTATTACATCATATACTCCATTCTCTATTTTTCTTCTGTTATTGCTCAGGTTCTCAGCTGGCCAGGAATAAAAACCTTACATCAAAGGCACAGGATAGGGAGAAGTAGGTACAGAGAAGGATTCCTGCCAATGCATAATCCTTTCTAAAAAAATGAATAGCAAGATCAACTTTTATGCCTGCAAAATTTGTTCTGCCAATTGTAGTCTGGCCAGTAAGGTGAAAGAGAGGATACACCCGATGAAACAACTCTTAATATGTCTTTGCCTGATGTATGCAAGCATCAACTACAAAAGCGTTCCTTGTGCGTTAACCTGCCTTGACCTCCCCCACCTGAATAACGGCCTCTTGCAATGTGGTCTATAATTTTTCAATACTTTGTAATCATAGCCACGTCAATGTCTTTCACACTTCAGCAAGCTCCTTCAAATGATGCCAAGCTCAGTTAGATTCAGCAGCACTGGACCATGGCTTAAACACTTACAGCTAAATTATCATAACTCTTTCTTGGCCAAGCAAGGGAGGGAGAAGTCTCCCCTTCTTTTCCCCCCACTGTGAATGTAACTCCGGGGGGAAAGGACAGGAATATGAGAAGACCCTGGTGCACCTTGCTCCATACGCAGCAGCTGATACATAGGCTGAGAAACAAAATTCTTCAAGAAAAAAGCTGAAGTGCTTTAGTCTTTTCACCAAAGCATATACTGGAAGGATGCAACCCTAGACAAGTATTCATACCATTTGGTTTCATCTGTACAATGAACGCACTGTAATCAGGTAATGAGGCTGCTCCAGAAAATAATTCAGAATATCTAAGTAAAACTAGTACTCAAAGCCTACCTCTGTGAGAAGAACCTATATTAATAGTGATCATAATTACTGCAGGGTTTGCACAAGTGATATTACCCCATAGCCAGTCATAATCCCTATAAAAAAAGCAACATTAAAATATACAGGGACATTCAATAATGAATGTCAAGATAGATACAGGTTTTGTGAGGGGATTAAAAGGCCTTATGGTTTTCCTTTCCCATCTGAAGTTTTCACCTTCAAAGTTTGCGCTTCTCAAACCAATCATAGATGCAGTATCTGAGCTCTTACACCTGAAACTATTTCAGACGTGTAAATATCCAGCCAAGAGCTTAACTTGCAAGAGTGAACTCTTGTAAGTGTTGCTTCCTCCAGAACAAAAAGGCTACCAGGTGTGAAAACAGCATTTACAGTTCAGAGCTGTAGTGTACCTACAGTCCTGTCACACATTCACACTCTGGACACATTTGACCCTGAGGCAGTCCGGATTCCCAGCTCCCCGGGAGGGAGGGACCCTGGCATGCCCATCCACCGAAATTACCCAAATAAAAGCAGAACACACAAATAGCATCCTAATCAGCTGGTTCCCACCTCAGTAAGCAGGCATGACATTGTCAGGACACATGCAAAGAACCAGAACTGTAGGGCACATCATGGACTGCACCTATGCCTTGTTATAAGCATGCTATCTATCTGTCTCCACCAAATCAGCTGTGTCTATACGAACTTCTAGCTGAGGTTTTAACAGAAAATGAAACAAAACTAGCATTCCAATCCTTTGCATAAATTTTAGAGTAGTAGTTAAGATCTTTAAGGAACATAGTAACTTTGCACAGGATTCTTCATTAAAGGGGAAACATACAGGAATGAACGGTTAGCTTCAACTTATTTAAATACATGGAAAAATCAAAATCAAAATCAAAATCAAAATCAAAATCAAAATCAAAATCAAAATCAAAATCAAAATCAAAATCAAAAGCAAAAGCAAAAGCAAAAGCAAAAGCAAAAGCAAAAGAAAAAGAAAAAGAAAAAGAAAAAGAAAAAGAAAAAGAAAAAAAGAGCTTACCTCACACAACCGCAAGTGTTTAATGGTCAAAGTAAAATTATCCGGTTTGATTGATGTCTCTTTTGATACTCCTAGAGGAAAATAATTTTATATTTGAAACATACAACTGATTTACATAAAAAGCCATAAAAGATTACCTACATGTTTTGAAAAGTAAATAAGAACATAATTGATTACCAGAGCATTGCTCTAAACCATCTAAAGCCTTGACTATATAACAGGGAACATTCTAAATTCAATACGATTTGGAAAAGTGCGTGGCAGGGGGCTTGTGATGAAACACAGTCTTATTGCTCTTGTATAAAATATCAACCTTTTTGCTGTAATGAAGTGAAGTCATCTCGGTTTGCAACTGTAGTTTGTTAGGATTATCTCATTAATAGAAAAAGAAAAAAGCAAACCCCAACCCCCTCCCTCTCCCTCCAAAGTCTCTAAATGCATCAATTTTTATTGGAATGAAGTTACATCTCCTTATAAAGGCAAGCCTTAGACATAAGACAGTGAACCAAATTAGTTTCACTTTTTGAAACATTATAGCATGGTTTTACTTTGGCCCACTCAGTTAATCTTGCTTAGGAAAAGGGGAGGGGGGAAATGCTTATTGGGAGAGGGGACATGCAGTTTTGCAGTGCTGTATAAATAACACCCATCACAGGTGTGGAGCATGGCTTAAATAATCCTACGGCAAAAAAGCGGCAGGCAAGAGCACGTGCCAGGGAACCTGCTCCGACATTAGCCAGAGTGCTGCTACACACGAGCCAGGTTGCCCGTGCCCCGGAGCTAGGCAGAACTGCTGCGCACTTTTTAGCCTCGCAGGTCTACTCAGGCACATATACGGGCATCCACAAAGGCTAACTCCAACCAAGGAAAGTTGATCAGAAAGCCAAGTTCATATTGGAGTAGCTCAGAATACCTAACTTTAAACTTCAGCTGTAAAACAGCCTCACTCTCTTCACTGGAAAAACTCAGATAATTCACCCTCCTCCACTAACTTCAGACTATAGGAATCCCCCTTTCTCCAACCAGTCTATTGTCTGTTCCTTTTTTTTTTTTTTTAATTGTTCCAGAAAAGGAGCAAGAAAACAAGCTCAATGAAAAATATTTAAGTCTTTCTACAACTCATTAACATGAAATTCGCTCACAGAAATAGACCTTCCAGGCACTGGCATATAACTTCCACTGCACTGGCAATATGAGAGACTTCCCACTGCCTGAGGCCCATCACATGAACACGTCGGAGCTGGGGGCTGCAGTTTCCTGCTGTGGGACCTAGAGTACACCCCGGATCTGGAGGGGTTAAAGAATGAAAGGGATATGGATGAACAGAGAAAAAACCTTTTCAAAATTCTCTGTATGGAATTTACATCTGCAGAGAGGGACCTGGGCTTCCTGGTGGACAAGCTGACCATGAACCAGCAACATGTGCCCTTGTGGCCAAGAAGGCCAATGGTATCCTGGGGTGCATTAAAAAGACTGTGGCCAGCAGGTTGAGGGAGGCCATCCTCTCCCTCTACTCTGCCCTGGTGGGGCCGTATCTGGAGTACTGTGTCCAGTTCTGGGCTCCCCAGTTCAGGAAAGACAGGGAACTGCTGGAGAGGGTCCAGTGAAGAGCTACAAAGGTGATGAAGGGAACGAAACACCTTCCTTATGAGGAAAGACTGAGACACCTGGGTCTGTCTAGACTGGAGAAGAGAAGCCTGAGAAGGGATCTCATCAATGCTTATCAACATCTAGAGGGTGGGTGTCAAGAGGATGGGGCCAGAATCTTTTCAGTGGTGCCCAGGACAGGCACAGGACAAGAGGCAACAGGCCCAAACAGGAACACAGGAAATTCCACCTCAACATGAGGAAAAACTTCTTTACTTTGAGGGTAACAGGGCACTGGCACAGGCTGCCCAGAGAGGCTGTGGAGTCTCTTTCTCTGGAGATATTCAAAACACACCTGGATGTGTTCCTGTCAAACCCGCTGTAGGTGAACCTGCGTTGTCAGGGGTGTTGGACTAGATAATCACCAAAGGTCCCTTCCAACCCCTACCATTCTGTGATTCTGTGAATTTATCCAGAAAAGATCAAGTCCAAATGGAAGGAAACCCAGTTTGGTCTACAGCCAGTTTATTTCACTGAACATCTCAAATTAAAGATTTCTGTTTGGAAAACATGGACTGTGTTGGTTAACGCTGTTGTATTTCTGATAGCAGATGCTGTGGGACCCTCCAAATTTGGAGGATACATCTTGTGTTTTAATATGAGCTTGCACAATTTCTAACATTCCTTGGCAAACATGTTAGTAACATTCTCACGTAAAATTATGCAAGGTCTTGCTTGTTACATGTGAGTATAGTTTTAAAAAAAGTTTCTATATTTGGATTTTGCAGTTTCACTGAAGTTCTCTGGCTTTCTAAATATGATTGACACAGTAGGAACTCTGCTAAATGAATTTTTTAAATAAGGAAGAAGCAAATGAGATTACAGAATGCTTTTCTTCTATAAATGTGTTACAAGAAGTTTCCTGAAAGACAGTCCAGCTTCTAGTTTTAAAGAGCTGGCAGAAAAAAAACCTCATCCAGTGGAAGAAACCAGTGTTGTGAACTTGCCCACATCAGCTGTCAAACAGAAGTTAACATGCACAATTAAAGTAATTAGAAAAAAAAAGTTTTAATATCTCAAAAATACAAGAGCTGATCTTCTGTAGCCTAGACTGTCAATGATTTAAAATGAAATAAATTACCTTATCTGCTAAAGGGAACAAAGTTCATAAATCTTCCTTTCTGTTTTTTTAAACCATACAATAGCTGCTGATTTGCTCTCCAGGGGTACTCTTCATTTTTTTCTCTAGTGGTGGTGTTCTTTTCAGGCTAATGACAAATTTCAGACCTTCTGTCTTGTGTTAAAACCTGAATGAAGCCCAGTCAAGGAAGTGGAAGACATTTCAATGAGCTATGGAAGCAAGACCCAAACTCGGTGCAAACCCATCAAATCTAACAGGCCTAGATCTTTAGAGGTTAACGTAGGCCATTTAAAAAGTAAACTGAGACAGAATTCATAAAAGACACCTCTATGGATTTTTGCATTTTATCTTTTCTTAATCTGATCCTAATCAATTATTCAGGAAGACAATTGAGAGTGTCCTAGGAGTATTAAACACATTTAGCAATCCAGTTCTCCTAGAGCTTTATTAATTGCTGCACTAGCTCTGTGAACATCCTCCTAATCCCATCCTCTCTGGACAATGTTATTTTTTTCCTAAAAAAAAAAAAATCAAAAATAAGAACTGGTATTAAACACTTTAAATCTGAAGTTTCTCTATTTCCTGTGGTATGTATGCACATAACTAAACTATTGACTTTGACACACAACAGCTGAAGAAAGCATATCCTTAATTATAGTAGAATTAGATATTAAGATATTGTTATTGTGATGCTTCTGTTAAAGTTCTATCAACACTTTCTGGAAATATGGTAACAGCTGTATTTTAAGAGTTTTATCATCTGGACAGAAAAACATTCTCCATATTGAAGTTTCCAATTGAAAGTGTGTGTTAAAGAGAGTAAGCTTTTTAACTTCAGATGTGGAAAAGGTCCAGAATTAATCTCTGAGCCAGAAAAACATAAATAAATTAAATGATTTAGCATCAAGGGTTTTTTTTCCCTGCTTTTTAAGCTGACTTTCTCAGAAAATATGGTAAAAAAAAAAAAAAGAAAATGTCAGTTTTTTTTTTAAGATTCTCAAGAGGGGCATCAAAAGTTTAAGCACCCAACATTATTAATCCCTTCTGAAATTCCTACTGCAGGTGCATGCATTTCTTTCTTATGCATATGAAGCCAAATCCAAGCCTCCCAGTCATAAATAGAATGAGTACCACTGATTTTAAACATCTTTACTAGCCCACCTCTCCAGGCAAGGAAGGTCTGACAACATTCTTGTAACTCTTTCAGACAGTTTCCTCAAACAAATATTTTATGGCTCAGACACAATGATGTGAAGACCGACCGACCAACCTACCATCCCACCCACCCACATGTACATACACACAGAAAGGAAAACTAATCTTTGCTAAACAGTTTGTAGGACCCTCACTGCTTTTTCTTGTATGCTCCCACTACTTCAGGGCCAATCACAGGAGCCAAACTACCTCCTGCTGGTTTTTTACAGCTGAGGTTTCTCAGTCCTTTATAGGCACCATTTGACCCCTTTCCAGCTGGCTCCGATAATCAAATACGGGCAGCGGAGTCCAGCCCTACCTCCCTGCTCCCTGCACAACTGCTCTAGGATCGAAAGGAGTAGACCACCCTGTTAAAAGTTCTGCGATTAAAGCAGCACAAAATTTAATAGGAAAATCTGCTCATTTTATTATTTCTTACAAGACAGAAGGAAGAGAGAGAAGAGAGGGACCTTTTGTAAAAACAGTTAACTTTTATTCACTTGAAAGTCCAATTTGGAAACAAAATGTTGAATTATGAGCTTTTGCAGACATACAGCAATTCTAAGTTAAACAGGTATTTCATGTACACTTTACTATGTTAGTTTTGTCTGTGGAATACTCCACATACGAAGTGTTAGTTTGGGAAGCTATTTTAATTAATGGACTTACACAGATTTGAAATAAATTCAGATGAAATAATTCCACATGCTTCCATATCTAAACTTTTTTTTTTTCACTCTATGATTATTATTATATGTTATAAACAATAAATGGTAGAAAAGTTTTAATGATAGGTAAGAGATAATTCCATGAGTTCATATTGTTTAAACTACTGAGTTTGAGATGAGACAGGACCCCTGGAAGGAGGGATTGTATCTCCTTAAGAGCAAATGAGGCTCTCCACATCCATGCCACCAGTTGGGAGAGGCTCCCTGGGTTGGTGGAGGAAGCGTGAGAAGGAAGAGTTTGCAGCATGGACAGACACCCCTGACAAAAGCAGAGCGAAAACACAGAGAAGCAATGGAAAAGGAGATTTGTCCAGGTAACAGGAATGCCAGTGCTGACTGGGAACAAGATCTTGACCTGAAAACTATAGTGGGCAAGAGGGAGATTTCAAATCATTTTAATTTCCTTCACTGAACATCTCTGGGCTTTCTCTGAGTCACCAGTTTGTTTATTGTTTTTGGGGGGTTTGTGGTTTTTTTTGTTTGTTTTGTTTGTTTGTTTGTTTGATGGTTTTTTTTTTTTTTAATCAAATGCAGTTTTGAAAGTCTGTCTGTTTTCTCACTCTAAGAAAAAGTTTAGACAGGCTCGTCTCAAAACTATGCCCGACTTAAGAGTCCTGTCACAGCATCCCATCAAATACACAAAGAGTGTGTGAATACATTTTCATAAGGATATTCCTCACTGACATTAAACATCGATATTTGCAGAAGACAGTAGTCCTAGAGGGTGACGTTTGGCTTTGATCCAATGCTAGAACTGTTTGTCACAAAGCCTTGAGATAAGCTGCAAGCAGACTGAAAAGTTATGTAAAACATATTTTTGTGTTCTGCACAAGCTTTATCCCATACATAATAATTGTGTGATGAGTGGTAACATTTGAGAGAGTATTCTTTTAATGGAGAAAAGGCATGTTATTGTAAATATCATTTTCACTCCCCAAGTCATCTCCAAAGGTGCATTTCTGAAAATGTGACTTTTCAAAATTAGACTCACAGACAGGCAAAGTCTGTGCTTGTGTTTGAAGAAAGGATATTCGATTCTTGTCAGTTGGGTTTCGTGGTCTCTAGTTGTCATAAACATTCTCAGAAGCTATATTATGCATACTATTGTGTGTGTGTATAAAATTTTGGAATCCCACCAGCAGGGAAAGATGTAGAAACATTCCCCTGTCTTTGAAATTATTGGTGAAAATGAATGCAGGCATTTTCAAAACTGGCCTTATTAATGAAAGCCTTTCCTGCCTCGTACATATAAGGGCAAACACATTATTCCCAATGAAAAACAGCTTTGGAAAAGTGAAGGAGAAAACCTCATGGGTGGTCTTCTAAGAAAAGAAAAACAGTGTTTTATTCTATAGCTGCATTGAAAAAAAAAAAAAAAAGGTAGATGGTAGCTACCTTTATCACCCAGAGGCACAGGAGCAAGATGACATATCTGAGTCCAAGAGGACCTATATTCTGTCTTCCTGAGACTGATGTGGGGAAATGCTATGTGTTTCCCAATTCTTCTTCAAAGTCAATGGAACGATAAAGCCCTGAACGGGCTGAAGGAAGATTGCTGTGGGAGTGAGGCACAACTGAACATTTCTTGTATCAGCAGAGAGTCTAAATTGACTGTAATAGGCTTTGGAATAGGGTCCTACCCTTGAGCGGAGGTATCCAAGATATTTGATATTATGGCATTAGCAGTATCAAGTCTTACACTTGAACAATTTAGTACTTTGCAGAATCTGTCATTCTGTGTCTGAGTCATATTTTTAAACTCTTTGCCTGTGCTTCCTGTTAACCATTCACTACTGTCTTTGGCTACATCTTTACTACGTAGCTATATACTCATTTCTGCTCTTTTTAAGATGGGGGATCAAATTTTGTTGTATTTGAGAGAGAAAGAGCATCATGAATAACAGAATTGTCTTGTCATTCTGGTATGAATTCCATTCTATTTCAGTACACTGGCAAATACTGGAATTTGGAGGGAAAAGAAAAAGTAGAAACCTCCTGCTAGTGCATATAACAGATTTCAGCAGCATAGAGAGTAGTTTCTAAACTGTTATCATTTATTTGCTTTCCTCAGGTCTTTTAACACTTATTTTGTGCTGTCATATAGACAAATCATTTCTTGTAATAAATATTCTGTCTTGATCTCTTTTGGTTTATGCCTTCCAAATAAAATTGCATTAAGTGGAGCAACTACATCTCTTCCAAATGCAAAATTGCTTATGTCATTTCTGATCACTCTGTGATAAAGGTTCCAGGATGAATGAAAGAGATGCAGAAGCAGATATAAGTGTAGATTAACATAACGTAATGCTATGAGGTATTTGGCTTATAGCAGAAGCAGTGAATGAATCCGTCTCCCATGCCTCCTACTCTTGCTAAGCTTCCTCTAGGCCCATCAAAATACACTATCGCATAAAAGTCATCACATAACTTTGGCATGACTGTAGAATTACTAATTGACTATTCTGTTCTCACTGCTGTAAGACCTTCCCTTTCTTTATTAAGTCATCTTTCCTGCCGATAGATGTCACAGGACGTGCAATTTCCTTCTGAAAAGGTCATTAAATGTGACAAATACATAAGCACAATTTGCTTCTTCCCTGAGGCAACTATCCAGAAGTTTTGCACGGGAGTCTCTCGCGTAATACTCCCTTCCAGCTAGTTTGGCAGGTCCAACCAGCACAAGTAGCATAAACTGACATGGTGAGATATACCTTTGAAAGCAATTCGTTACAACTGTAAACAAAGAACAACAGTGGGGAAAACTATCGACCATTTTAGTTCTTCACTGAATGCGTTTTTTTTTTTAAATTTAGTGAAATATTCCGCTACCATGCTATGTTATTCCCTGCACTGCAGAGATGCTAGTTGGTGATCAATAGAAGATGTTTCAACTCACACTCATGACCTTCATCTCAAATTAAGTCAATAGTAAGACTCCAGGCCATTGGAAAACATTGAGTCTTAAATGACTTAGTAATATACACTTGAAGAAATCTTGTCATTGAGTTCAGTGCAAATCTTTCAAGCCCTTCTGTCCTAACTCAAGTGATACTGTATTTATTACCAAACCCATTGAACAAAAAAAATGCAGAGTCTTACCTAAAATCTTACTGCTTTGAACACAGTCTATATCTGTATTAAATAAAATTAATTCACTGGTGGTAATTCAGCAGCATACTTTAGCTCAATTAGATGGTCTCCATCAAATTCTAGTACTGACACTGTCTGTGTTGTCTTTACCATGGCTGGTACTTTTATCGGAAATTTTATCAAATATATCTGAGGCTGCAACTCTTTTTAGCCCTTAGAAATGTCCTGTTCCAGACTAAGGAATGTTACAAAAAAATAAAATAGTAATAAAAAAATATGTAAATCTTGCTCTATTTACATACACTAATCTTCTGAAGAGAAATAAGAAAGATTTAATCTCCTTGACGTTTAATTCAGAATTGTATATATATATATTTTATTTATTTTGGAAGAATCCTGTTTCTTCTGTAGAAATAAAACAGGTTAAACCGTTTCTCTGCATCAAGAACAAGGCTGAGCCTCTATACAGAAGAGACTAATAAAGATTTCCATTATGACTGCTAAGAAACCAGGTCTTGTAGATATATAGTAACTCTTAGAAATCTTAATGGAAAAGAAAATATGAAAACAAAAAATGCTATGCTTCATTGTAGAGCAAAATATCCTCTTACAGGGAGGATATTTTTTTTAAAAAAAGAGCAGTTTATTCTCTGATTGTGTTCTGTCATAAATCATACAGACAGATGTGTGCCTTAGTCACGCATCAAGGTTGATTATCATTTCTTTAGGTTTATACAACACAGGCTAAGGATTAGACTTTTTTATTGTAAAGTTGTTTTTTTTTTTCATTTTATAGTAGAGAAAATGTAATATTGCACGCATTTTCCTTTGTTACAGCGCATCTGTAAAATAAAAACAATATTTACATCACACAATTTTCTGCTGTTATGAAGAAAGATCTAGTCATAGCTGGGTCTGCTTGTTCTCTTTCTAAGAACACATTTTTAGGGAAGTCCTCATACAGGTTAAGATAATGACAAAATTTTTTCGTTACGTATTCTGCTACACACATGCCTATCTACTTTTTATATTTTAAAAATTGGTTTATCAAGAAAATGTTAGAATATATGTATAGATGAAAGTATCTGGAGGATAAATGTTTACCAATTTAATAATTAAGCCCTGCTGAATTCCTGCAGCCATGAGTCAAGGACTTTTAAATGCCAGGGTGTGTATAATGCTTTTCAACTTCATTGTACCAGGCCAGCCTGAACTAGAAGTAGGCTTCTTCCTCAGTATAGTTCCTTACACAAGAAAACTCTGTGGGAGGAGAATATATACATCAGGGATAGTGATCTGACCTCAGCTATTATAGCTAGTCATAGCTGGCATGAAGAAGAAATTAACATGAGGTTACTCAATATTTCTATTAGATAGAGTTCAGATTTGACATTAGTCATGGGTATAAAGTAAATTTTGACTCTGCTTTGGAATCCAAGCTCTCTTAGTTATCTGCCAGCTCCAATGAACTTACAAAAACAAGATTGTTATATCGCACAAAGGAACGAACACATGGCTGAAACAAAGAAAATCTCAGATTTGGCTGAGGAACTCATAGTGAAAAGATTAATGTTTACTGGCGTTTGAAACTTACCAGGTTTGATTTATTTCTTTAGAAATGAAAAGCAAAGTGAATATCTAATTCATTGTTGAAATAGCAGGCACTTCATATCATTTCTGCAGGTGAAATGTTCGATGAATGGCACTCTCAGACAATCCCATGAGAAAAGCCATGTATTACTACCACCATCACAAAGCTGCCTTCTCTTTTTGGCTTCTCTTTCCACAGGAAAGGCCAAAAAGACAAGAGATGTGGATGTGCCTGTGAAAATTTTAGACTGCTTCAAGGTGGTAAGGAAGAGCATTTGCTATATCAGTCCAAGAATATCAGAAAGTGAATAAAATGTGAGTCAAGGAATGTTTTTGCCTTATCATAACTCATAGCATAGCAGATCCTGGCTCACTAATATTTTAATAGAAACAATAAACTTAATATCTTAGTAGCATTTAACTTAGAAATGTATTGGTGTGTCACACACTGTACTTAGCACTCATTTATTTCTCCTCTTAGTCTGAACAGAAATGAGACAGCTATTTGAACTGTGGGGTTGGGTTTTTTTGTTGTTGTTGTTTGTTTTCATTTTTGTTTTTCCTTAGTAAATATCAAAACTATAAAAAAAAACCCTTGCAAAAAATCAGGGGGGTTAATTTATTTTTTTTCCAGAGAGGTACATTTTTCCACATAGCTGTGATGTTTATGTTCGCTCTGACTCACACTGGAAGGAAAGGAGGTGCTAATATCCATGATCAAATCAGTTCATAAATTTACTTCATTGCCGAGTCACACCATCAACACTTGTTTTTCCACTGAATTTGTTTCTCATTATTTCCTCTCCTCCACCTCACCCATGAGTGGTTTTAAACCTACATCAACTGAAAATTGTTTGCAAAAACTTCCCCCACGTAAAGAAGCATTGTAAAAGCAAGGTGACTTACCTTTTGATAATTCGTCCTCAAACCAGAAAAGTTTCGTGCTTTTTTGAGCAAGAAACTCTCCTCTGAGGCTCTTCTCTTCCCTTGCCTGTCTTACACTGTGGCTTTAACCTCTGCCATCGTTATAATTTCCTTAACCAAGGACTATGATGTCACAACATTTTCATGTTATGATGGACCTCTTTGGATTCTGGATATAATTACTACTTTTCTGGGCGTAGCGATGCAGTTGTCAAAGAAAAAGAGATAACATAAAAATAAGGAAATAAAATACAATGTCTGGTTCTTGGCCTATTTATTATTTATGTTGATATTGTTTGAATACCACAGTCTCTGGTGTCTTAACCACTAACACGCAGACGTATTTTGCTATCTTCTGAAGGAATCAGAAAGTAAACAGCTGATTGACTTATTTCACCTTTCCCTACTGAAACCTGTTATTGGCTGAAACACGAGAAGAACCGGTATTTCTACTGCATCTCATTCTACTACCTAATCAACTCCTTTCTCCTTTCAGCAGAAATTGAATATTAAAATTAGTTATAATGTAGGTCTATGTGATGATGCAGAGCATATAATGTCTATTTTCTGACCTTCTTTGTGCCAATGAATACACTTTCCTGGATAAATGACTTTTGGGGCTGCAAAGTCACTGAAAATTGTCTGTCAACAGGGACTCTGCACAAAGAAACATTTTTATTGCGAGCTTCGCCATTGTAAGAAAGTTAGGTAATCGCTGCTATTTTGGATTTTTAAAATTAGTTTTCAAGTGCTAATTTCATCTCAGCTGGGGATGAGGTCTCCTAAAAGAGGAATCCTAAAGAAATCAGCTTCTCGGTCTGCTAAGCAAAATATTAGAGCCAACTGATCAAGACTGAAATCAAAGCTCAGCTCAGGTCAGGAGAGTTTAACCAAGAGCCATGCTTCCTCACAGGGCTGCAGATGTTTATTTTCCCTGCTGGAGTTCTCCACATCTTCCCCAAAAGCCAATGATGGGATGACAGTTTGTCCAAGCAGCTGTGCAAACTGCTGTGCTAAGAGTGCAAAATCCTTACTGACATGTTCTGGCAATGAACACGTATCTGATGGCAGCTCTGTTTTAGATAATCTTATGCTCTGTCCTTTCCTCTCTGCCCACGCTGAGAGCGACACAGCTAAACATCGGGTAATCTCTCTCTCTCAAAAAAGGAAAAGCATCTCTGCACGCCTCAACCTCAGAGCTCAGTCTTGACAGTCACCTGTGGACTGGACATGAGTGTAGTCAGAGGGTGGATGTGCCCTGTGTGGCACACAGAGGTGATGAAATCCTCATCAGCAACCTGGAAACGAAGTGGAGACATTCGGTCTTCACGGAGCCCCGTGAAACGATCTCGGTTTACTTGAGGTGCTTTGAGTCATGGGGCCTCAGAATGAGAACACCGAGCCCTGCAGCAAGTGGTCAAGTCAAGAGACGCAAGAGCAGATGTACGAGTGCCACAGTTACCTTTACAATATTGAGCCTGGGCTGTCATTACTAAACGCAGTCAACTGTAACACAGGGAGCTTGTTTGTGCCTGGAACGGTTTCATTTTACGTATAATGGAAGAAGCAAGCATCACTCCCAAACGTCTGCCTGTTGCGTGAGTGGTGTTTTTATTGCTTTAGCTCACAAGCCAGTAGGAATTTATTGGTTTGTCAGCTTGAAATAAAACTCAGAGAATCTATTTGAATATCATGGCCGGTTCGTTGTTTTTGTTGGGTGTTTTCGACTTGATGACTTAAAATACAGAGGGTGGATATGGTTAAACACCCTGCTCCCACTCAGTCATTCCTAAAATGTATGTTCATGCTCAGTTTCTCCAAGGTGCCTCTGGATTTGTGTCACTGCAGCAGTGCTCTGCCAGCTCCACAAGCTGGGAACAGGCATCCTGCTCTCACTCAGTTGCACATCCCCTAAAGACATCCCTCTCCACTTGGTGGAGAGGAACATGCTCTGTGACTAACATGGAAGTTCCTTCAAAAATTATTACAGAGCTTTGCTTTAAGCCTTTGAGCCCTCAGACTTTCCAACATACTAAAACAAATCCTTCCTCAGATTCTGTTCTATTAGTTCTAAGCAAGAACATGGGAGGATACAACATGCCATCCAAAATAATTTTCAATTATTTTTAAAAATTCCTGCACTAAAATAATGAGCATCAGATGTCTATTTCTTGCTAATGTGCTGATATTGCATAAAAGGAATACCTCCACTCCCAGTGCAGAATATTAGTTCCTACTCTTCATGCCACAGACCCATAAGAAATCACGGTCCAGGTATGTGTCATGAAGCATTCAGCCTTCAACTTAAGCTAAGATAGATGTCCATGTCTTCTAATGAAACTTCTGTAACCAATGAACAGACGTAGACCTTCAGTCCACTTCAGTCCTCTTCTGGAGGTAACTATATCTTATTATTAGCAGAAACCTCCTGCACTAGCTGCTCTTCTGTCTTCACCGTCTTCATTAAATGCTTGAAGAGAGGGGGATGATTTAATCTCTGGTTTTTCTAATTTATTCTTCTAACTTATTTTCTAACTTCTTCATTCTTTTTCATCTTGACATTATTTCTGGTAGGAATTCAGTCAGGTAATGATGCAACATCCTTTCTACACGCTCCGATCTCTTGAGAATTTGTAATGGCAAAAGAAAACGGTTGGCCATTGATTTTGTCTGCAGTTTCCCCCTGTATTTTTCATAACTGTGTTCCTTCACTGCATAAAAGCTCACTGGAGTAAATGTCACGCAAATTTAGACAATCTCATTGCTCTGATATACAACTAACGCACAAAGACAAACCTATTGAACTGAATTGCTTCTAAGTTATATAAGAGGAAGTTCATCTACCATGCACCGGTTCATTTAGACACGAGACAAATTGAAATTGGTATCAAATGACGTATAAGAGCAGCACCTAAGAAGTTGTATGGAAAGTGAAGTAAGGTAAGAACTTATAGAAGTTAGCTTCAATGGTTAATGCTTTTCTTCATTAGGTAAGAGTCATTTGTATAATAGATACACAATAACTTATTGGTCTTGTTACAACAACATGATTTTTTTTTTTAAAATTCAAGTTGTTCTTGAAATTATCCCTAACCAGACCTCATAACAATATATTAATGTCTGTACCGTTATCAATAGTTAAGTCAATGTTTCATTTGACTTATTTTTATTGTATGATCTTACTCCTATGGACACCCAAATGAAATATCTGGTTTTAATTCATGGGTATTCACTCTGTCTATTTCAATGTTTTTGATGAGGCATGTTATTCTTTCCAGTCTTATAAGCTTAATTGCTTCCTCTTCAAAAATATCCAGACCAATATCTGATGTTTTATCAAATCTCAAATTTGATAAAATTTGAGGACAAAACCAGTGAAGAAAAACACAGTGCTTTTTTTCTTATAGGTTATTTAAGTTTGAGAAATTAGGTTCTTTATTTGTGCTGAAGTGCATACTAATTAAATGTTATACCTCTTTCTATGTAACTCAATCTAATAGCACAGACAAAATAAAATATAGTAATTAACAGGCATGGTTCCTGTTAATAATTTTTTTTCCTGAGAGTAAGTAACTTCATAACCAAGACCGTGAAAAAATTGCTGTTCTGTATACAAGCAATCTTTTCTGAAGTTGTAGATTGTCACCACTAATCATGGTGCTAATTAGTATTTCTTCATTTTTTCCTTGAACTGTCCCTTCTGTGTATTATTTCTTCTACTAAGATTGCAGGATATTTGGAGAAGAAATCATCATTTTGCTCTGCGTATCTGCAGTATCTGCCATGTTATGCTCATATTTTATGAATGATCCCACTGAAAGTATAATCTTTGTTCTTTTTAAAGAGTTGTCTGTCCCCACAAGAATCTCTATAGGAGATTTCCAGTTTCAAGGTTGATACTATGAAAACTCATGTAAACACATTATTATATTCAATTTTTTATGATGTAAATCTAATGTGATAGATATAAGTAGGGATAATCAGGTATGTAGGGGATATTTTTGGTCTCAGAAAGAATCCAAGGATCAAAGTACAACTCACATTACGTGCTAAAGTGTGCTACTGTTGACATGAGGGACATCCACTGGACTGAAGGAAGACAGGATGTGCAGAGCGGATATGCGCAGACATTTTACACTGAAAAAATACTTCTGCGGTGTTAAACCACAAGTTTTGCCTAGGTTTTCGATAGGATCTCATGAGTCACACCAAGCTGCTTTGCAAGGCGTAAGCCTGCTACTGCAAACCACAAGTTGGCCTTTGTCTCAGAGCAACTACACAATTACTGGGTACTGCCATGTTCTGTCACGTGATTATCGTATTCTTGAGGCCACTCCTTGAAAAGCTTGAGCCGTTTTTAATGTACGGTTCACTGGATTTGTAGTATTACCCTTTAATATGCTAGGTTTTTCCAGGAATTAACTACTACCTTTTATTGTAGCAGTAAATTATATAGTAAATGTGGCTTTTACTGTCTTTCTACTGACAGTGTCTAAGAACAAGCAAGGTTAAAGAACAATGCTAAAAATATCATCACATGGCATATACTATATGGTTATATTTAATCTCAGGGTTAGAGACAATTTTTGTAATGTAATTAGGACTCGTTGTTTTTCTTGGCGTTAAATACACTCTGTAAAATGGAGATAAAAATATTAATCTTTATGATGCTGAAGGAAAGTAAGCTCTGCTGTTGAAAAGCTAGGTATTATCATCCTTATCCTCTCCAGTGGAATAAATCTTCATATATGTTAAAATTATTCTCCCTATATATTTTTCCCTGCTTCAGCATTTAATAAAATAGCCCCTGGACTCCAGACAAAAATGTTTTTTATAACACACAATGATGTCTGGTTTTGTGCAGAACAACAACAAAAAAAGATCATTACTATCCTCATGAGTAGCTGAAAAGTTAGATTGATTATGTTTTGCATTCATCCACAGAAAAACTTGGAGGAAAGGATTAGCCTTATTTCTAGAAATAAAATACATATTTTACTGTCCAAAGATTTCAAAACTCTTTCACCATACTTAGAAAGTATGTACTGCATCATATTTTGTAAGTGGCTTTTGTTCTGAATAAGTTTTTTTCCTTATTTTCATAAAACCTTTCCCTGCAATGGCATGAACAATTTTAATCATTTTATAATTTTGTTGCAGTCTGCCTTCTTACACTATTCCGGTGGAATGATTTCTCCATCCCAGTGGTACTTAGCTGAGTGCTTTAAAGAGTTTCTTGAATTCAAATATAAAATGTAAATGAGACCCTTAACTAAATCACAGATGCAAATAACATCCAGATGGATCAGTACATGTATTTCATAAACAGTCCCTATCTTTGTAATGGGTTAAATTAAAATCCTGGATCCAACATGCAGTAAGTTGAAGTTTCAATCTTCTCAAATCCTTATTTGGATCTGATCTGCATGGCTGATGTCCATCTCTAGTCAAAAATCTGTTTGCCCAGAGGAAAATGATTCCCACTGTAGTCACAAATAGTTACACATGTTTCCATGGGTGCCTGTGAAGCCAAAAGTTTGCACAGGCCGGGGAAGCAACCTTGTCAGAGGAAAAAAATATACAGATCCCATGCTGCAGTTGTTTCTTAAATAAAATATTTCAAGCCCTGGTATGTCCGGACTGCATGTGGAATGAGCATATGCATGTTTATATGCACGTGTTTATGTTCGCATGTAGTTTCCAATTCTAACATATATAAAAAAAAGATATGAATGAAAAATTGTACATTTGACTTCACCATAAACAACAACAAACGATCACTTCAGGCTAAAATTGCAACTACTTTCAATATTATAAGAAAGACATTTTATAGAAATCCACATTAATTTTATGCATGTACGTACATGCACGTCTATGCATGTAGAACTATCTGAAAGCACATATTTAACTGTATGAATTGATGGGACAGGGATTTTTTATTTAAACACCCTGTGGTAACACCAAACTCAGTAACGGAGAGACTCAGCAATGTTACAGCCAGAGCGTTAGACTCAACAATGGAAACGATGGGAGATGGAAGGGAGTTAGAATGACAGCAGAGCCAAACACCTCCTCGTACATGCAGACAGCAAAGCAAGGGGCAAGCAACAGAAATTGCAGCTTGGGAGGCTCAGATTAAACTCTAAGGAAAAAAAAAAAAAAGAAAAAAAAAGTTAACCAGAAAGTTAGTGTTTGCAATAGTCCCACTTTGAGCAGGAAGCTGGGCTAGATGCATTCCTTCCAATCAGCATTTCTATGTATTAAAAAGTGTGTGCCAGATACCACATCTTGAAAAAAAATTAACACACTGATATGATAACCCAGGTGGATTAGCAAGGCTTAGCTAAGGTTATTAATTAGTAGAACAAGAGGTAACTCTGTTTCTACCCAGGTCACCAACATATGTCCATTTGTGAAAAGTATTCATGGGATTTCTCCAATAACAATTTTACAGAATTGACCTATAGCAATTTACAATATGAGAGTCCCCCCTGGAATCTCTAAAAATTACTTTTTCTTTGATGAGTACTGCAAGTTTAAGAAGTGTTAGGCAGCCGTTAGAAATTATTATCTGTATCGGCACCTTGGATTCCATTGCCAGGTTCCAGTGAGCAGGTCTCTCATTCCACGGTGTAATAAAGTATTAGTTTCTTTGATCAGGAAAGATCTTCCATTACAAATGTGCCAAAAATGTACCTGTATGTAATAACGTTCATTTGACCCAGCAAGTTATCATAGAAATGTAATTATAAGAAATATTACTAAATACAATTTTAGTATTCAAGTGTAACGTCAAAAAATATTTTATATTTTCATTCACCGTGTTCTCTACCAAAACAGAGTATGAAAGAAGTACTTGATTATAAAGTGGAATTTATCCATTTGAAAACAACAAACATTCCTAATACTCCGTTCATTGTCTCATGTAATTCTGCACACCGTTGCATCCTTTCCTTCAAAAGAGAGAATGACCTTGTACTTGTCAGTTGTAGACTCAGGCATTTTGAGACACTCCCCAAAGTTTCCTCTTTCTAAATGTAAATGGAGGTACTTTAAAGTGTGTCCTGAATGCTTAATGATGACAACGGCAGACTTCTACTTACTTAGCTACTAATTATAAATGTCTAGTTGAAATACACCCAACATTTCGAGTTAACATGGGAGGAGCTTGGATTCTGACAGGTGCCAGGATAAAACTTTAAGAATGACAAACGGGAATCATTTAGGGAACTAATGACTGAAAAGATCAACTGTAACTAGTCTTCACTTTGGCTTTTGAGCTGTAAAATAGAGAAAATAATATCTCTTAGGAAAGATAGAACTCTTTGAAGTGTTATGAATATACCCCGATTTTGCAGACCACTGTGAATTTCTCGTCTGGAAGGTGTTATATATGGTGAGAACAAGTTATTGCTTGCTGTCTCCTATCGAAGACAGATGCATAGTTAATCATGAATCCCATGCTTTCATCTTGCAACCCAGATGCAGCAAATATATGTTTTACTTGCCTTCAGCTTAACAAGCAGAATTACTGGTTTCTTAATGAAGTATGTGAGCCCGTGCCTAAATCCAGCTATCACTACCAGACTGAAACAGTGGTTCACAGTACCCTGATAGATGTATCTGGTTCTTTCATATCCACTGTGCATGCATATTCTTAAAAAGTCAGTGCACATTTTAAAAATGTCACTGCACATTTGCACGTCAAGGAACCTCATAGGGCTTTGTCTCTGACATACTGATCCTGAAGAAAGCCTGTTTGACTGAATTTACTTTTGTAATATTTTTATTTTTGTGATTAGGAGAACTTACGAGCTTATTTTAATTTGCTGCGCTGTTTGGTAACTATTAACACTTGGTGCAGATGAAAAGCTAATAGCATAGTGGAGACAAAGCAAAGAAAAGGTACCCTCACTAGTTAACTAAAACTAAAAATTCTTAATCTTCCAACTGCCAACTCTTCATTTTCCCAAATTTACCAAGAAATATTTCAATATACACCAACGACTCAAATATGGCCTCCTTTTGTTTCTCTTGCGAAAACTTAAAAAAAAAAATTAAAAATCCATTGCCTTCTTATTTCCTAGCGCCACTTTCTTGGGAAGTTAACATTGTGGCAGTACCTACAGTCTGAAGAAATAGCACTAAATGTTTTTTTTTCACTGCCAACTTTACATGGGGAGGCAGTGGGCCCATTCCCGCTTGAGCCTACTAGAGAATAACTTGAAAGGTTTTTAAAGACTAAGCATTTCGGCAACTGAAGAGCACAGTAAGCATATACAGTGTGATATTTTATACTACATGATTTTCAAGAGGAAAGTGGAAAGACAGGAGAATCACATGCTCTTGCCAGAAACAAAGGAAAGGGTAAAATAAACTGTAGAAAATACACTGAGAACCCTTGCTTGCTTCACAGAAATAAGAAAGCAACACAAACTAAAATTGCTGAAGCCCTTGCTTCACTTCCGAAATCAAGATACCCTTCGTGTGTTAATAAAGGAGCTGCCTGCTCGCTCAGAGCCAAGCATTCTGCTGGACTGGGACTGCAGTTCTCAGCACCAGGCAGCATCACAGCTTCCTGAGAGAGTCTCACGACCCCAGCCTGTGAAGAAATTCCTAAGAAACACTTGATCAGATAAGAAGAATGTTTTCAAGCAATAATCATGCAAAGGTTTCCCAGATGGATGATTTTGTGCCATGAATAGAACACTGTGGGGCACTGTTTTTTACAAATAACTTTTATCCTTTTTTTTTTTTTTTTTTTTTTCACACAGTTGTCTTTTATTTCCTCGCAATGTTGGTGGTAGGAATTGCTGTAGGCCTCACAGGAAGCAACCAGCCAACTTGGAGTTTCATAAAACGCAACGTACAGGCTTAAGCCTGCCCAGATATACTGTGAAGCACAGAGCTGAGTGCGGGGCAGCTATGTTACCTACACTCAAGCGCTCTTCTACCAGTAAATCAAATCATAACATAATCTGATTTCGGATATACCAACACCTCAATGCAATGTCCTCTTTGAGTGACCTCAGGTGCTGGAAGGAATAACAACAATGTTCACAAAGTGGTCCTCTCAGCTAATGTAACCACCATCTCAGCTGCCTACCAATCAGCCTAAATAGAAAGCAGTGTTAACGAGCCTCTTCTACTCTCTGTGTCTGAACTTCTTCAAATATCATGAAATAGCATGGAACTGTTATAACCATGACCACAAACTGCTCTCTTGGAAGCAGTCTGAGTCCCCTTGAAGGCAGTAAAAGTTTAGTAATAATATCAATGAAGAATTTAATCAAGAAGGAAGAGAAGGGAGCATTATAAACTTGTTTGGTCGTCTTCACTTTCTCCTTACCCAGAAATAACTCCAGAGTGAAAACAGAGAAAAGAGAATCAGACTTGTGTTTCGCGCATGATTTCCAGCAGCCTCAGCAATACGAATTGGAAGCCACCCATCTAGCTGATGCACGAAGACCACTAACCATACACTCAATAACGTATTTCCAATTTTTGCTGTCTTTTTGGATTATTTTAATGGCACAGCTCAAGGCAGCTGCTCTCAGTGCCTAAGGAGTTGCAGCTGTTCATCATGGATGTGTCAGGAAGGAGAGGGTTTGGAGCTTGTTTCCAGGGATCCTACTGTGTAGAAGGCTGGCAAGGGCTGTGGAAAAGGGAGGGTATTGAAAAGAATTTCTGTAAAGCTGTTTCCCATAGTTGTGGCTTTGGTCACATGTGGTGAATAGTTGAGGTGGTTTTTGGTTGGACAGCCTGGGCACTCTCACAGCAACTATCAGGCAGTCAGCATTTCGGAGCTGGTAACTAAATTGTTGAGGGCTTTGGTTTTCAGTCATTTTCCTTGATATATCTTATAAGGCCAGTCATGTACGGATCTTTGTAATGAAATAGCTCATTCTTTACATTTGCTCCTTCAGTTTGCCGGCATGTGAAGATGGGTCAGGCTTTCAGTCAAACTCATAATTTTTGGGGAAACATTATTCAAAGACACATAGGGGTAAGTACAATAAACTGCTGAAAGGAGACTTCCCAATTTATTTATCTTGAGAGAGACAGAGAAGGTTCTTTTCTGATCCCAAACAAGCAGATGACTTTGTTTTAATTATATGACTGTAAAGAAGGCCTGACGTTTTTGCTGCTGGCCTTTTAAGAACTCAAAAGCGACATTCTTTGCAACACTAGGCAGTCACCATGGTACAGCAGGCTTATTTTTAGAAGAAATTAACTAGCCAGAGAATGATGTAGATATATTGTGACAGAAAAGTTGTCACATAGGATTTGCATAGAAATCTACTGGGCACTTGTTTGGGTAAATATCAATTACTTTTATTTGATTAAAGTTCCGCTCTGGTCTTCTGTGGTTGCTTGAAGCGCATGAGTGACAAACTTAATAAATAAATAATGCTGCATTACAAGGCATTTTCATCTCCAGAGGTAAATGTAGAAGATATATATTGACAATTTTAATATGGATCAAATGCTTCACAGATTATGGAATCTTTTTCCATATGGCACCCACACAGTACAGTTTTACGGGTCTAGTTCTCCAGCTGCATCAGTTTATAGGAGGTGTATATGCTTATAATGCCTGTCTCTTGGTGCTGAACATATTTCATATCCCACCTCCCACCACTGTGGCAAAGGTAAACAAAGTAGGATTTAGAAGATAGAAGAGGATGAATGAATCTAGCAGCCTTTGTGTCAGCTCAACCCAGAAGATAGAAAGGAAGTGATATGTTTCAACAGGAACCTCATGGAAATTCCTGACAGTTTTGCCACTCTTCCACAGATTTTACAAATGTTTTGGATAATCCTTCGTGTCGTAATGACAGGGACTGCAGACATGAATGCAGATGATGTCTAACAAATGTCTTGTCTCTCTCTTCCTGTGTGTGTATATGTGTACACACACATACACATAAAATCACAGTCATCTCTTAAATAGAACTTTTATTATAAGCGATACCCTAAGGAGCTTCATGATCCATAAAATGTGACAACAAAGCAAATAGGTACCATGTGTTCAACACAATCATGGAAGAGACATTTACAGGCACTCAGAGATCACAGTGGTATACTTGCATGGATTCAAGTTATACCACTCATGGAGAAACTTTAGGTTCATTTGAATAGTGTATGAATGTTCAATGCTTATTTCATGTATAAGTTCTGCATGTGCCAAGACCCTAATGTGATTTAGATACAGTTTTGCTTACTGCTTACGTGGTCATGAGGTTGAAATCTGGTAGTTTCTAGGTGACTGGGCGTGGAAATTGGAGAACACGTTCATGAAGAATATTCATAAAGAAAAGCTGCATGTTAGACAGGAAGGAAATTCTTGAGGATGGCCTGAAGCTAGCAAATGTGGCTGGCAGCACGTTGGTCTACTGCAAAAGGTCACTACATGTTCAGGGATGTCTCTAATATGCTCATTGAATGACCCAGGTATCTCCTACAAGACAATGACCATCAGAAGTCCTGTAGGTACTAAACATTCATATAAGCATCCTTAATAAGATTAATAAAATAAATAAAGGAGAAAATGGATCTGAAAATCTCCCTTCCTCCATGAAGTAAAAACTGATTACAGAAGAGAAAGGAAAGCACAGTGAAAGTTTAGGTTATTTTACAAAAATATCCTATCCTAACAGTTCCCTGTGGCAATCAGTTTATAGTCAGTAAAAGCAAACATCGTAACCAAATTAATCATGTGTAATAACAAAGAAGATGCAACTCCAGTAATGGTGCTCTTTTAATATACAGTAAATGCTGGCCTTGGTAAACTGCTTCTGAAATACACAGAATGCTTCCGACTGCTTCTGAATGCAAGAAAACGGATTCAGAATCAACACTTAACCTCCTTGTAACTTAAAGAAGATGAATTCAAGATTTTTCTTTCTTTTGCCCTAATCAGTAAAACTTAATGAGCTTCAGAGACTAAACAATTTCCTGAGAATTTACTAATTTCATCCCATTGGTCATCAATCCTCTGCATTTAAGCTTATGGTTTCTGTGAGCCTTCTAACCTGGAATTACTTTTTCAACTCTGAGTGAAATTTTGGCACAATCATTTCCCATCATCGTCTGAGATGTCATATTGCCAAAAGTCTGATTTATTTGGTAAAAAAGCATAAGATAAATCATGCAACTCATGACACCTGTGACTGCCATGAAGAAAATTAATTTTGCCTTATTATTCCCGATGCCCAACTCCAAGTAGCCAGGTGATAGTTTAGTTTCTCTCCATAACTTTCATATATTTATGTTTCTAGTTCAATGTCTGATACTGATTTTTTTCTGATACATCACATAGTATCTTTCAGTGATAATCTTTGCTTTATTTTGAAAGTAACATTTTTTTTTTTCGTTTTAAAAATTTGAAATCTACCATTTAAAATATGCCATGTTTGCGGGATACAACATAGTTATGGTGGTAACATGAACTTAAATAATCAGATCTGACATAATGTGATTCCATGATTGTTGGCTATCTACCGTCTGCCCTATCAATAATGATGCACAATGTTTTATGTATTGTGATGTGAAATAAACAAAACTACTATAATTCCTTAGCTGGTTGGAAATTAGTCTTTATGAACACATCAACAAAAACATAATAGGCAAAAAAATACCCAACCAAACCCCCAAAAAAACAAACCACCAAACTCTGCCTGAAAGATTTTAATCCCTGTCAATGAATGTCCATGTCGTATTTTCAGGACTCATCTCTTACAGATTGCAAAATATTGCTAATCATTAGTACTAAGGTAGTCAGGTAATTCCTGCAGAATTTTCCCAAATCACCTTGTGTGCACAGCTTGTTTTCACCAAAGTTGTGTGATCTGAATGAAAAAATATTGAGAGGATAATACACTGAAGCTGAAGCTAAATCATAAATCGGCATCTATGGAACTATACGAATGAAAATCAAAGAATGAAGGATATAAGATGTGGAAATGTTGTTTATGTGTTATAGCTGGAAAATGGCAGCCAAAAGAGATGATATTAAGAGAACTCAGAACTGAATGATTAGTGTTGGGAAAATAAAACTTTAAAAACCTGATTTATGCTGTCTGTGCAAGGTTGCACATCAATGCAAGGTTGCATTGCACATCAAAACCCAGGATAAGCTTGAAAACACAAGCCACAGTTCTGCTTTGAGCTGGTGTGCTGTTCAGTCATCCGTTCTCATTATTCATGAAGGTATCTAAATAACATTTTTGTCATTGTCATGTAACCTTGACATAAAAAATACTGCAATATTTCTTTGAGGAATTTTAGTCCTTTGTTATGTTGACTACATGTAGGTGGATATAAAATATTTCAAGTCATTAAGCTTATCTGCCTGGTATTCAAATGTTGTTTCTAAATATTTTACTTCAAATCCAAGAGAGAAAGTGAAATGGCTTTGGTTTTAGGTCGACTTAATAAACTGGTAGAAGTCTTACACTGTACCCATTGCAAAGCTAAAAATTTTTTCTTTTATATTTACTAATTAGTAGAAAATATATCTTTTCCATTAAAATGACAATTTCTTTTCAAAATATTTATTCTGGAAAAAAATTGGGGATACCTTTTTTAAAAAAAATACTTAGTTCTTTTTAGAAAATAAAATGGAAACTTTCAGACATTCATTTTACTTTTCATTAAACCCAGAATTTTTTGCCAAATCAGATGCATTTTTGTATTTATTAAAACTGAAATTACTTTGGGACAATATTCATTGTTAGTTTGAAAAAGCAAGGGTTTTGTTTTTTCTGCTTCTGGGTCTCAACATTATTTTCTGCAATAAGACTTTGCAATTTTTATACTGTCATGGAAATCAGAACATGATATTCTTGTACATTATTTGGCCAAAACTGATGAAAGAATTACTGGATAGTGTGATGGAAATATAGAGGAAAAAAGGGAGAAGATGATAACCAAAATCAATGAATAAAAGTGACAGAAGAGATTACAAAAGAAGAAAAAGTTATTTTTAATTTCCTGAGAGGAAAAAACCCAACGATAGTGATGCATTGATGATTTCGGTTATGATTTCTTTGTATAAGTGCAATGGAAATGGCTGAAGTACAAAATCTGCACAAGATTTTTGGAAGAAGCTTACAAAATTATTAACCATGCACTAACAACTCTCCAATAATGAATGAGCCCAAGACCGTAAATACACTTTTTGTGTTGACTAGTTAAATTCAATAAATCTTTAAATCAGACTTTCCTTCTGAGGTATCTTTTATTGTGTGCTTTCACATTCATGTAGTTTTATTGATTGTATCTTCTTCACTGCCATATGTTAAATTGCAAGCAATAAAATTGAAACATTAAATCACATTCCCTTCCTTTCATGTGTCACTTACCTATTGGGAACATATGTTACACTGGCACAATAAAACGTGCCCTGAAGGCCCAGTCTGCGTACACAATGCTGTGAAATGGAGGCATATAAAAATGTCCCTGTGTCCTAACTGAAGATTAAGCTTCAATAAAATAATATTATAAATATTTAAAACATAAAATATGACTTGTAATGATGTAATAACAAATTCTCTGGAGTCTGTGGCCATAAAAGGAACGCAGAAGGATGTCTGCAGCGTGTGTCTTCCAGCAGAGCTTACCACTTCACCTATAATGCAGGCCACAATATTTTCCTGAAAGGGTTTAAACTCAGACACTCTTTCCACTCAGTTGACTTTTCTGCCAGACTAACCAAGCATGCATTTATTCTTTATATAAAACATTTTTTTGCTATTCATCTGAGACAATGGAGCACTACACAAAGAAAATTAATATTAATTTCATTATGTTTTAAAATAAATTTAGCAGGAAGGAAAATTAAGTATTCTATACAGTAATGAATCAAATAGCGTAGGTTTAGTTTGAGTTATAGCTCTGTACTTTCAATTAGACAAGGAAGTGGTTTCAGCTTGGTTTTCTCTTTTGGAAAGGCATAACCTTTTATGACTGCCATTTTTATTTTTCCATGGACCCAGTTCTGACCCATTACAACTGCGGAACCAGAAGTCTGGAGTACGTCTTCCAGAACATTGAATCATGTCTGATACCTGACTAATTGAGGTTAGGATATGAAATATTCTCTTATGCCTTTGTTAGAACCAGATTGATTGGCTCTCTCTTAGAGAGAGGCTATTGAGCTACATCAACAGTTCTGATCTAGTCATTTCTTAAAACTCCTACTTTTGTAAAGAACTGGTGTAGGTAATGAGATAAAAATGTTATGTTTTAGTCAAAGTTTTGCTCCTAACTCATAAGCACTGGATGATCCTCATACTAAAGTCTCTAAATGTTGATTACAAATTTAGATTATACAAACAATATACAAATTTACTAACATGAAGTGAAAAGTTCTAAATTTTGGTTTTTTAGCAGCATACATCATTCAGAAAGTTTTGTTCATCTTATTTCTTCCCTCTTGGTCTGGAATTGGCAGAGATTGTTCAGCAGCAAGCAGAAGCATAGCATGGCAGGAAAGTGAAGAAAAATGTTTTTTATAGCTGAATGTTAAGTTAGTTCAAAGCAAAGGGTATATAATTGTCAAAACCACACTGGAACTAACTCACCTATTCTTCCTAAAAGTGCCATGGGGTCTTCATTTCACAACTGGTCCGTGGGACATTGGAGTTTATTGTTTGTTTAATTGCAAAAGACTGTGAAATACTGAGACTGAAAGTAACTTCAGTTTCATTTCCAAAAGAAAGAACAAAGTTTAACTGATATTTGCTCGAGCATGAGTCCAACAAAACAGCTGGAGTTTAAATGAAAAGGACTTCTATTTCCATTATAAAAATGAATTTTCTGTGTTGTCCGGGAGAGATGCTATGTTCCTTCGTCTGCTTTGGGATAATAGCACTACAGTCTGACTACACTTATCTATCTCATCCAATTCTTTCTCTTCTGACTATAGTCCTTGCAAATGAGTTTTTCTGTAAAAAATCAAAACAATGTCTAACTTAATGAGCATTATAGAACATTGAGAAAAGCTGTCAGTTCATCCGACCCTTATTATTTCATCATGAAAAGTCTGATCCTGAGACATTATCCATTGCTTTTTATTCTCAAGCCCAGGAGGGAGCAAATCAATTGCAAATGCAAAATTTGTCAAAGGCTTTGGGCCCAACCCTTGAAAAAGAAGTACAGCCCATGCTAAATGGCTGTGCTCCATAAAAACTACAATGGGGGTAGTGGGAAGGAGTCTTCAATCCTGGCCAGAAAAAACTGCTTATGCAGCTGGGTCACAGATGCTAATTTAGAGGAAGGGGCACAGAAGAGATTGCAGCATTTTTCTTCAAAAGATTTGATCCAATATATCTGTAGAACATTTCTATATGTTGCATAAAATCATGGACTAAAAATAACAGCACCAAACAGGAAAGCTGTAACAATCTTATACAATGTATAAGGAGTCCTCTTATAGCTGTTGTTGGTCCTCTTGGTGCCACCAACTTGCAGCTCTTCAATGAATGCATCAGTCCCGTGGATATATGTCTTAAGGTAGGATATACCTCTTCAAATTTTAGCTCTCTGAGGTGTGATATTTAAGTTTGAGCTAGTTACCCTTTCCCTACAACAAAGCAAGCTCTTTCAGAGACATAGACACCTATTGTAGAAAAAGGCAAATCAATGTTTGGATGTGCCTACTTCTTTTTGTTGGTATAAAGCAAATTTAGGTGATTTGATCAGAAATTAACTTCTATTAGCCTCTTAAAATCCTATTCTTATAGATCTGAATTCCACAAACCTCAATTACCCTTAAGGCAATCCCTTCCTAGGCACCAAGTACCGCTGTTTGCAGGGGGTTAACCGGGCTGTCAGGTACTACTCAGTGAATAAGCATGGTGGAATCTGGCTCTCTGCCCAAGTATGTTGAATGAGGTTGGCTAAGAATACTTGATTTACTGTGAACAAATAGTTAAAGCAAATTCGAACCAGATCAATAGATCATTCGTGTAACAGTCACTCAGTACTACCACTCCCTGCTACTATGACATAATGCGTCCGTGCAAACCTCATGAAGTTCAACAAGGCCAAGTGCAAGGTACTGCACTGGGGCCAGGGCAATCCCATGAACAAATACAGGCTGGACAGAGAATGGATTGAGAGCAGCCCTGAGGAGAAGGTCTTGTGGGTGTTGGTGGATGAGAAGCTCAACATGAGCCAGCGATGTGAGTTCACAGCCCAGAAAGCCAACAACATCCTGGGCTGCATCAAAAGCAGCATGGCCAGCAGGGTGAGGGAGGGGATCCTGCCCCTCTGCTCCGCTCTGGTGAGACCACACCTGGCGCATTGCATCCAGCTCTGGAGCCCTCAGCACAGAAAAGATATGGACCTGTTGGAGCGGGTCCAGAGGAGGGCCACAAAAATGATCAGAGGGCTGGAGCGCCTCTTTTGTGAAGAAAGGCTAAGAGTTGGTGTTGTTTAGAGAGTTGGTTGTTGATAGAGAAGAGAGGGCTCTGGGAAGACCTTATAGCAGCCTTCTAGTACTTAAAGGGGGCTACAGGAAGTAGGGGAGGGACTATTTATCATGGAGTGTAGTGATAGGATGAGGGGTAACAGTTCTAAACTGAAAAAGGGTAGATTTAGATTAAATATTAGGAAGAAAGTCTTTACTCTGAGGGTGGTGAGACACTGGAACAGGTTGCCCAGAGAGGTAGTGGATGTCCCATCCCTGGAAGTGTTCAAGGCCAGGCTGGATGAGGACTTGAGCAACCTAGTAGAAGGCATCCCTGTCCATGGCAGGGGGGTTGGAACTAGATGACTTTTAAGGTCCCTTCCAACTCTAACCATTCCGTGATTCTAGGATTCTATGAATACATCCATTAGGGAACTAGGATTGTGAACTTAGCTGTACTGAAAATTCTGTGCCTGGCTACACAGGGTTATCTCAGTTCTGTGAGTATAGTTCCACAGGGTGCAATCTTGTAATCTATATAATAAAAAAAAAAAAAAAAAAAAAGTGCATGTAACGTGTTTGTATTGCTTAGGGTGAAAACATAGCACAGCGAAAGACAACATTCCTAATACAAGTATAGAGTCTTCTCATCTGTGGCTTTGTGTATAGAAAACCAGAAAGTGTATGGCTGCATTTAAATCATAGTTAGGTATGTAAGCCTGATCTACCATCAAAAAAGCAGAGTAAACTGGTCTGTGTTGAGATTGTGTTGTTACAGCTAAGCTATCTTTAACCAAGGGAGTCCACCTAAGTTAGGCTGGATGTCTTTATACCTACAGACACACACTTACATGCATAAATAAACACATATATACATGCCTGTACAGACCACAGTTATTCTTGCACAAAAGCTATGTCAAAGCTGTGACAATAAGAGCCTCTGAGAGTACTGGGAGTTGGTTAATGTTTTGACGTAGATCTGCATGGCCAGTTCCTTTGCAGTGAACTCACCAAAGGAGTCTGAAAGACTTTTAACCTGAAGAAAGCCAGAGTTAATTAGAATACACATTAGGACAACTCCATAAATACAGCTCATCATAACTCAGTCAAACACAATAGAAAAGGGTTTATTTACAGCTCTCCACTATGCCTCTGCAGGGATGCTCTTAGCTTCTAGCCAGCTCAGTAGCTTTGAGTTGCGGCAAAATTGACACAGCTCGTTGCGGCCCTGGGGAGGTTTCTTTCCTCATTTCTGATGTCTGGTTTTCTCTGTCTGCTGTTCCTCTCAGCAAGCTCTCCCACTCAGTTGTGTTGGACTTTTCTCTACTCTGTTGACCAACTTTGAGTGTCTGAAAGCTTGTCTCCTCTGAATGAACTAAATCACTTCCAAGGAAGGAACGATTTTTCTACCCAGGGAGCTTCATCTAACCCAGTCATATTCCTTAAGAGAACGGAACATGTGAATAGAAACAAAGAGTAGTACTGTATATATAAAATAGTAATATTCTTTCCTTAGCAGTGATATTATTTACTGATGCTAAGTGTGAAAGACAGGCTACAAGGAAGGTTTGCAGGATCTAATACAAGATAGAAAGTGCTCAAAGACTGAATCAAACCTGTGCCAAAGGCTGGTTCACCTATGCAGGATATTTTGTCTGCAGCTTGGCTAATGGGTCCAAGTAGGAAACAGTGTCTCTTATGATTATCCCACTTACAAAATGCACAGGCAGAGAGATTCCTCAAAGAAGCCCAACAAGAAACCTCATAATCAAGACCTTGTTTGCTGAGAAGTCACTTCAGATGAGAAAAGAAACACTAAAGCCAGGATATCTCTGGATTAGTTTTATTCTTTAGGGAACTGGCACCAACCCAGGAGGAGCTTTCATCCACCTGCGTTTCGGAGTCTGGAAATATCCAAGCTGTACATCTCAACCTCTCTTCCTTATGAGAAAGGATTCTGTATTTTTGGTAACTTTTTTTTTGTGTTTTAAACTGAAAGAATAGTAGTGGTAATCATGTGCTTCCAGGGGATTTAATAATATTTTTTTTACTAAGAGCAAGATATGTCAACACTCCTGAAAGTAGGCTGTACAACAAAATTGCATCCTAAGCCATGGACTGCTTGAGCTGGGCAGCTTGGGGCAGAGCAGAAGACGTATAGGGAAATTTCTGTTCAAACAAGTAAAGCTACAATAAGTATTTATAGCCAGAGAATTAATAGCAAAGCCCAGACCTTTGTACCCAACTTGAAGACATATTTGATGAAAGAGTTTCTAAAATGTGTATTCTAATTACTCCTAGTATGTCACTGAAAACCAATTAGGTGAATGTAAATTTGATTCCTTGAAATAAAGGCAAATCATTGCATAATAAAGATCCATGAAAGATGCATTTTAATGAGAGAAAAGTGCAATACCTACGATAAATAACTTTTAAATCTTTTCTTCCTAATCCTTGCAACCAATCAACTCTTGAACAGAGGATATTTCTGGAAAATCTCTGTCACTTAGCAATGCTTATTGCTGTTGAGTTTAGCACTCCTGTTGCAGATTTGGCTCCTCCTTGGTTAGTTTAGTAAAAATACAGAACAACTTGACAAAAGTCGTATTTAAAAAAAAACAACCTTCTTCCAATACAAGGCTATAAGGAAACTCTTTGACAATATTTCATGACAGACACCATATGAACAACCATTTTTAACTTGATTAAAGTTAAAAATTTCTGACCTTAAATTTATTGCTATTTATATAATTTCTAGACTAGAAAAAAACCTAAATGAACTTTTTTGTCAACACTCACATTTTCTGAAAAAAACCTAGCAGATATTCTGGTTTAGTTACAGGGTTGGTGAGAGCAACTCATTTCTTGCTCCACAGTTTGGAGTTTGAAGAATATTTTCCTGTTGCATTTGCCTATTCAATTGACCATCACAGGTCACAAAGGAAGCCAACCACTGAGACAGTTAAAACGTTAAAAGTAAAAAGAGTGATAAAACATATTTTACATATCAGTAAACCTACTCCCAACATGGTAATGAAAGTGGATTGAGAAATGCTAAGATGAAAACCATACCTTTTGTCTGGAGTTTTGTTTTCTAAAAACCCTCCAGCTTTTTATGTAAAATTACTCTGTAACTCTGTCTTTCCCTTCCCAAAGGTGCTTAGTATTTCTTGAGAGGAAAAGAAACCACAAACCAAACCCTGAAAGACATCAGCCCGCTTCCTTCATGTGTTTAGTTCACACTTACCATGTAGCTCAGTTTTTTTTGTAGTAGGGCCAAGGTGTGAAATTGGTCTTTTGTCCTGTTTCACCCAGTCAGCAAAGCAAACCATCCTAGAGAATGCTCCAGGAGGCTGAACCTCCGCTTCTCAAAAAGTAAATCTGTTTAATATTAATAGCCTACAATTGCCAGTACCCACCCTTGTAGGAGGGTGATGAAACCGCTTTTCCCGTCTAACATTCCAACATGCCATCTCAGAAATGTAATACCTAAATCCCATTTAGAGAGATATTTCCAAGTACCCCTACATTCACACTATTTTCCTGGGGGCTGAATTTATTTTTAAGATCTCTGCATATTTGCTTGTCCAAGAAAAGGACACCAAATGCCATGCCTATCAATTACTAAATACATATCTATGATCCATTTGGAAAATATTGCAAAAATTTGAAACTGTAAATATCTTTGCAAGCTGCAGAAAAATCAGATCGATATGCTTAAAGGTGCTATGAATACGAGTGCCAGATGCGCTGGGCTACAGAAAACACCACTCCCTTTTGTTATTTAATGCTTAGAGTCCACATGGCAGGCTGGTGGTAAAAACAAATCTGTTCACTTAAGGCCATCAACAAACTGATGAGCAATGTAAACTTTTACTGAGATAAAAGTAAAGAAAACAAGGACGTGTAAGTGTTTAATATGATCAAACTAATGGCAACACAACCTTAAATTTATAAAAGCTCTTAACCACCTGGTTTTCACAACATAGAGCTCAGGGTGGAATTATTGTTCTGCTTCTCCTGTAACACTGCCATGATAGAGGGTAGGTTTTCCAAAATAAATATAATCAAAACAATCCTAGGCAATTGTGTATACCCAAACCACTCTGCAGGACAATGCACAGATGTGAACAAATGGCTCAGATTTATAACCCTTCAGGTTATTTTCTGTTGAATTTAAGGGGGAGAAGTAGCAAACAATACTTCTTTACATAGTTCAGAAAATATTCAATATCAGCCTTCGTTATCTCAAACTAGTAGACTTGCTCTCGTATTTCAAATCAGATGGATGTTATCTATTCTCATATGATCGCTGTATTTTACATGATTGTATGAGGTCCAACTTTTGATTATGGCCTGTGGGCATTCTTGCAATATGAATTGATTGATTGTATAGGTCTTCAGTTAAAATAATAATAATAAATGTGTAAGTCAAATTAAAGTTAAGAGGATAAGTGCGACAATTAGCACAACAGTTCAATGAAAAGTGTAATTATAATATTGACAAGTAGTCAATGTTTGGGAGAATGAGATTGTTAACTGAAATAATTTTCCTCTTCACATGTAAAATTGAAGGATTGCTTGTCCACATCTTAGTGATCAGCATCTGGGATCATTGTGAGAAGATTATTCTTTTGCTCTAAGCATTGGACTCATTTCATCAAAACGTGGCTGTCTGCAAACCAGGTACCTAGGTTTAGCTAGACATCTACAGTCTCACTGTGTCTAATGCAAAAAGGTAGGGTCATTTTCCCCTCCCTTTTAGGACTGAATGAACTCTACCTATGGAAAAGTTGGTAAGAAAAAAAAAAATAGTTTCCTTCAGGATGAATTATCAGGATGAATTTATTTATAGAGGTCATCAATTTAGTGTTCCAGTATTCCTAATTTATGCATCTGATGTACTGTTTGGGATTTTAGCTACCCGAACTCTTTATATTATCAAAGAAAACTTTGGGATGCAAAGGATATAGGTTTGAGATATACCAGGACAACATTTTGAAGACTTTAAGTGACTTGTATTAGAGTTCTATCAGAAATCAGTAAATTTACAGAATAATGTTCTGGAGTTTATGACTGTATTTCCATTATGGGTCACATTTTCTTCTGGCATAAACTGGCACACCTCCTTTGAAATCAATGTGTCTGTGCCATTTTATTACAACTGGGAATTGAACCAATCGCACCAGCTTCTGCTTGTTGATATTCTGCGAAATAAAAGGGGTTTGGTTTTGAGTTGAGCCCTCAGGATTGCACCAAATAGCCTGGCAATTTTGCATGCCAAAACTGAGGGCTGTTGGTGTGTAGAACAAATGAACAGATGATATACAGAGGACCTGGAAACAGTAAGGAATCACTGCCTGAGCTATTTGACCCTCCACATGTGGTGCAACTTTACTCAACAAAACCAGTTTGTTTCATTACGTATTTTTTTCTTTTCTTTTTGTTCCACTATCTAGAGATTTTATGGTTTATTTGGGATATAGCCATTTTGAAAATGTTGTTTTAGTTATTTTTTTGATAAAGTGCCCAGAAGCTTTTGCTCTGAAGGCAGAAAGCTTCATAGTGTAAAAATTTTAGCGTTTAAATTTAAATTTGTCTTACAAACATTTACAAACATGCTCAATTCAGAGGTAGTCAACCTAAAGCTTCTGAACTATGACTGTTTTGCAAGCATATGGTATGAACAGACGATATAGAACAGGATAATAGGCGTTTGTAAGAGCATTATCATGGCTGAGTTCTGAAGTTATCCAGCTCCTGAATCCAAGAAACTACTGTAACTCACTTTGCCATGTAGAGTTGCTCTATATCATTCCTATGACAGGGTTAATAATTTGCATTTTAAATAGCATGACTGTATATTTACAGTTAGTGATGTTTCTTCAAATCTGTTCAGGTAATAAAGACTAAGAAATTTTTTTTTTTGTTTGAAAGTGTTTACCATTAATTTTAATGGAGTAAACAATATTTTTATGCTATTAACACCTCAAGAAATGAAACATTTTTATCCCAGGAATTCACTCTGCAAATTCACTACACCATATAAACTTTATGGAGATTCCCTTAATTAGTCATATGAAAACAGATTTCCAAAGAATATGGGAATAATTTTAGCCAGTTTTTCTTCTTCAGTAATTTTCCATGCCAAAGATGATTCAGGAAAGAACATCTTTTTACATTGAAATACATGGCAAATTAGTGACTATTAAAATGGAAAGAAATGTAACATATAGAGGAAGATTGGACAAAACTTAAAGGTATTTTGGAAAAGACAGAAAAAAATGCTGGGAAAGAAAGGTGGGATAGAGCAGAGTGAAATAGATCCTATGTCTGAGTACCGTTTGAGCACTAGAACTAGGAAAACTAAGAAATGAATGTGATACCAGAGGTATGAAAGAAGAAACAAATGAGAGAATGAATAGTTTGCTACTGTATTATGTAAATCAAAAAGCGATTCCTACATTTCAGATAGGAAAAAGACTTTAGGAAGAAGCAAGCCAAAGATGATCAGACATGATCCATTTTTTCAGCAGGATTCCCGGAGAAATTATTTCACTGGAATTCAAGACCAGAAGAGACCACTATCATCATCCAGTTTAAACTTTTCGCAACAACCGAAGAATTTAGCCAATGATTTTGCAGCATGCACATAATTTTGATTGAACCAGTACATATCTTTCAGTGAGATATCGTAAAAGACTCAACATGCTGAAGATCTATTCCTAGGTTATTCAAGTCACTAATAAACCACCCTATTAAGCTATTGTACTGCTTTTCTTACAATTTCAGCCCTTGGATCCAGTTACAATTCCTGCTGGATCAAAGACTCCTGCAATTTTAGCAATGTCACGGACCAGTAAGATTTGATGATGACCTGAGTAAAAGAAAAAATGCATCAGGTTGCTAAAAAAAGGACAGTGTTGCATAGCAGATTTGAGCAAATAGGAGGACTAGGAAAAAACTGAGAAAAAAATATGTGATGTCAGTTTTGTGAAATAAATGCTCATCACAGGAGAAACATGGCAAAAGAAATCACATTTTTGCCAGATGCATGAAAAGCAAAACATATGGCTTGTTTGTCTCACATTTTTTGCATATTTGTTCTGTGTTGACAGACAGGTTTGGGAAGATGGAAAGTGCCTTTCATTTTGGTGAAATGTCCATATACTTTTTATCATTCTTACTATTATTCTGCCAGCTTGAAAAGGACTGTTTCAAATGGTTAAAAATTATTCCAAAGAAAATTAAAGCCAGAAATACATTGGAAAAAATCAAGAACAAGCTAGATATTTTAATGAAGTCCTACAATTTTATAAAATATACAGTTTTGGGGGAGGCTGGAGTATGTCTGTTCCTTGAGCAGAAGCATTTGGTGTTGTTCCGTAGATGCTAACCCTGCATCGGGATGTCCTGGGAACATATCATCAGGACATCTAAAGTGTCTCCAAGCTCAAAGCACCTCCATTTGGACATAAAGCATATATGAGCCCATACCGATCTTCTTCCAAGACCTTTCATCTCAAAGAAATCTTGTTAGCAGCACAGAGCACTTGGCTTACCTCTTCATTTTATCAGGGTCTGGGTACTGGAAGAAAGGAATTTAAATACGTTTTCCACACAGAAAGAGTTAGAGGGAGAATTTTATTTATAAATATTGATGTCATGGCCCATTTTTTTCCTTTTTTTCTTTCTTCTAGTTTGTTTCTCTGTCTTGTCATTTTTAAAACATAGATTTTTTTAGTTGTGTGAAACCACAGCTCTCAAAACTGTGCTGTGCTGATAGTTGAGCATCCAAGTTAGTGCAACATGTCTTTGAAAATGATCCCAAAGTGATGACACTAATTATTTTGAATATGAAGTGGAGAAGAGAAATGATAATTAGCAATTAATCTCCAACATATATGTTGGCAGTTAAAGTAAAAGAATTATTATGGATTAAAAATCAAATTAACTACTCCATGTAACAAGGACAGAATTAGGCTGTACATCAGGAAGGTGTATAAACAGGCATCTAACTTAAGTAAAGAGATGTCTGCTGATATGCATTGTTTAAAATCAGGAGTACAGTGGAGTCAGTGAGATAAAATAGCAACCAATAGGACTATTCATGTTTATAAGTATTTAAATACCTTTGGGGTAACTAAGGATATGTTTTGCATGAAGGAGTAATATAAAATTCAATTCATGGGTATGCTTTCAGCCAAATATTTTAACGGTATGCAACAACTATAATTAGAATCTGTCTGAGAACAAGCTGTGCAAAAATTGAATAAGGGTCCTGAGATATATGCCTTTGTGCAATACCTTTATAAATCACTCCTACAGAACCAAGGAGTCAGCATCCTGCTATGCACAGCTGCTTGCCCAGAGAACTTCAAATAGAAAAAAAAAATAAATATAGAAGAAAAACTAATGTGGAAAAACACTATACAGCTGAAAAATTAGACAAGCACAGTTTGTACTGGATCATTAGTCATATATTGGCAAGTCCTGATTATCAAGGGTGTCACCAGCTCAGAAGTCATTTGGCATTCTGATTTAGCCCGTAATATCTAGTCACATGCTAAATAAACCAGTCATTTTTGCCCATGTTATTTTAGCATAAGATTCTTCAGCTATTTAGAAACTCCTGTGAATGTTTTGGAATTTCAGCACGCAGAACAACTGGAGTAGCAAACCCTGAACTAAAGCCAGTTATAAACTACTCTGTCCTTACAAAACGGGTTATCTCTGTGCAGTCGTCTATCCTGTGACAGCTGATCGCACTTTGTTGAACTGAGCCAAGAAAAATGCAGGTAAGATCCAGAAAGTTAACAACAACTAAGCCACAGTTCATTGGATTGCAATAGAAGGTTAACATTGATAAAAGAATCATCCACAAATAGAAGTGAGTCATGGAGCTTTGGTTAAAAACAAGGTCCATATCAGTGAATGCCCAAGAAAAAACCTGCCCCATGGAAGCAGACAGACATGGTGCTTTTAGAGTGAGCAAAAGGGCTTTACAAATGGGGCAGATGATAGTACTATCCAGTTAAATGCATTTGGAATTTCCAAAATGTTGAATTGAAACGAATGAAGTTTACTCCAATGCACATACACAGAAGATGAGCAAGGAATGTTTTATCCATTCACAAAGCAAATGAATGAAGTTTTCACCATTTCTCCAGATGCATTAGATTAAAAGGAGATCAAGCCAAGGAGACTGTTTCAAACTGCTAAAAGCAAATACTCCATTAAAAGCAGATTAACGCTGAAAGCCCAATTGTTCTACACATTTTTCTTAAAGATATTAATGTCACCTACTAGGGCGCAAGATACAGATGATGACTGGAAATGCTAGGTCAGAGACTAAAGGTGAATTCAAGGTGAGAAGTGTCTTAAGAATACAAAGAGAGAAAAAACCCAAACCCTGAGTATACCCAGCCAGGAAATCCTTAAGATGAATTGGTAAGATGGCATAGTTTATGCCTTTCCTCTAGAGATAGTGTACTTATTGACTAGAAGATATCAGTGCACGATCTGCACTGAGAAGAGTGGTGTTTTGTTTTGTTTTGTTTCTTTCTGTGAGCAGAGTTCAACAATAGCTACATGGGAATACAAGGGTCTAGCTTAGATTTACTGTAGGACAGGCAGGGAATTCCATTCAAAGTTGAAAATGGGGAGAACATATTAACATCGTTTTGTGACAGATAGCCAGAGAGAGAAGATAGGTTTTCTAGCGATTGTATTCTTTAAAAACTGTTCTAGACTAATAGGTTTCTATTGCCAAGGGTTTGACATTCCTAGATATTCATTAGTTTTCCCTCAAATATTTAGGGGATAGTTAAGAATTATTGAGATTTCATTTTATTGGCAATACAAGACTTATTTCTAGAATATTGGAATGTACTCCGTGTTTCAGGGAGAACTCACTAGAGCAGGAAATCTCACCGGCACAAAGTTTTTATGGCAATAACTGAAACAAGCTTTTAGACCAGGCGGGGTTTGTAAAGGCTCTTACCTGCCTCTAGATAAAAGGCATGATATGTCTTTAGGAATACAGGAAGGATGATAATGAAGAATAATACTTGGAAACCAAAGCAGTATACAAATACCTACTTGCATTATTCATGAATGGTCATTTGACTCAGAGGTCAGGGTTTTGTTCTCTACCCACCAATCATAATAGCTCAAATAACATCAGCACATTGCAATTGCAGAGTAATATAGCAGTAAAAAGAAAGCATATTGGCACTTGACAATAGTTTGGAATAGTAAAGTGGCACAGTGATACAGTAAATGAGGTCAACGTCTAGTTAGGAGCTGCAATTGTTTATGACCCCGTCTGGAAAAGCTGGTTTTGATGTTTACACTCAAGGTTCTTGGGGAGCAGAGATTTGGCCAGACTGGTGGAAAAAGTAATGTGTTTTTAAAAAGTTTGGCTTTTAGAATGGTTTCCAGCCCTTGTAGTCTTGGTCATTGAGGATGAAAGGCCGCTAGGAGTGCAGAGCAGCCCTAAGCAGGGGTTTATGATTTAGGCATTACTAAGACAACTAGTGAGGTAGCTGCAGATTCACTGCTAGTGATTTTAGGCTGTGAGCTTTTTATTTTGAAAGGTCCTCAAACACAGTTTTTCTGGCCAGCCATTTAATCAGGTTCATTAGAAACACATACTTATTTCTCCCCTTTTTCCCCTTGGTTACAAAATGATTTGCTTTAAGAAGTCCAAAAAAAGACTTTAACAGTAATGTTGATTATTTCTGTCACCTGTGGCTCAGTAGATGGCTTAAGCAGTAAATGAATGTATATTTGGAGCCCAGACAAAACCTCAGTGGAACCAAAACTAGACTTCCAAAACTCCATGCCATGTTTATGTAATATTTTCTAATATTTCACATACAATTACATTTAGTGTCTGGCTGACCTCTAACTTACCTGCCTCCACTTTGTGGCTTCCCTAGTCAATAATTTAAACATAAAAAAAGAAGAAATCTTTTTATCTTTGTCTGTTTTACGGATTTTAGCAGCTAAGTCAAAGTACATTTACCAGTGGGCCAGACAGGGATATACAAAGATGAAAATAGATTTCGGACCTGTTATTTAATTCAGGAAGCATCTGTGGGAGGTGAAAATTAAACAATGTCATCTATCCTGAGTTTTACTGGACTTGAGATTCCTTTTCCTCTTCTACGGGGAAAATAAAGCTTTAGCAATCATGGCTAGTCTAAACTAAGGCCTTGTTTTTAGAAAGACATGACCCTAAACATCAAAATTTATTATCAGATCCATATTTTTATCAAAGCTGAGGGATTTCAGACATGTAGTTATATTGCTTATAACAGAATTTGAGTTTGTCATAAAGTTCTTGCATTGATCCAGTACATCGCTTTGCTGAAGGATGAGGGCATCCTTGTCCATTCCTCATTCTAACATTATTTCGACATTGTCTTGTTTTTTCTCAACTCCATATAATTTGGCTGCACTTCCCTTTGCAAGAACAAATTGTTTAAATCGAATTATGGTATGTATACCAATAGCAGTGGTAAAGCTACTTCAAAGTACGTGCAGAAAAATGTCTGGCCTACTGCCTTTTCCCCAGAGGAGATGGGGAACAGCTGTTTGGCCGGTGAACTCTGTCCGCTCAGCTAAGTGAAACATGCACGGCCCACTCCAGAGGTGGCAGATGCTGATGCCATTGCTGCCAACTGGTGCAACTCAGTTGTCACTCTACGGTGGCATTCTCTATCCAGGAAGTGCAGATATACGGAATTACACCTTTTTGGTTATCTTTTTTACATCAGAATATGCCTCCAGTTTTCAGTAGTCTGTAGGTTAAGCACAAATATTTCTGCAGTCAACGTGGTCTTGTGGGAGCCTAACCTAGGCTATAGACGTGGTTGTTTAAGATTCCTCTTATAATTTCTTTTTGAGCTGGTGATCTTTAGACTTCTGTTATGGTCAAAAGGGTGAAGTAGAAACTTGTAAGGTGTGAGTCACCTTTTGGTAACTAAATTATTTAAAATAGGTCAGACAAATCACTCTCTAGAAGTGTTTAGGTTCTTTGTCAGTCTACAAAAGGGGTCTTGACAAGAGTTAATATGCGTGTGAGTCCGGTTGCAAGCATTTAAAGTTAGGTCAGATTATCCCAGTACTTGTACAGAAAATGCTCACAGTGGCTTAGAATAATTTTATAAGACTGGAAATAAGATAAGTTAAAGATGATTAGGATTATTCTTTCAAAAGGTTACACAAAGTAGCCATAGAAAAACTAAGTCTGAAAGTTTAGAGAATGCAGATGAGTCTGCATGTATGTATGAGAAAGCATTTACATTCAAATGCCAAATCTTTTTTACAGACATATGTTCTTTACATGGCGGCAAACATTAACATGCTGCTTTAAATCAATATCTAGTATTGACCAGGGGCAGATACTTACAAACAAGTCTATGAAGCTTTCTGGTAGACAATCATACAAGAAATTTTCAATGGGAAATTCCTCCTTACCCTCTACTAGTCAGTGGTGGGTTGATGACCTGTACAATAAGAGATCTGAAAAAAAGATCTAAGCCGATGAGAATCTCATTTAACTAAGGACATTCACACTAATTTCTACTGGAGTTCTTCCCTACTCAATGCTCAGAGAAGAATAAAGCCTAAAAAATAAACTACCAGACTACTTGCCTATGCTTTTTTCTTGCTGTTCTTTTGTTAATTCTTCCATGCAAACACATAACCCAATATCCAGGGTTTGTATTGCTGTGTCGGTGTGTTAAGATTACTATAGGACTTATTTAAATTAATAAAATATTTGGTTGAAAAGGTGATTGGGTGTTGGGAGCAGTGACATTATTAATTAATATTTGCCTTCTTTGGTTGGAAGAAATTAAGAGTTCATAGTCTTTAGCTTGGGTGAGGTGACAGTATTACAAACAAGTTAGGGAGAAAGGCTTAACTGTACTCTACATAAAGAATAAAGTTGGTAAACATAGCCCACTTGGATAACAAGCAGACTACAGAGCTTTGGCAGCCTTGCTTTTGTATTATTTTTGCCTTGTGTTGTTTTTTTAATTAAATGAAGCAAGGCAGAGCATTCAGAGCATGACTCAAGCGATTGCTAAAAGTACTAAATTAGATTAGTTTGGCATTTAAGTCCCGGCAATTTTGACTCAAATGCTCAGACTACAAAGAGGGGAAGCCTTGAGGAATGAGGCTGAGGTCATTGCTTCTGAAAAGTCAAGTCCACATACTAAGCATCAACACAGAAGATTCTTCTTAATACTGTTTGTGTCATCCATATGTCCTGGTTATGCAGTATGTCTTAGCAAGACAGTTTATTAGATGTTTCTGCACATAATTTGGGAGAGGAGAGGAGAGAGGGAATTAAACCTGTAGGAAATTACAGGACATTAGGCATGGGGTGTGTGTAGGGCAAAGGCACTGCATATGGCTAAATCTTCTGTGTTTTTTACAAGCATCCTTTTCCAGAATGTGTCAATCCACTCTGCCTGTGCTATCATAACATTAAGAGCTTGTGTTGCATCTGCTCCCAGTCTCCCACCACAGAGCGCACCAAAAGGAGGATTCCCAAAAAGGGGAAACTCTCTTTACCATAGCGCTGAGATGGGCACCTAGATTAATAACTCTCTCAAATAATTTAGATTTCTTTACATGCCATGTTACTAAAAAGGACCACAGTTCATAAACTGCATAGATCCTTTTTTGCCTGTGAAGACACTTTTGTTTCGGTTTGTTTTTTTAATGTATTTGTTTTTCTACCTGATGGATGTTAAAGAACTGCAATCTTAACATAAGGAGAAGACACTGAACCATTTAGAAAAAAAAAGAGGATGACATAAGGCTTAAAGGTTAAGTAGTTTCTTGCCTACTTCAGCCCCAGATTAAAAAAAAGTCATACACTTTCCACAGGAATATAATGACCTTTCATTATTTACCACTGTCTGACAGCAAGCGTCTGTGCCTTCAGATGTTTGCAGAGCACCCAGCTCAGTCTGACCTCACTTCTTACTGGGGCTTTCCTGTTACTCTAATGCCAATATTTACCAACCATGATTACTGTTGCTTGTAAGGCCATGTGCTTTTTCTGCGGGGAAGTCTGTCTAACTTGGGAGGAAAATCACATTTTATCTAATAATTTTCACTTATCTGAACAAATCTAAGGATGGATATCAAACATATTTATCAGAAAGTGCCTTATGCTTATGATTTATTTTTGAAAGTATATCCTGTCATATGTCATGCTACTCTTTATCTAAATGACCTTTGACTGGGAATGTAATTTTACATCCTAGGTTTGTGACAACATGATTTTCATTTATTACATGCCATTTGTAATGTACAGGCTATTATCTGATGGTAACATATAACCAACATAAAGTTGTTCAGTGATGGGAATTTGCTATACTGGATAAATTTTAAATTAGTTCCTTTAGAAGACCGAAGCATTATGCTTAGTCCCATTGTATTTGTGGTGCAAGAGAAGTTTCAGCCTTCATGCACATGAGTACTGGGGGAAAAGAAAAAAAAAAAAAAAAAAAGGTTACCTATCACCTTCTCTCTTCTTTACAAGTTCATAGACCAAAGTATTATAGTGTTTCCTTAACGCTCCCTCCATAACAGAGCTCAGTTTGAGTCTTAAGTCACAGATCTGACTTGAAGGATGCAATCTGCATGCAAAGAGTGTTACATTTCCACATGACAGGTTCTAAACTTTCTGGCTGCAAAATGAAAAACCATAACTGCATAAACACTGATTACTGCACCTCTGGAGCAGATGTTTATTGTTCTAACAATTTCTTCCTCTTAACAGCCTTCCAGTGACGCAAATAAAGTAGTCCAATTTGTGGAGTCCAATTTTGTAGAAGAAAACTGAAATTTTTTTTTTTTCTTTAATGATGAAATTTTTAGAACAACCAAGATTTCTAAACCCAGTAAAAAAAAAAAAATAAGGAAAAAAAACCCAAACCAGACACTCTCATCCTCAAGACATATGAAGAATTTTCAATACCTGTGACCATGAGGGGAAACACTATTTTGTTTAGCCACTGATTCTTCACCCGCATTGGCACATTAGCATTCAGCATACCTTCTTGGAGCCTGATGTTTTTTGTGCCCAATATACTATTGTAGATCATTTCACTTTTCCCAGTTACGCAGAAGTTAATCTATTCCAAACAACACTAGTGGAAAAGATAATATGGAAGACAGGATCACACTATATATATATATATATATATATATATATGTATTGGGCCAGGCTAAAAGTAATAAAATAACATGCATCTAGAAAACTAAATTCTTGATAAAAATAATTTTAAAAGAGTCCCTGCACAGATATTCCAAGGGACTTTATGGCTTCTGTAGGGAACACGTGCTTCCTTAAAGAAACAGAAAGCAATTCTAGAGACTGCAGCAAGTAGATATTGGCTTCCTTAAAAAAACCCACACCACCACCACCAACAAAACAAACCCAAAACCCCAAACTTAAAAACCCCACAAAACCAGTATCACCTAAAATTGAATCTAGTAATAGATCATTGACACACTATTTTTCCTTTATGGTTGTACTCTTAAAATAAATAAATAAACACAATCTTACAGCAGCAGAACTCGTACTGGTACTACTCATATGACTAATATCTACTTCAAAGTGCATGTGTTGAATTTTCACTGTTATGATAATCCTTGACTAATAAGTGACATATTCCAAACTCTTTAAACATAAAACAGTGTGCAATTTTCTGCTCTCTGTTAAAAAACACTATTGGCTTTATTCACAGAAGCATGCATTTTTTCACTTTTTCCATGAAAAACAATTGAGAGAAAATATTAATGTATGTTGCCTTATTACAAATTCATGGCACTCTAAACTATTTCTTGATGGTTTCATTAGACATGGCTGGTTTCTTCTTGCCTAGCATCGTGAAACAAAAAAAAAAGAAAAAGAAAAAGAAGAAAAGAAGTGACAAGTAACTGTCAAAATTTGCAATCCATTTTTTTATACCTAAAGCTGTTTCTAAAAAGTTTAAAAAAATTGCACAAATACAAAAAATGAAGTTATAATCTAACATATATGATGACAATTCTTCAGTGGATTCTGTTCTACATATAACTTTGGCTTCCTTTTGCTGGCTTTGCCAACAAAAAAGATGTTTAAAAGTCTTGTTATCATATTAATTACTAGAAACATAATCTCTAGTCTGAGCAGAACATCCACCTAGACAGCTGTTCATCTCCTGTTCGAGGCTCTTTGGGATTCAGAGGTTAGGTATAGATACCTAACCTATGGAACCATGCACAGGACACGAGTGCCATGAATATACTATGGGCAACACAGAGCTTTGCACAAGAAGACAGAGGCTGTCTTTTGCCATAACAGCCTTATGGTTACAGCTCTGATTTTCAATGGGGAAATTCTTCCTAATCCAAAAGTTTGAAATCTGTTTCTAAGGAAGAAGTTCCTGAGCTGTGATCTGTTCTGGGGAAGAGAAGAAGACCCTGTACCCCTCCTGGTGCTGTTGCCTGCTATGCTGTCAATCACATAGGATACAAAGGACCAACAGAAGTCTAGTGTCAATGGCTAACAACTAAAGCACCAGCAGAAAAGGATGGGCAGGCAGGCCATTCAGGTGGATGTTACAGAATCACAGGGCGGTCAGGGTTGGAAGAGACCTCTAGTCCAACACCCCTGCCAGAGCAGGGTCACCTACAGCAGGTTGCGCATTACCTACATCAAATACCTTTTTCCTGTTCCTAGAATATACCACAGGGGTAGTCACTGCACTAATGCTCCAGTCTGAAGCTTCCTCCAGGCTGCAGAGCGTGGTGGATGGGACACCACGCTTTGCACCGGTTCAGTGCTGGTGGAGGTCATAGCCTGGCTCAAACAAGAACTGTGATCATCCAACTGTTGCCAACAGCCTTCCCTAGGCAGGTAAACCAGTGCTACTGTTGCTTAGAAAACAGTCACCTTGAAATTAGCCAGCAACAGAGAGTCAAATATATTAAGTTAATAAAAGCAGCATTGTTAAATTAAATGGGTGTAGAGCAGGTAGTGTGAGTACCTCTAGCTATGCTGTCCTCTGTCTGACACGTACTATTGAAAAAGTTGTAGTGCACTGTGGACAAAATGAAAATAAGTTTCAATAGCTTGAGAGAGAGTTAATATACAGAAAAGTACTTTTAAATGGCTTAGCATTATGACATGTAGAGCTTCAAATATTCAAATCAAAGATTGCTTCTCATTAAAAAAAAATAAATAAAGGAGGTTAAAACCCAAGCTAAGATTAATACAAAATCACCTACTTTACCTCCATTATGATAATACCTCTGCTTGTTCCTGGAGACATCTAGTGTGTCCGAGTGCCTCAGAATGGAAACTGTCTCCACCCACCCAAGGAACTCTGCAATGTGTCATGCATGCAGGGCTCTGCCGGCACGGCCCCATGGCGCAGGTTTACTCCCCGCATCATCAATCAGGAACACAAGGGTGTATGGAGAGCCTTATTAACTCTCTCTCCACCAGAACAATTTACTAAATATAGATGTGTAAACCTTTTTTTTTTTTTTTTCTTTGCAATTTTTGTTGTAAACAGAGAAACACAAAAGCCACAAGCAACTGTAGGTGTTTTCATTCTAAATTTGTGTGTGGCTATGTTTAACCCAGGACTTGTTTTTTTTTGAAAATGAGGAAGACGGAATCGCTATAAAAAGCCATGTTCTTATTCAGATCAACTTACATACAAAATAATTGCATTGACATTATTCTGCATCTACACTGTTGGTGTACTCAAATAAAGGATTTGATTCAGGAACTGAAGTTCGCGTTGAGCCAAGAAAGCTTTCCTTGTGTAACCTTCTGTGCTTCGTCTGGTTTGGGGGAGATGGGGGGTGCTTTCATTAGCTGAGCGAGTTGGATAGAGATATTGTGCTGATACCGGTTGCTTATGTATCAAGTCTCAAGTCCAAATACAGTAATCTAATAACACCACAGGCAACCTGCATCCAGGCAGTTCAACAGCCCAGAAAGAAGTCAGGAAGTCTAAGACTTTGATGTACTTTTAGGTAAAGAGCTTTGTGTGTTATAAAAATGAAAGGGACATTGTATGTCTTTTACCATTTCTAAAGATGCATGGTGCTGTATGGAATGGATTTTGCTGTCTTACGCATCAGTATTACACCTACGTAATTCCAAAGCTGTGCCGGACTTCCACTGATGCTGCTGACAAGAGATTCAGGCCCCAAATCTAAAATCCAGTACATTCTCAGCACAGAAGTGCTTAACTTCCAAGACATATGACCGTAGCTGTCTGTAAACTGGCTGTCTCTGCTGATGTGTTGGCATAACACCACCATTGCCTGTAGAGCTACACACACTTACACAAAGTGAAGATCTGACTTTCCTCTGCACTTGAGCAGAAATGGAAACATCCAACATACAGGAGGCAGATTGGGCTATAGCAATGTTTCTTGGCTAACTGAAGCGAGCTAAATTAATTTGCAATTGTAAAGCCTAAATACTAAGGTTTAGTACAAGTGGCACTGCGAACATTTAAGGATTCTGAGCATTATTCGGAATAAACAGAAGCTTAAAGCCTGGATGACAAAACCAATCCTTTCTCGTACAGGGCGTTGCCTGAAAAAATACTGAGAAGGAATCCCTCCTCCGGGACATATAACTACTGCACAGGCTCTTTCCCAAGGGGAGGGTACAACCAGATGGTTGTAAATCCTCTGGCGTCTTTCCCCACGAGCCTTACTCCAGACTCCAGAGGACTCTTCGCTTGAAGGCGGGTTGAGCAACCGCAGAGCTACACTTTTCTCTACAAGTAGCCATGGAGCACAGCTCCTGCTCCGAGCAGAAGGGAAGCACATGGTTCTGCTGCATTCTCAGCTGTCCGTCAACTTTTGTTTTAGGCTGGAGAATTCGGCTCTGAGGAAATGTGTTTAAATTCATCCTATCCTCTGGTGGATAACAACAGCCATGCCTGTGTTACCTTGTGTAGTAGAGTAAATAATCACTGGAAAGCTGGCAATTATAGTTAAACAGAGGGCAACGATTTTAGAAAGAAGAAAAAGCTGATGGCTTCCTGGCTCTGAGTTTTGTATATTTCTCTACGTTTATTACTCTGTTGAAATGTTTCCTCGAACCAGAATGATGCAACACATAATCTCTTGTTCAGCTGAAACCGTAGATGGCAGAGAATACAGGGAATACAACTCTAATCAAAGAAAATAAGAGTAGACGTTGAATCTGATCAGGCAGTCTGGTTATTTTATAGCTATCCTGGCCCTTAAGGAAACAGATTTCTTTCCAAACAGAACCTGTTAGAATGCAGACCTTATTTGACATGCTAAAAGTCTGCATTTGTTTGATCTTGACCAACAACCCAAATGTATATCAGCAGAAAGAAAGCACACATCTGCCACAACAGGCATGTTTACAATCATTTTAATGACACCATTAGATTCTGTTTGCCAGTGTTCACTTATTTCAGACTTTTATACAAAAAACATGTGAGATAAGTTTACCACCTGTGCACAATGGAAACACCCCATTTAAATGAATAATTTTAATGGCAATACATAGCTCAATAGTTTTCCTCTGTTCACCAACATAATTGTGGGAGCACAATTATGTTTACCCGGAATACACAGAGTTTTTGTGTTCCTGCAGAAGGTTTCTTTTCAGTGTAGCCTGGGCTGAGAATTACTCCAAACAGCTTTGCATGCTTGCAAAATGCACAAAAACGCTTTAAAGATGGGCCACTTTAGAAAGTTTTTCAGACAACAGGTGGGATTAGTTTTAAATGAGAAATCCAGTCTTAAAAGACATCTGAAAACATCTACCCACTATGTTAAGCTCCTCTGGATTTAAGTGTTTTGAGAAAGTTAAAGAGTTCGTCTTTGAGGGCTTGATGTTGTTGTTACTGATGTCATTGGGAAAATTCATGGTAGTGCCTGGAGAACACACTTTAAATTAAGATAGAATATAGGCGGTGTCACAAAAAAGTCAGAGACTGAAGATACGGTAACAGTCTTCCATTGAAGTTGTGATAAAATTCCTGATGTTGTATTAGTTAAGGTAAACACACATGTATCTTCCTCATTCAGATCCTTATTGTACTGCTACTAAATCTCTGAGAACCTCAGGCATCGACTGCACGATATTGTGCAAGACAAACAAAGAACAACAACAAAAAAAGACTGTCTCAGACACAAAGAACTTAGCATCAAATCCGCGGTGTTTAAATCTCATCGAGTGGATGGATATTTATAGTCTAATTATCTAACATGTAATTAGCACTCCTTCTGGAGAGAGAACAGAACTGGGGTTTACGTGTGATGTTGCTGAGATGTGCTAGAGGTTGCACGCTACACAATCCAAGCTTTTTATGTAAAGGAAAATCGTGATATTAATACAGGTCTGTCCTATTGCTTTGCTCAAGGGCGTGGAAGAAAAATTGCTGGACAAACAGCAGTAGTGAAAGTGTGAACTGCACATAGGTCACCTGCCCAAATCAACATGCATCTATGTAAGAAAATTCAACAGGATTCAGAACTGTACTAAAACCTGGTCTCTGTTAAACTACACATGATTTTAGCACTAATTTTCGAAAAGAACTTAATTATCTACAAAGACAGGGTTCAAAATGCACATAAAATGGAACTTCCACAGAAAACCTGTGTGGATTAAACCCAAAACAGAACAGAGCAAACAAACAAACAAACAAAAAAATCAGCTAAACCCCAGCTTTTTGTATTTTTCATTTTTATGAAATGAAGTTCCAATGAGCAGTTCTGAGTTTCGGGCTTGGTTTTTGATTTTTGGGGTGTGTTTTAATTGCTGGAAAAACATGATTATATTTCAGTTTCCACTGAAATATTCAAAGAGAGCAAAGCCCCCTTTTCCTTAGACACACTATGTTCATTACAGCTAGGCTAAAAAAGAATACAGATTTCTTTTCACGTGATACTTTCAGTGTTGCTTTCTTACTACCTTATGTTATCTTACATTTCTAGCAGGTAATACCACTTCTACATCCTCGGAAATGAGACGTGTTACCATCTTAACTTTTTTTTTCTGAAATAATATCCATACAGAATGCAAAATTGGATTTTACAGTTTTGTTAAGAGTTTTAATTAAAAATGACTGTGAATATTAAAGTAAAAAAATAAATTAAAATATGCTCGAATAAAGCATAAATCTTTCTTGCAATCAGCATTTCAAATTACTGGCATTAAGTATAGAAGAGAGCTGCTGGCAGTTGCATTTGCAAACAGATTTGCAAATCATAACATTATTCAGCATCTTGGACTATATGGTGTCTCAGAAATGTCAGGAGCACCTTTTCAGCAAAGCATTTAATTGCACACTTATGCATGTGTCTAAGTACCACTGAGCTACGTGAAAATGAATTAAAACAAGGTTTGGATGTGTACTTACATTTAAGCACAGTGTTAAGCACAATGCTGAACTGTGCTCTGTTTTCCAAACAATCAGTAAGCCACTCTAGAGTATTTAAGGATGTTCTTTCATATTTCACAGGTGGGTACTTAAATAAAATGGATTATTATTTTTTTTTTTTCTTCAGGCTGTTTTAAGTTGTTTTTATAAGGAGAATTTTATATGTACTTCACTGAGCAAGTTCAGCAAGCTCAGCTCTGACACAGGCAGTGTGTAAACCAGGTGCTCTTATTTGCCTGCTTACCGTGAATGCATGATTCATTAAGAAGGTGGATTGCCCATCATCACCTCGTATGCAGTAAATGTTACGATGCAAGTAAATTGTAGTCTTGCAGTTAATGTCTCAACACACCATGTTAACTGAGAAGTTCTCAGCTATCACAGAACTACTGAGTTGGGAAGGCATCTCTGGAGATCATCTACTCCAACCCCCTGCTCAATCACGGTCAATGAAAGCAGGTTGTCCAGGACCATGTCCGGTCAGGGTCTGAATATCCAAGCATGGAGAATTTGCAGCCTCGCTGGGGCAACCTGTTGCAGAGTTCATCTAACCTCACAGTAAAAAAAGTATTTCCTTATGTTCAGATGAAATTTCCTTTGTTTCAGTTAGTGCCTACGGCCTCTTGTCCTGTCACCAGGCACCACTGAGAAGAACCCGGCTCTGTCTTCTTCAGTACCCTTATCAGGTGTTCATACACACTAAGCCTTCTCTTCTCCATGTTGAGGACACCCAGCTCTCTCAGTCTCATTGTATGACAGATATCCCAGTCCCTTAATCATCTTTGTAGCCCTTCACTGGGTTTGCTCCAGTAAATGAGTATCTACCTTCTGCTGGGGAGGCCAGCACTGGACCTAGCGCTCTAGATGAGTCTCACCAGTGTTGAGCAGAGGTGAAAAATCACCTCCCTGGTCATGTTGGCAATGTTCTGTCTAGTACACCCTAGGAGGCTTTTGGTCTTTTCTGCCTTAAGGGCTCTTTGCTGGCTACGTTCAGTTTGCTGTCTGGCAGAACCCCCAGGTCCTTCCCTGCAAAGCTGCTTTCCACACAGTTGGTCCCTCATATGTACTGGTACATGGGTTTACTCCTCCTCATGGGAAGGACATGGTATTTTCCTTTGTTGAATTTCATGAGGTTTCTGTAGGTCCATTTTTCCAGCCTGTCAAAGTCCCCGTGAATGGCAGCACAGATCTAGTATACGATCAGCTCCTCCAAGTTTTGTATCATCTGTGAACTTGTTGAGTGTACACTTGGTCTCATCATCCAACTCTTTAAGGAACAGTTAACAATTTAAAAGTATTGGCCCTGGTCTCAACACTTGGCTACACCATTTGTGACTGGCCTCTGGCTGGAGTTCCTGTTGCTGATGACAACTCTTTGAGGCCGGCAGTTCAACATTTTCAGTCCACCTCACCGTCCACTTATGTAGACCATACTTAAGCAGCTTGTCTATGAAGATGTTATGGGACCATCAAAAGCCTTACCAAAAATCAAGATAAACTACTTTCACTGCTCCCCACTTATCCATCAAGCCAGTCATCTCAGCACAGAAGGCCATCAGGTTGGTTAAGCATGATTTCCCCTTTGTAAATTCATGCTAACTACTCCTGATCACCTTTATGTTGTCCTTCGTGTGCCTGGAAATGGTTTCCAGAATTAGTTGCTCTATCACCTTGCCAGGGACCGAGGTGAGGCTGACGAGTCTTTAGTTCCCTGGGCCTTCTTTGCCCTCCTCAGGTCGAGGAGTGATATTTTCTTTTCTCCAGTCCTCAGGAGCATCTCTTGATTACCACATCCTTTCAAAGATAACAAAGAGTGGCCTCACAATGACATTTGCCAGCTTCCTTAGCACTCATAGATGAGTGTCACCAGGGCCCATGGACTTGTATATGTCCAGTTTGCTTAAGTACGTCCTAACCTTGTCCTCTTCCACTGAGGATAAGTATTCCTTGCTTCAGACTTTTCCTGTGGTCTCAGGAGCCTGGGACTGCTGAAGTCTGAGCCTGAGGTGATGAATGCTTCAGCCTTATATGTGCCCTTTGTCACCAGGGGCCCTGTCCCACTCAGCAACAGAACCATGTTTTTGCTATCCTTCCTTCTGCAGATTCCTGAAGATGCCAAAGTCTGCTCTCCTGAAGTCCAGGGTTGTGATCCTGGTTGTAGACCTGCCCCTTCCTTGCAGTATCCTGGACTGCAGCATCTCATAGTATTCTGCAGCTTTCCACTGCTGTGTAACGCCTTAAATGAATGAATGCATCCAATGTAAGGAAATATCTTGTATATTTTTAAGGTTAGTCAGTATTTTAACCTAGGGAATATAATTTCTCTCTTGGAAGATGTGTTTTATAATTGTTTGATGAAGTAGACAGTTTCTTTCTCACATGTCTCTCTTTCCAAAGCTTTTTTTTTTTTTTTTGGTTTATGGACATGCGTCTAGTTTCTGTTCTAACCTCTCACTTAACTAGTTTTATCATCTGTTATACAAAATCTCTCAGTTATTGTAGAAACAATGATTTCTAATAAGGTTTTGAAGGAATTTATTGAGATTCTCAATGACAAAAGTCATATTATAATAGAAGTGTCTTCCTTACTGACTAATTAAATAATAAATCATAGAATCATAGAATTGTAAAATCTCAGAATCATAGAACAGAAGAGGTCAGAACGGACTCATGAGATCATCTGGTCCAACCTTGGATTGGAAATGGAGCACAGATAAGGTCACCTAGTACCCTGTCTTATCATATCTTGAAAACCTCAGTGATGGGGACCCTACCATGTATATGAGGAGGTTGTTCTAGTGATTCATTGTTCTCACTGAAAAAATTTCTTTCTTGTATTGAGATTAAACCTCTCCCAGGGCAACTTGTACCTGTTGCCCTTTATCTTCGTCATGTGGCTCCTTGGAAAAGAGAGCCTCAGTCCTCTTTGAAGCTGCCGTTTAAGTACTGCAATACTGTGATGAGTTCCCCCTGAGCCTTCTTTTCTTCAGGGAGAAAAGAATTCTTTGATCTTTCCTCATAGTGCAGGTTCTTCAGCCCTTTGATCATCTTTGTTTTTCTCCTTTGGATCCCCTCCAGTCTTTCCACACCCTTCTTGAATTGTGGGGACCAGAACTGGGCACAGTACTCCAGGTGAGGCCTTACAAGCACTGAGTAGAGTGGGATGATCATGTCTCTATCTCTGCTAGCAATGCCTCTGCAGAGGCAGCCCAGGATCCACTTTGCTTTCTTTGCTGCAGCAGCGCACTGTTGACTCATGTTCAGCTTGACGTTGACCAGGATCCCCAGGTGTCTCTCTGCATGGCTGCTCCCCAGCCACGCAGATCCCAGCCTGGACTGGGATCTTTGATTATGTTGTCCCAGGTACAGGACCTTGCACTTGTCTTTGTTAAACTTATGTTCCTGCTAATCTACTTTTCCAGCCTGTCTAAGTGTCTCCATAAGACGGCTCTCCTTTCTGGTGTACCCATCTCACCACCCAGTTTAGTGTCATCAGCAGATTTGGTGAGGCTGCCATCAGTCCCATCATCTGGATCATTTATGAAGATGTTGAACAGCATGGGGCCCAGTATTGACCTGTGGGGCACCTTATTTTTGATGGGCTGCCAGCCTGAGTTAAAAAAAAAATATTATTCTGACTCTCTGAGTGGCCTGTTAGCCAATTTCCTGCCCACCTCATAGACCACCTGTCCAATCTGTATTTTGCCAGTTTGGCTAGGAGAAGACTGTGGGAGACAGTGTTGAACACTTTGCTGAAGTCAAAGGATAAATGAAAAGTGAACTGAAGGGAAATGCCTAAGTTTGGCATAATGATCCAGGATATCCATGTGTCTAGTATTGCTCCCTAGATGAACTTGCCCCAAGGTTAACTTTGTGCCCATGTTTAAAGAGTTTTGAATGTGAAAAATGTAGAAATAAAACACAGTCCATGCTTCAAAAGTAAAATACAAAAATATTTTTACTGTCCTTTGCAGATGCATGATTTTGGTGACCCCTTCCCTTTCACCTTCCCCTTCCCCTTCCCCTTCCCCTTCCCCTTCCCCTTCCCCTTCCCCTTCCCCTTCCCCTTCCCCTTCCCCTTCCCCTTCCTCTTCCTTGTCCCCTTCTTCTTCCCCTTTCTGTTTAATTTTCCCGTTACCTTTTCCCTTTTTTTAATTCTTTTTGTCAAAATACATTGAAAGTTTTTTTTTTTTCTCCAGAAGAAGTAATTTTTTTTTGTTTCATACATTGTTCTGTGCAGCTATTAACCAAAGATTACTGACCCTTGTATGCTCTGTGCTTTACAAAAATATAGTAGGAAACAAAACTTATCTGTAAGACCCTGCAAGCTTGAAGTGCACAAAGGTCTGTCATGCTGATAGTTGTGAATGTACCTTGTAAAAATATAGGCTCTAATCACCCATTTCATCTTTTGGTATAAAAAACCTGAATCTCCTGATTAGAAGATACATCCTTATGCCTTGGATCTTGTGGAAAATATGTAATACTTTTGAATAGGGACTAGATGCAAATAGGGAATAGGAATATTGTAAGGAATAAACTTAATCCCAATGGTAGTTTTATAGTAGATTGGCATTTTAATTTACACAGACAACATCTGGATATACAGTCTACATTATATTGAACCTGTTGACTCAAGATAGAGGAGTGGTTGGGAGGGTCTGTGAAAACATGTTCACAAGTATCTGATGGTAAAGGCATGGATAGGACCACAGGTTTCACACATACTGTGATTGATGTGAGTCATGTTAGTGTAAGGCTGAGTTTATTATTATGGTATGGTCAAAGGCACACTCCTGAAAGATCCCTCTCCTGGCTAAGAGGAGGTGGAAGTTTTCATCACTTGTCAGTGGGAACCTTTTCCCCTTTGTGGATTTATCCGGCATAGAGGACATTCTGGATGAGATCAGGGGTCAGGAGTCCTAAGTCCAAGGTGTTTTTTTAAAGGTGTATTTAACTCCAGGGAATTGACACAGGTAAATCAAATACCAGTACAAAGCGTAGGGACAGTAAGACTTTAGGCAGGTGTCTATTCCAAACAGGTAGAAGACTGTAAGAGAAAAGGTTTGTGGTTTTGTTTTTTTTTTTTTCTCTCCCTTCATTCCCCCCACTGCACCCAGTAAATGTGCATGATTAAAAAAGAAAAGAAAACAAAAAATCACAGGGCAAATAAAGCCAGAAAAGTGAAATCAAAGTATTGTATACACTACAACTATTCCATAAATGAACCTGTTCAAGGCTTTGCTTGTGCATCCCACTGAATTCACTATTTGTCTTTCTATCAGTTAAAACAACTACTTGTTTTTGTATAGGATTTCTGTTGTTTATTGCTGTAAGAGCAAAGCATCTGTACCATGAGGGGCTCTGCCTCCTCCACATTTCCCAACTGTTTATTATAAAAAGCGAAAAAGAGAGCTTGCTGCTCTCCCCACTCTGATTCAGTGTGCCCCAGACATCCGCCACTGGTGTATACATCTTCCCTTCTGTTGCAAAATGAACTTGATTTCTACCACTCCCGACTACAAGCAGGATTTAAAACATTCAAATCTGCCTGTTTGTTCTTCAGTGAAATCAGTAAACCCTAGCATCCAGCATATGAGTGTAGGAGAGTTCTGACCCACCCAGTTCTCCATGTGCCAGCTCCAAGGTCCTAAAAATCACATCTAGTACAATAAAACCCCCTTTCCATAGTCAGTGTGAATCATAAAAGTTCTGTGTCTGGTCTAAGTTAAGACTCAGAGGTCCAGATTCAGGTAAAGAGTCTTGGCATGTCTCTCCGTACACTGAGGGAATCTGGGAGATGGGAGGCTGAATCTGTTCCGTAGTGCTATCCAAATGCCACATAAAACTTTCATTGGAAAAATCGTAAACCCAATTTTTCCTAAATAAATTGAGATATACATTCTTTCCAGTCATATGTTTTCTCCTATGACAGCAGACAACAGCTGGATCATACCAGACAGCCCTTTGGTAATTTATTCTTGATTTTTATTAAAGTATATCAGGAGCAAGTTAGTGGGAGACAAAGTGGCATCACCTGACCTACCACAGAAGATGAAAGCTAATTTATAGGGGCGAAGAATCCTATTAAAACTATAGCCTATCCAGGTTGTCTCCTTTCTATGTAACGCAGCCATGTTTTCTTATGTCCCTTTATTCAACGTTAGCTTCTTTCAAACTTTCCCTATTCTACAAAATGTCTGCGTCATTTCACCCTGAGGTATTTTTCCCCTTCTTTAAAGAATCATAATGGCCTTTTTCTTTTTTAACTGTGCCTGGCATATGTTGAAAGGTATCTTCTAAGATTTCATTTATGATAGCTCAAAAATGTATGTCTTGCTAAGACTACAAAGCAAGCTAATGGTTTTAAAAGCCCAGCGATGAAAAGCCTGGCAGGGGAGTCCGTGCTAACTACATACACGGATCACGGAAGAGGGTGCAAGAGGTCATTTTTTTCCCTCCTTCGTTTTTTTTTTCTTTTTCTTTTTTTTTTTTTTTTTTTTTTCCAGATAGAGGATCAGTTGAGGTCGCATTGGTTACAGCCAATTGCACAGTGGCATTCTTTGCCATTCATCCTTGTCCAAATCCTTAATTACGGTCTACACAATCAGAGCTGGAGCGAGAAGTCGCAGCCCTGTATTGTTCCATGGCGAGTGCTTAGCAAAAAGGCAGGAATCTGATACTTGGTCACAGTTTGCAAACACTGTGGCTGAACCACCTGAGAGGGTCACATTTTTACATTCTGAGACAATTTATTAGTAACGGTGCTTGTCACTTGGAAATCCCCCGAAAGCTCCTTCCTTTGCGTAGGCTATCTGAACGCGGCTTTTGCTCAGCTGTGGTTTAAGCGAGAGGCAAATAAAATAGGCAACCCACCCACTTGAGGTAATTTACAAGAGAGCAGAGAATCCTCATCCTTTCCATAGAAGTTGTCTGTTAAGAGCTTCAAAACATAGCGACAGACCCCTTGATCTGAGAAAAATCCTGTCTGAGAGATTCTTTCACGTCTAGAACCAGATGGGCCTGATGCAGACTTGACTGTTGTTTATATGTATCTGAAAATATCCCCCATTAGACTTCAAGGGGCAAAAGAGAAGTCACATGTTTTTCTTATATCACTTATGTGCTAAACACTACCTGTTTGCAACATACTGTACAAGCCACAGAGAAATGTAGAAATGTGAGTGCTGCATATGAGACCTATCTCAACTTTTCATTTTGTTTCATTCTCCCCCTCTACTCTGCACTGGTGAGGCCACAACGGGAATACTGTGTCCAATTTTGGGCTCCCCAGTTCAAGAGGGACAGGGAACTGCTGGAGCGAGTCCAGCGAAGGGCAACTAAGATGATGAAGGGCTTGGAGCATCTGCCTTATGAGGAAAGGCTGAGAGAGCTGGGACTCTTTAGCCTGGAGAAGAGAAGGCTGAGGGGAGACCTTATTATGGCGTACAAGTATCTAAAGGGTGGGTTGAAGGAGGATGGAGCCAGGCTCTTGTCAATGGTTCCCAGTGACAGGACGAGGAGCAATGGGCACAAGTTAGAACACAGGAAGTTCCGTTCAAATACACGGAAACAGTTCTTTACGGTGAGGGTGACAGAGCACTGGCACAGGCTGCCCAGGGAGGTTGTGGAGTCCCCTTCTCTGGAGGTTTTCAAGACCCGCCTGGATGCAGTCCTGAGTAATGTGCTCTGGGCAATCCCGCTTTAGCAGGGGAGTTGGACTAGGTGATCTCTAGAGGTCCCTTCCAACTCTGAAAATTCTGTGATTCTGTGATTCTGTGAAAAAAGGCAAACAAAAGAATGGCAAAACAGCCAAACAAGGATGCTTTGTTAAAATGCAGTTTGCTTTGTGACACAAACCCTTCAAAAATGTCAAAGAAATTTGAACTTATTGACAATCCCTGAACTTCTAGACAGACCAAAGCAAGCTCAGAGGGAAAAGACTCTGAAGCCAATATTAATACCACTGGGGTTTTAAAGAAGTTTAAGATCTAGACATGTATGTGTAAGCTGTTATTAAGTGTGTGCTAAGATGTTCCCTCTGTTCTACAACATTTTCTCAGTAAAAGGAGCCTCAGTAAGGTGAACAGGTCTGTTGAAAACAATATTCCAAACCCGTGATGCCTGACCTGCTGGAGCCCTCTGAAGTCAAGGCAGTATTTGTGCAGCTAAAGGTTACTCTGTTTATGCAATTATTTCCCAGAAGAGCCTTCCAGTCCTACAAAAGGTGTCAAAATATGCTGTGGTCAACTTAATTTTTAAATGGTTACAAAGAATTTAAGGAAATAAAATTCACCTCTGTCTAAAGAGCAAAACAAAAATAAGACAAAAGACGTTTGTCTCATATAATTTTTGGTCAAATTCTTTCTTAGAAATATTAGCTCTGTAGTCATTTACCTGTTTTTTAAATCAGGCCTCTTTTTCTTTTCATGTTCTTCTGGCTACCATTCAGGAATTCATCATTACATAACTTCTGTTTTTATGACAAGACACAGGTATCGCCATCTCGGCAACGTAACATTGGCCTTGCTCCTCACCAGGCTGTTTGACACAGCTCTTTAAGCTCGTTGCATCCCCTGAAGATTGTGTGGGCGATTTGAAAGCTGTGAATAAGGGAACTTCAGGTAAGGACTGGAACACACAATTTCAACAGAAGAGAAACACAACTTCTAAGAGCTTATAGAATTTCAAAGCACATTTAAAAAAATATATATTTTCAGCAATTTTGGCTGGGTGTTAAATTTCACAGGAGGACAAAAAGGCAACCTTTAAATGAAAAGAGAAAAGAAGGAAAGGAGGACAAGCAACATATAAGACTTCTCTTGCCCAAATACTTTCTCTCTTTTGGAATTTAAATATCCCTTTAGGTTTACAACAGTATTTACCAACTTTGCTAATGTATCTTTTAATAAAATATCAGATGCAAGCATCCTAAAAGGTATCAAGTCTTTATCTAGTATACTTTACTATTAGAGCCAACGGGGTGGGCAGTTTACCCAGCCAAATTTCTTGTTTAGAAGTGATTTACAAAAAAATTAAAAAAAATCATACATGGGAGACACTGGGGAGATGGAAAACTAGAATCGACATGTTTGAGAAGAGGCAGATTTGAATTTTCTTCTGTATTCTTCAGAGACGGTTCATTTTTTCATGTTCATCTCATATTGTCTGAATTAAGAATGAAAGTAAACTATGGTGTGTCCCATTACCCCAGGCCTAAATCACGGCTATGCAGAAGAATGACACCAATACTGCTGAAATAATGGTGTTTTCACACCTTGTAGTTTCACAGTGATTTTGGCCCTGGAATTTTCAGTGAAATTGTTCTGATATGTAAAGTCATAATTGCTATCTTAAGCCTACTTTTTCTTTCTTCCCTGTATGGATGTATTTAAGGTTATATAGTTGGGAACAGTGTTCTAGAATTCTTATACACTTCATGTCTTGACAATATAAAAATAGTAATAAAACAAAACATTGCATAATAGCATTCTGAAAATATTCCTCATTACCTTAGCAATCTAATGAAAGTTCAATAATGGGGTTAAATCATTGATTCACCTTTTTCTTAGCATTGCACTTCCTACATAGTCAGAAAAATAGAGGATAGTTGTGCGGTGGGAGAAAGGCGGATGTTTGTATGTGTTACTGAGCTTCCTCTGCTCATAAGCAGGAAGGTTAACCCCCCTTACATGTAACAATAATTTAATATAGCATGGTTTTAACAACAGACATAACTCCAATTGAAGAAAGGATTTTGTAGCATCTTTTGTAGAATATATTTTTCTTTTTTCTCACTGTCAATACAGATGAATTTTTAGTCTGACGTATTACTGAGCCCACCCTGCAGTTCTGAGTTGACTACCAGAACAAAACATTTAATATACATTATAAAGCTTAATCTTTTTTCCTGAAAGTCAATAGGAGTTTCGCCATTGACTTGAATTGCAATTCAGGTTGTTACATAAAAAGAGAGCACTTGAAACAAATAATACGTATTTGATTTGGACTATGACCAGTTATAAAATCCAGAGTCCTTCATGGTGTATCCAGCTGGAAATGTATCACTTCTCAAGGAACTCTGCTTGATTCTGGTGGTCAGTCAGACAAGGCACAGGAAATCAGAGGTTTGCAGTAACTGGACCATTATGTGTGGAACACGTTGTAATAGTGATCAGAAAACAAACTTTGACCCCATATGGGTAAAAATATAAGAATATATCTACTGTGATGAAGAAGGTAAAGGATTCATGTATCAGAAAAAAAGAAAAGAAAAGAAACGAACATTATTTGTATAGATAATTCTACAGAGACTCTATTTCTACAACTCGAATATAAGCACAATGCAGTGCCTTTAGTCTTATATCATAAATTGTCCACACACCTGAATGTATTCAGTTATACAGAATTTTTTAGGTAAACACTCCAGTCCCTAGGCTGTATTCAGGCACCAGAAAGAATACTTTCTGTGTGTAGAGCAATAATACATTCATAATTACAAAAAGATCTTGAAAATGGCACTTGTTCTCCTACTTATTCTCTCTGTTCCTTCCAGATCCAGTTAGTCTAGTTTATATAGACAAATCCAAATTTTTTTCCATAACACAGCCTTTGCCTGCAACTTGAACATCAGACTTTAGTTTTTAGTTCCTGTTATGGTTGTTGCTAAGAAGGCAGGATATTTTTCAGGCAGGTAGCAACAGCACTGGAATGCAAGGTATGGATGAATCCTGATTACATGATACTAAAAATTTATCTGTCTACACAAAAAACAGGAAAAAAAGACAGGCTGAATCCCACTGCATAGGCATTTTTTTTGTTCATAGCCATACTTTGAACCAAAGCTGACATACTCATAATTGAAACAACAGGGTCTTGGTAAGGTATCGCCTTTTAGTTTCCTGGTCTCGGTCATATCCAACAGTCTTCATGTCAAATTCATTTATCGGTCTGTATTTTTCAGTGTTTGAGAAGTTCTGTGCTTGGTATGGTAATGCGCTTTTCCATTGGAAAAAGAAAAAAAGGATCTTATGTAAATAAAACATACTCAAACGTTAATATTTACACATAAATGGAGTCAATTCAGGAAACACACAATTAATAACATTTAATGTGAAGTGTCACTTAAGCCTGAATTGGTTTTATTAAGGGAAGCAAAATTCTGTGATACCAACATATGATGATTAATCTGAAATATGGTATTTCTCTATTAGTCACATCTGACTTAAAACTGCTCTCTTACACTACATTACCACCAGTGCTTTAAACGGTAGATGCATTATTAGACTATTTTCTCCCAGTTTGTTTTATTATTAAGGCATCAATTAGGACATCTTACATACTGTAAATACATTTTCCACATAGTCTTGAATACGCCAGACATAAACCTATTTGGAGACTTTATTAATCTAAGCACATATGGGACTTCCATTTTCACTATTATTGCGAATGTAGTATCTAGCCTTGAACAGACACGACTCCCGCTGCTCCAAGTGGGTTCAACCACACACAACCAGACTGTTCCATGTCATAGCATGTGTTTTCAATTACACCATAAATTAATCCAACTTATTTAAAAATTTCTTTTTTTGCTCATTCATTTAGAAAATGAAGTCTGCAGAATGTGTTACAACATATTAAGACTTTGGCCTTGATAATTACTGACACTTTTTTTTTTTTTTTCAGAAGAGTGATTAGAGTAAATGCAGCAATCGATATTATGGTGATTTATAAGCAAATTTGCCATGCTGCAGAACAGTAAGTGGAAAGCATTTCTGTTGAACTCCAAATGTTGCTACCAATTTCTTCATATTGCATTTACATTGAATCTTGCTCATGGCTGTGACAGCTGATGTAATGCAATCTGTGTTCCTTTTCCATTTGTCTGGCAACTGTTTGGTTTATAAAATAAATTCTCTATATAATATTTTAAGGATGTGCTTGATTTCAATTATATATTTTTTTAATACTAGTCTAAGTTTTTGTTGTGTTATGACAGAGTACATCTAGAATAACTCTTCCAGCATCGAAGGAGTTATTCAAGATTCTCAGTACTACAGTTAGAGCAGGATTGGGCCCCGAGTGACGGGGTGAGTGGCTACATGCAGACACACCAGTGTTTTATACATCACCAAACAAATTCCTAATCATTAATGATTTATCTTCCTGTCAAATTGCAAAGTAACATTCTGCTCACCTACAAAAAAAAAAAAAAACACAACACGTTTTCTTTGGTACTGTTTGATAAGTGGCTTTATTCTCTTACCACCATATTTCCTTCCTCTCATTTATCCCTCCATTTTTCATCATGTCCTCCCTCGAGTGAGGCAAGAATCATATGTGTGGGATGGATTATCATGAAGAAACAGCACATTTCAATCAGTAAGCTAATTTCAATAGCTTTTAATTATACAGAGATAACATGCTATGTTCTAATACTGTTTGTTCACAATAAAGAGAAATATTAAACTTTTATCTAATCTTACACATAGTGAAAAGGAACTGAAAGACAGAGGAGCTTCAAGACCAAAAGTCACTACTGAAGAAGAAGCTGAGCTGACTTTCTTTTAACTGAAGTCGCATTCAGATTAGATGTCTCACGGACTGTTTCCTCCACTGGCAAATATTTCTGATGAATTTAAAGAAATCCTGGAAGTGTTCCCTTATGCTGAGAGATAAGGTTATTAATATGGAGCTTCTTGCTTTCCATGAAACTTTGTAGCTCCGAATTTATCAAAGTGGAGGGGAAGAAAGGAAACACATTGGGGAGAACGTTGATTAAAATTTTGAACTGGAGTCAGATTGGGCAAGACAGATATTGGCATAATTTTACTTGAGTCAACACAGATACTTTGAGCTGAATTCACAGTAGTTTTCAGAAAAACATACTTTTTAGAAAGGAACATCTCAGTAGAATAAACTAAATAACACAAGATCAAAGTCCATCTTAAACCTCAGCAAGCAAATATTCATTTAGAGGTAGAGATTTGTAAGGTTTTGCATCAGGAGAGACAACAACTCGCAGCTGCCCTTGGAAATCCTACAAGGGTACCCGATATTCAGAAGAGTAACTTGTGTTTTTTTAAGTACAACCGCAAAAACACTCACAGAAAGCCAGAATAAGGCTATATTTTCTCTTTGCAGTGGTAATGATGTAACTGCGCTTAGGAGGAAATGTTATTTTTTATTGGGAAGAAATATCCTCTGTCTTCAGTGAAGCCACAAATGTGCTTTGATCAACTTTAAAAACTTTCGGTGCAAGACTGCATTTAACTTTACTCACCTCATTAGGTCCACCGTATTGAGAATGATTGTATTTCAGTTTTTGCCTAACCATTTGCTCTAACTCCCTTCCTTACCAGTTTCATCCCATATTCCTTCTCCTCTTTGTCTTATTTTGCCCTCCAAACTGCATCACTTAGTTTGACTTCCTTCTATTTTCCTGTCTACCTAAATATACCACCAAAAATCATACGGATGCACGGTATCAACTGCTATGATGCTCTTCCTGCTTATGTGGTGACCACTCTGATTACGTCTAGTCTGGCTTGTCAGCTGTCTGGGGTGCAGTAATAGATCTATCCTATATTTAAACAGTGTCACAATGGAGATAGTTCTGTTTTGATCAACTGGCAGTGCTGTGACTCAGAAAAAAAAAAAAAAAAAAGACCACTCCAGAAAAATGCTTGCGTATGCACTTAAGCACCTGCTTAACTTGAACTGAAATATAAAAAAGTAAGCATGTCTGTAAACTGAGTATATGTTTAAGTGCTTTCTAGACCAGAATATGTGAATTTCTGTGACATAAGGATGTATGTTAGAATTTTGTTTTCTTTATTTGTCATTAGGTTTGAAACAACTAGTAGGTAAGCCACAAGACAGATCTTTCATTAATCAGAAGATACAGGAACACTTGAAAGGTAATTAGGCAAACTGTTTATAAGAACCAGGTCTAAAGGAAAGCTTAGACTCATAAACTATTTATACTAAAATGTCACCGAATTCTCAGATTGCAATGATTAACATAGTTATTTGTAAACAGGATGGATGATCAAACCCTTATGAAAATAGAGTGAAGCAAGCTTATTTTTTAATTCTTTTTTTTTTTTTTTACTGTTATTTACTCAGAAAATGTAATAGATATTAATACATTTAAGATCTTTGAGCACAGCAAAAATTTGCAAAAGCTGCCTTCTCTACTATCCTTCCCCCTCTGTCTATTCATGAAGTGATCATGAAATTTTCATGCCTTCCCTAATGCAAAAATGTTCACAATTTTTTTTTTTTTTTTCCCCAGGAAATAAACCATGGTCTGCAGTTCATTTATGAACAGTTCATTTTGAAGATCTTCAGTTCACCACGTGGTATTGTTTCTGTTCCAGGTGATTTATGGTATGGTATGTACCTAACAAATGCAGCATGAAATATGAACTCTATGAATCTTATATATGGCTGGAAATAAGCTCTTGGTAAATAGGAGAATTCTCAAACTTAAGGAAAGTTTGCAACTGGCTTTTTTTGACTGCCAAAACCCAAACAACAAGAAAGCGAATCATGCTCCTTAAAGCACTCAACACAGTGGTATTTCTGCATGCATGAGAACACAGATTGCTTATTCTCAGTGTTTATTGGTACGAACATTTTGAGGAAGCATGTACTGCTCTGTCTTCCTGTATGTGACTAGGGCCAGCAGGCTGCCAATGTCATCTCAAAGACATCCAAAGCTCTGCATTGTTGCTCTTGTAGTGACCTATTTGGAGAAGGCACAGTACCAACCAGACTCAGCCAGTATTGTGTCAACAGAGAGAAAACACAACAAATAGATGCATGGAAGACAGAAGAAATAAAGAAAAGACAGGAATGTGTTTTTAATAAGCAATCATACAACACAAATACTGAAAGCCATATTTATTAATTTTGGAACTGACCCACAGCCCACAGATGCCAATAGGATTCTTTATTTTAGCTTCAAGGAGTTTTGGTTGAGATCCTTGGTGGAAAGCTAGAAACAGCCAGATCTATCACAGAGAGGAAGAATGACCCACTAATGAGTGCACAAGGCTGTGAGTCAGGACGTGTAGCTGAGTCACATGCTTTACCCCAGACTTTCTTAGATCATGAGGTTACATCTATATGTAAACAGCATATTGGAGTGTAGATATGAATGACCTACTTGACCATGTGGCAGCTCTGAAACATAACATCAAGCTGGCACTTGACTCAGCATGATGTGGGGCTGACACAATTCTGCTTTCAGAACTGGGATTTTCTCTCCATGTAAACACTGTGATGCTTCACATGGACATACCACCTTGTCTGGTGATCTCAGACACATCTAGACCAGTGGTTCAATGTGAGCATGTCCACAGCATCACCGCAGAAACCACCACAGAGGGCTGTGGTCAGGTAAATCAGTTATGGGAGAATTCAGGGGTATGTTCATGAAGGCCAGCTGAAAAGATATACCATGAAAAAAACCCAAACCCACAAATTTCAGTCACAGAGAAAGGACAAAAAGACTCCTTATATTATGGAGAGGGCAAGTTTACAGCCGGTTATTACAGCCAGATTTCAATCAGATATTATTGTATGCAAATCCAACTGGGTTCAAAGAAAGATTAAGTTTTCTTCTTATCAGACTTTACTTTCAGGCTCAGAGGGGTGACAGGAAGGTTTCTACAGAGAACTTCAAAACGGTAAAAAAAAAATAGCACATTTCTCAAAATTATTTATAGAATCATATAATGGTTTAGGTTGGAAAGAACCTTGAAGATCATCGAGTTCCAACCCCCCTGCCATAGACAGGGACACCTCCCACTAGACCAGGTTGCCCAAGGCCATGTCCAGCCTGGCCTTGAACGCCTCCAGGGATGGGGCCTCAACAACCTCTCTGGGCAACCTGTGCCAGTGCCTCACCACCCTCAAAGTGAAAAACTTCTTCCTAATGTTTAATCTGAACCTGCCCTCTTCGAGTTTAAAGCCATTCCCCCTCATCCTATCACTATGTGCCCAAGTAAAAAGTCCTTCCCCTGCTTTCCTGTAGGCCCCATTTAGGGACTGGAAGGCCTCAATAAGATCTCCCCGGAGCCTTCTCTTTTCCAGGCTGAACAGCCCCAACTCTCTCAGCCTCTCCTCATAGGAGAGGTGCTCCAGCCCTCGGATTTTTAATAATTTATTTGAAATTGTTTTCTATTCTTTGCTTTTAAGTACAGATCACATATTTTCTATGTTGTTCTCTCCTTAAATCACCTGTGGGTTCCTTTCTACCTGTGTGTACGTAGCACCAGCAAAGTAACAATCCTGTCAGTTTTACATTTTTGAACTGAGTGTACAGAGCTTGAAAGTTAATTTCTGGGCTGTTTTGTATACAAAAATAGAGACGTGGATCAGGGTATATTTAGAAGAGTGGACAGGTCTGGTATGAGGTTCTAAACAGAGGCCAAAAAGGCTATCAGAGGTTAACCACAAAGAAGAGTTAGATTAAATCCTTCCTGGGATGACCCTAGAATAGTGTGAAAAGAATTAAATGCATTTAAAATAGAGGTGTCTTTAACAGAATCTGATCATTTTTACACTGCTTTGAAGTTTATCATATATAAGAAAATGGCTGTTTTGTAGACAGTCTGGAATGCTTTTTTTTCCTTTTAAAAATCATTAAAAACAAATATATGTCAAAATAGCACAAATAAAAAGAAAATTAAAAGGAATCTACTATCTGCTCACTGATAAGAGAATGGACTGTATGTATGAGTGTTGAATAAAGATTTCATAGCTTACAAATTACTGGAGTAAAAAGTAAAAGTAAAATTGCCCATAACTACTAACAATATCTTGTTTATTAATATTAATAATGAAACATTAAGGATAAATATATTTGAGGTCTAGACAAAGCTATCTGCTTTGGGGCAGATTAAATACGTGATTGTTCTGTGATAAAACCGTTAAGCGTTGTACCTTCTTGTGCCTGGTTGCTTCCAATCATTTTCTGTGGTAAATACATGACATATTTTACCGGGTCACTAATTTTTACTTGGTAACTGCAAGGCTTGCAGCGAGTTGAGGAGCAGTCACAACCCGGTGCTGCCTGACGACCTTTCTCCCCTACCCACTGCATCAAGTGACAAGGGCATGCCCCATATTGTGGGACTATCAAAGCTGAGATAAGCATGTACGCTCTGGCATTGCCTGGGACGACAACTTCTCTTCACCTTTCCATAAGCAGCACACAAGGTCAGGGAGCTGAAGAGATCTGAAACGCAAGGAATTTACAAGCCATCAGTCCTGCAGTGGGGAAAGAGGAGCTAGGGATTAACGGGAGAGACAAAACGTGCAAATTTCATTTGCCTACTCTCACCTCTCTCCCACTGTATTAGCACTACAACCTCTACACAAAGCTTCGTTTGCTTCACTACTGTTCAGTACCATTTTAGACTCCTGGAGTAGTGGAGATGTCGATAAGGAAGGGGCAGTATCTTGCCCCCACTGGAGCCGCAGATTGAGGACAAGAAAAGACGATCTTGTGCACCTTTGTGGCAACAGGCATGTGCATGAGGGCTACTGAATCCTGCTCTACCAGTCAGACATAAAGATCTCCTAACTTAACATTATGTCTTAATGTACCCTTCTATCTTCTCTCAAAATTTTATATTAGAATAACAAGTAAATGTGTTCAGCTTACAGTGGTCTGAGATTTTTGTAGCTTTTCCCTGTTATCCTTGAGGCTGGACCTCTTCAGACAGCTTAGGTCTTCCCCAGACTTTACATAGACAGTTGGATATGGTGACTTTGAGATCTTTCAGTGAACTCTTTCCCTGGTTTACCCTATCAGTTGTACAGGGCCTGGATGGAAAGAAACTGAAATGTCCTACTTTTCCTGTGTATAATGTCTCCTACTTTTTTCACTCTGTCACTCATTCTTTGGACGTCCACTTTAAGCACTGAGCTCTGCCACCACGCAGCCCATGGTAAAGGCCTGGGAATTAACCTGTGATGGAGGGATGGGACTGATCGTCTCCACAGTCCTTAATTTCCTATAACGTAACAGCCCCCACGGATACAGTTTGAATTCTTACAATTGTTTCTTCCCTCCCAACTTGGTCCCATGGTGTTTCTGAAAAACCACAGGACTCAGAAAAAAAAACACCATAAAATTCTTATGAGCGGTGTTGTGTTAAAGTCAAGTTAAAAGACTGATCTAAGAACAAGGACTTTTTGCAAAATAACAAGTTGCTTCACCTAGGTTGTATCTGTTTTAGCAACCCACGCTAATCTTGTTTAACTCCCATGAAAAGTTAAAGCCCTTACACATCATTCTTCCCCCGGCTTGGTGTGGGAGTTTCTAAAACTTTTGCAAAGCATGGAAATTAAAGGTGTTTGAAAAACACATGGCACCGGAGCGGTACACTGCAAACGCTGTCACAAATTTGTCATTCTAAGTGATGGATTATATGTATATCCAGGGAAAAAGAGATTGAAAACAGCAACATTACCAGAGTTCCGGTTATGGATACATCATTTTTTTTCTGACCCAAAGAATAAGACTCCTTTTGTTAGACAATGGCAGGCAGCAGAATATATCAGTGTACTACATCATGAAATGAAATGGTTAAATGTCAGGTCAACAGATGGAAGAGAGGCTGCAGTGTGAGGTGTGAGATGGGAAGAAGTGGGGCTTCCCAGCTGCCTCAGCAGCCTCAGGAACTGAACATCTGACCAGCTTCACGTGCTGCTCAAGGGGTACAATACAGGCAGAGAAGAGTCAAGCAGAGGTGGACTGAACAAGTCTTATGTAAAAGTATGGGACATGCCTGATCTGGAACATAGCTGTATGTTCCCTGGGAAGTGGAAAGAGACCAATTTTTTTTCCACAGAAGCAAAAACCATGCTAATGGGATGGGTCTGTTGCCATTCTAGGCTGGAACTGAACTCATTATCTGACAAAATAGCCTACAACATTGGACCTCGATCCTTCTTTGTCTGCCTCTCCTTTCCATGACATATATCACTGCAGATGAAAGAACTGTAGGACTGATGTCATGAGTGGTGAAGTGGGGAAGACAGTTTGAGGGTTTCAGAATACTATGAAAACTTCACTAGCAAAGGGTGGACAACTGGCTTGGACAGGTAACATTAATGGATTTTAAGCAGGTTTAGAGGTAACAGCTGTTGAATCAGTTCCACCCTTGAGTTATGTCCTTACAGCTTTTCTAGTTTAATACTGGGTAGGACTGACAAAAGTGGAAAAGGCTGAGGAGGTATGGACTGAACTCATCCAGAATTGATGAAAGAACTAGAAGGTTTGAAAAAGAGACTGGTGGGAACATATGATAGGAGCAAACTGATTCTTTCCTCCCACCTTGCTATTTCATAAAAGTCAGAGATGCAAGTGGCTTTGTCAAACAGCTGAGTGAAATTCAGAATATATCAATTTGTAATAACTTTCCTAGTTAATCTGAAAATCTGGATTTCTGTTAGAATAAGAAACTGGACTTAAAGAAAGCAACTGTTGAATCTGCCGTATTTCCAAGTCTTAGTTTGCCTTTTCTAAGTTTCAGAGGGATTTGGTACTTTGAGACTTAACTCACTTCTACAATTCAGATACAAAGTATCACAGTATCACAGTATCACAGTATGCTAGGGATTGGAAGGGACCTCAAAAGATCATCTAGTCCAATCCCCCTGTCGGAGCAGGAACACCTAGATGAGGTTGCACAGGAAGGCGTCCAGGCGAGTTTTGAATGTCTCCAGAGAAGGAGACTCCACAACCTCCCTGGGCAGCCTGTTCCAGTGCTCTGTCACCCTCACTGAGAAGAAGTTTCTTCTCAAATTTAAGTGGAACCTCTTGTGTTCCAGCTTGAATCCATTACCCCTTGTCCTATCATTGGTTGCTACTGAGAAGAGCCTGGCTCCATCCTCATGACATTCCCCCTTTATATATTTATAAACGCTAATAAGATCACCCCTCAGTCTCCTCTTCTCCAAACTAAAGAGACCCAGCTCCCTCAGTCTTTCCTCATAAGGGAGAGTATTAGTCCTTACTCTATTCCTTCATTATTGTTCTTTCACTATTTCATCCTTTGTCAATATGTATTCTACAACTCCTCAGTAGTTTATGATAATCCATTGACTGTTAGCGAAATAAGCTCTTGAGAATGTTCAAAGCTGATATTGCTCATTTCTGCAGTAGTTATAAACAGAGCATAGGTGCTGAGGGCCAAAGCTGGTGTAGCAGTTTCTCAGTGACGTTAGCAAGGCTATTACCTGCTTTTTCAATGAAGCTGTATTGACAAATGAGGAGTTCATCTGTCAGTGACCAGCGGTACCATTTTTCTTTGCCTTTTGTAACTTGCTTGAACTCAGAGCAAGAGGTCACTCATCACTCTCTTTGACCATTTGGGCAAGCAAATGAGAAGCATGATTTCGGAAGTAAATCTTTAGCAACTGTCACATATTCCCCTTCTTGTGTTGATGTTAGTAGAGGAACATGTAGAGACACTTTATCATGTTAAGCAACATGGCCACAAAGCTGGAACTATATAACAGGTTATTAGACCTAAAGAATACTCAGATGATTTGAAGGTCAGTGGGGTTTTTTTTTGTTTTTTTTTGTTTGTTTGTTTGTTTGGTTGGTTGGTTGGTTTGGTTTGGTTTGTTTGTTTTGTTTTAAATAGCACGTAGGAGGGAATGGACATTAACAGGTGACTAGATTGAACATAAAAATGAAATAGTATGTCCACGCACAAATTAGTTTTCAACTACAGTTATAAATGTAATAGTTTTGTATGGGGAAGAAAGGTAAATACTCCTATATTTGGTTTTGCTGTCATTTCATAATAAAGTTCATTTTTAACTGTGGATGAAACTCACTGAGAAAAATCCTTCTTTCTCTGTTCTATGAATGTCATGTATTTGTATTTCAATAACCCCTAGAATGAATCTCTAACCAACTGAGACCTCCTGATTGCAGTGTGTCTACACACATTTGGAAAATTATGGTCCCTGCTTAGAGTTTAATGGTAAAATTAAGCGCTGTAAATGATTGCCACTTAATTGACTTCCATGTAGACTTCCTCATACAAGATTTCTCTTGGTATATAAACTAGAGGAGAATTTGTCCCAGTGGATGTATACAGCAATATAACTTCTTGGATATTTAAGTATGTACCACGGGATGATGTAATCTGAGATGATACACCAAATTATGCTTAAAATACATTATACTACATAGAAGAGAGGCAATTATTTGAAAATAGATACCAATGGATTTATTAGGAAAACAGGCATGTGGCAGTGGACAAAATCTCAGGCATAAAGAAAAGCCATCCTCTGTTATATCAGAGGCTATATATAAGCCTTATATCTTATTCAAACTTTTATTAAGTGCCACCTTTAAATAAAAAAAGTTGCTGTTTTTCCTTCCATTGCTATTGCTGAATAAAAGCTTACCTTTTAGGGGTTAGAAAAAACTGGTTTTTTGGCTGGTTCTAGGTTGGGCCTATATCAAAGTTTAGACAGTTTTCTCAGCTCTTACAGTGCCATCAAAAGATTCTGTTTTTTTTCTATATCATATGTAATAATAAGAGATCACAGTGCTGGAATTTGCTTAATGTTTCATTGAGCTTTGTTAAAAATCCCCATCCTACAGTCTCACGCTTTAGAACTAATTTTAAACACAGACTCCTAAAGATGTGCAGACTCCATGTAATTTTCAGAGCCACCTTATTTCATCTGTAATTGAAGATGTCTTGTTTTGATTTAAGAAAAATAAAATAAAAAAAAGCTTGTAGACATTTTCTCCCTGGAAATCATATTTTCCATGGAGTGAAATGTACCATATTAAATCAATCTACGCATCCAGACTTTCGAATTCAATTAAAATGTTCGAGTTTTTTTTTTTTTTTTAAGACAGAATAATAGAAACTTAAAAACAAAAGAAAGGCAAACATGTTGCTAAAAAAAGATAAACATTTTCTGACTAATAGTTGGAAAGATGATCACACATGAGAAAAGATTGCTTGCAGGACAAAAAGGAATAGATTTATGAATATGAAAGGATACAGTATATTGTTTTATGGTGCCCAGTTTTGTGTCCTCTCAAGTGACTTCTCAATTGATAAAGGGGCTGCAGTTTTATGAACTGCAAAAGACTTTCAGTTGTGTGTCCAGTAATTTTACCCTTTCTTTGTATTGATTCTAATCATCTTGAAAACATGACTGAACATTAGTATGCAATTACAAAGCTTTTACTTTTTCCTTGGTTTTGGTTTATCTTTTTCTTTTTTTCTTTTTTTTTTTTTTTTTACCTATAGTCTTTTTAAATTACGTGATCTTTCATATACAAAATCTTTGAAACTCTTAAGCCTGTTTTGGTATTTGTTGAACAAATATCCTGGTTTTAATTTATATTTTATTTCCATAAATGTTATTTCATAACTAGTCATGCGTTTTTGGAAGCAGTTGAGGTGCTGATTTTTTAAAATAGTCCTGATTCCTCCAAGTGTCCAAAGCTAGACAGTTGGCTGCCATTGAAAAATCAATCCATCAGTGGGATTTAATTGCCTAAATATTTTTGAAGAAATATGTCTTTGTCCTTGCATATTGTTATCGCCTCCACAGAGAACTCCACATGTGTGCAGTTCTCACTGATGTTGGAATAGCTGCACGCTGAAAAAGACAGACTTTCTACTTATGTAAACAACTATCATAACATCTTTTTTCCCTTTAAGGATTTATGACATCTACTTTCAGAATCCTAATCTTTCCAAATGGGAGACATATTTGATCCTTTCCTGAAACAACGTGTGTCAAAATTCATTCAATAAGATAACAGGCAAAACATCAGTAAAACTTCCATAAAGTACTACAGAGTAGCAAAGCAGAAACCGACAGTATACAACAACTTTATACATCCAATTTACTACTGAAGAAAATATTAAACTATTATCAAAAGAGTCTCTTTGCTGAACTTTTCTTGTTCATCAAAAGATATTATGCTTCTTGGAGCAAAAGGTGTGAAAGACCCATCGGCACAGAACATGACAGAGAGAATTAGTGTTTTTAGAAACTGAACAGACAAATAATTAATTTTCAGTAGGAAACTATGCTTAAAGTCTTACCACATAAATGGGGACACCTTTGTGATAAAGAGAAAGTGACTCACAGTGATTTTTGTTGACTTGCTTAATTTGTCAATTTTTTATCAAAGTTAGTGCTACTTCATCTCATTTTTTGGTACCAAATGCTTTCCATTTCCCTGACTGACACTGTGAAACGTTCTGCTAATTAAAATGAACAATAAATTTCAAAATCAAAATTCAGCAAGGAAAAAAAGCTAAAATTCCTAAAGAATCTAAAGAAGTATTCTATCAATCAGTATGTTTATAAGTAGAAAACAAAAATAAAGAGCTCACTATGCCATCAGCATAGTATTACATCAACAGTCCTTTTAAAGATTCATTAGTGTTTCATCACCAAAGGTTGACTTGTTGCTGTGTTTGAGTTGCTTGAATGTCAATGGTGAGATGAAATGAATATACCAAGAGGTGAATAGTTCTTTTATACTTAACCAGAGGGTAGAACCAATGAGTTTTAAATCCAGGAAGAACGCAGATCTACTTTACAAAACCTTGTTTAACAGAATTTTTGTTCTTCTAATTAACTCCAGGCCCCCCAAGTTGAATAAGATAAATGTGCAAGGAGAAACGGTGCTTTTCCCAGCTGTCTGTAGGCTTCATTTCTTTAAGTTTCTAGGTCTGATTTTGACCCCAGTCACATTGTTTTTACACCAAAAACAATTAAACGTGTTCAAGGGAAGCACTCCCACCCTACTTGTGTAAAAAATAAAAAAAAAACCAAAACAACAAAACAAACTACAACCTAAAAGCCTGGGTGCTCCCCTGATCTGTGATTTCCAGAGGAATTAACAATTACAGGCCAGATGATAGGCCGCACCCGCATGGGAATAGGAAGCATTCGGAGCTGTATTTGTTCCATTAAATGTCAGGGAAAGGATTTCCTTACGTGGAAGAACGCAAACTCTATATCATTCCTACCTCAAGTATGTAGCATATCTGCCCTTTAAAAGCAGAAGCTTGAGCAGAAGAGTAATTACAACCTCTTTTAGCTTGTCCTTGTTCCGGAGTAGCACGGTACTGCTAGCTATCACCATTTCTTAGGGGGCAGCCGTTTGCAGGAAGGCCTTCAAAGAATTTTAAGCTCCTTTTGGACACCTTTTGGGGCTGGAAGAGAGGAATAGGAGGTGGCAAAATTTATGGGTTACATTCAGCTTCCATCATCCGCTTTTCATGTGGTGCAGGGGAGAATTGCACGGCAACATTCTCCAAACCCTTGGCATGTGTCAGCCTGCTCGTTTGAGGTTCTTGGAAACATTTTTTCAAGGTCTACCACTATAGATGACATGGGGTGTATATCAGATATAACTGTTTATACCTCTGCTACAGTGTATGGCACAGACTAAACATGCCTTGCACAGGTTCTGAAGAAGTACAGACTTCTGCCTACAGACTGGAATATCTTCCATGGCATGGAAGTCTTGCTTCTGTTTCTTGTTGGTAACAGGATTTCTGACTCACAGGGTTTGTCTGGTTCCGCTGAGCAATGTAGTTTTTTCTTTCTTGGGTTAAATGATTGAAAAGTCATCACAAAATTATAAAGATGTAAGTAATACATGGTTTGTTTGCCCTAACTTTTCTGTAACCTGTTCATTACACTTTGTGAGTGACATCCGCTAAAATATGGTCACGGCAGGCAGAATTCTTTCCATACTGAGGTTAATTAGAAACAATGTTTTAAAATGTGCTTCTAGGTAGCTGTAAAAAGAAAATCTTTCTAGCAAAGCAGCTAGACACCCTCGCTAGCAGATATAAATATAAAAGCTGCTCAGCATGCTCCATGTACAACAACAGTATTCATTACAACCAACAACCAGCAAATTAGACAAATTAAAACTTAATTGTTTGCCCTACTAACAATTGACAACCCTTTGGACTCTTCAGTAGTTGTAAACACTTCAAAGAAAGGTGGACTTTACAGAATACCATGAAAGTCACCAAATGTAAATTATGCATGCGTCTGACAGCCTGAAAAAAAGAATGAAAATGGCAAAAAATCCTTACTGCATGTAGAAGCGCTGAATAAGACTCTCTCCCTCCAATCTAGCAGGATAGTCTGAAAATTCTCTTTTTGTACATTTTGTTAACATTTTTCTCGCTTCCCAACCCTCCATGCTTAAATGCCTTGCAACGTTGGGACCTAAAGCTGGTAGATGAAGGTTGCAGATATCCTTGCATTAAAACTGTTTCATTCATCAGTTCTTATAAATGGAACCAGGATGAGGTTTTGGTAAGAAGTGCTTTCTTTACATGTCAATCTACTTTTTCAGTTTTACAAACTTATGCATCATTTGCAGTAAGTACGCAGATCAGTATTTGTATAAACAAATTAGTTTAATACAGTGAAATATTGCCATATTTTTTTCAACATAAGCATGCATTTTGGAGTATAAAAGCAAACAAATTCCCAATTTAATTTTTATTTCACTTCATCCTTTTTGCATTAAAACAGCTGTTGGAACACATGCATGAATCAATCACTTATGCATGAAGAAATATGATTTTGTATTTTGTGAACGAGCAAAGAATAGTCTAAAACAAAAGGGAAAGCCACATTGGCTATGTAAATAATGTAAACGCCTTATGGGAAAAGGAAAAAAAAAATCATTTGAAGAAATTGGGTTATGATATACTTCAAAATGACCAACCTATTTAAGTCTTGCCAACTCAAATATTGCACACTATATACAATTCATTTGGGAAAAATCAATTAATTTCCTAATGTTTATGCTTCATAACAGTTGCAGAATTTCAGCAATGATTTCGTACTTCTAATGTCTCCATCAGTTCAAACAATACTTCAGTGAACTTTTCACTGCAAAGACAAAAGTTGGATCAGTGGGGATTTTTGAAGAATTCTCCTACCTCAGCATTACGGTTATTCAGAGTAATCAAAGATGTTCCCTTTGCAAGAATTTTTTTTGACAGCACTAACTAGCCCGAACTTTCTTGGAATTCTTTGTGTCTGTATATTTAAGCTTCTGCTATGCTTTTGTTTGGAAAGTTATTTGTGACAATGGGTAAAAATGTCCTTTTTCTGATTCATTCATGAGCAGGAAAATATATCTGTTTTAAGACTTGATTAAGCAGACGCATAACAAGAAAACAGTTATATTCAAGTTTACTGTAAACTACATATGAAAGTAATGGCTACTCACTGGATAACTATTTGTCAGGACACCTCTGAAAATACAGAGTTATGTCTTAAATCTCTAATAGCTTGTTATTTAAACCCTGCGAGAAAACATATTGGTTACAGTCATCTGAGATTATTCATTAAGTGAATTAGTAGTTTCAAGGTAGATGGAAACTTTATGATCATTACAAAGAATAACAGAGAGTTTAATGAGATTTCCTTTGTTGTTTTGGGGCAATTTGAAATAACCTGAAAGGAACTGGTATCCCAAGATTTAAGAATAACTTTCAGGTAATTGAATTTGGAGGAAAATTATTTAACAAAAAATGTTAGTAAAGTGAAATGAGTACTCTGAAACACTTGTTAGATTTTTATGAATATAAATATAAATATATATAAGGACAGATATATGTATACATATGCATATGTATATTTTGTTCTGATCATGGTTATATGCAACTATGATGATTTCCTGACAAGCTCTGGAGTCACCCATTTCCATTTTTCCAAGAAATAAGGACATTGACTATTCTGAACAGTTTTGGCAAATGCCCCAAATAAACAGAATATACATATTAGAGAATAATCTCATGTTTAATATAACTCTTCAGACTGGTAACGTTACTAGACCGAGTATACCAGTGAAGATGCAGATGTACAAATATGTCTATCCAGCAGCCTCCCTGGGTTCTGTTACTTTAAACATTTTTTTCTTTTTTTTTTTTTTCTTTCTTTTTTTTTCCCACCTAAAGGAACTGTATACCTAGTTTCCATGTACATTTCTATTCCTTTGGGCTTAGTTCTTGAAATTAATCAGGATTTGCTTCCTTGGCATGAAAGGAAGAATAATTTGGGTTTATATTTGAATCTCTTCTGATCTTAATAGCTCATTAGGCAGCATTCAGCATTTCTCATAACAAGTTCAGCAGGGCACCAAGCGAAGGTATCTGGCAGCAGGTTGAAAACAAAAGAGAGTAGTACCTTTTTTCACCTAATGAAAATTTAAATTGTGAAGCTCACTGTCACAGTGTGTTGTGAAAATGAAAAGTCTAAATGAGTTAAAGAAGGTAATAGCCACAGTTTAATGGAAGCAAAGTTTTTTGAGGGCTGCCAGACAGAAGGATGAGATGCACCTGCAGTCCAGAAGCCAGGGGAGGTGCCACAGGGCAGAGCATTTTATGCTCACACTCCTCCTCTGCTGACCACAGTCATGGGCTGGACGCTGCCACAAGATCAACTCTGCTCTAACTTGAACGACTCCTCTCATGTTTTTATCATATCTACTGAAGCTAAAGGTAAAAGTACAGTGGTTCTGCTCAGCCCCAAGTAAGATGAATGTATTAACATCTAAGGTGAGAGATGGATCAAAAGTAATTCACTCAAATCATAGTTGCACTAGTTAATTAAACTAGTGCAACAACTATTACTTGAAGTGAATGGAGTGTGAGGTACTTCCCTTGCAGCCGCCATTGTATACTGCTCTGGACCAATGACATACCCCCTTTTAAAATACCTGTGCTTACTACAGTACCTAATGCTTTTGAACAGCACTTTAATCAACATTTAACCAAATGTAGTAACGAGACGGTGTTTTCTTATAGGTACTGCTAAACGATGTAATATTACTTCCTGTAGCTATGGAGACCTTTGCTCTCGTTAGTGCTGCTATTCCATTTGACTGTAACCCTGAATAATCTTTAAAGAATGTTTTTAGTCATGGGCCCTTCACCTTCTGGTGATTTCATCCAGATACAATTTCCACAGGCTTTACTGGGTTAGACAGAATAAAAGAAGGGACCATCTGAATAAAATAAAATGTCACCATTAAATTGGCTTTTGTAGCTTAAGGTATAATGTAATGATATTTTCCCAACAGCTGCTTTCAGTTGAATTCGAAGTTTTGAAAACCCTTTGCATCTGATTCAAGTAATAAAATGCAGGTTGTGTTACTTCCTCCTTCTGTGTCGTATACAATAAGCAAAACATTGATACTTTACATGCAACTGGTGGTCATTAGGAATTTTTACTGTATGTTAACATTATTTGCTGACCTCAACATCTGATGAATGAGTCACCCAATGAAAAGTTTGCTTAAAAATCAAGAGGTGGATGGATGTAATTTTGGAATTAAGCAATTCAGTATTTTTTCTAATTTCTGTTGCCTACAAAATTTTATTATCTGTAACTTATTGTTTATATTTTCATTTCTTTCAGCTTTTACAACTAGATTGGAATAAAATGAGTGCAATTCTACATATCTTTATGTGTTGCCTTTTATGCCAAGAGACTTTAAGTACAAAGTAGACAAAGGGATCACTCCATCAAGCACTGAAGTACAGCCATCCCTGAGGTGAAATGTAGTAACTGCTTGTCAGTGTATACAACCAATACGCAAGAATATATGATAGGGAAGGGAGAATAAGCATCTTCTTAGGAATTTAGTGAGGCAAAATCAACACCTGAGGCTGAAATAATATACCACAGTCCTTAATGATAATCTTTTGTGAAGCTCACTTCTTCGTTTATCTAAAAGCACGGAACTTCATCCTTCATCATATGTTCCTTACTAATACTGTACAAATATTGAATGTTTTCTAAACAAACAAGAAAGATGAAGATTTTAAAGAAGGAACTAGTCCAAAGACATGAATGTCAGGCTCAGGAAGAAATCCAGTTCTTCCACTTACATCTTCTGCACTTTCTACCACCTCCAGTAATACCCTCGTTCACTATGACCAGCATCCTTGATTCCAAAGGAAGACTTTAACCATCTTATTCAGCATTTGCTAAGAAAAATTGATCACAAGGCATTTTATGGTATACTGACATGAAGACTTTAAGTAGTAGGGGTTGGGAAGACGAAGATGGTTTCAGAGGTATCTGAGAAACAGCGGAAGAACTGATGAATGACATGAGAAAGCAAGAACCATGTTCTCGTACAAACTATGGGGCACAAGAACAGGAAAACAAGAAAGTATTGTCCAGTAAAGTCAAAGTGAAAGAGAAACAAAGCAACTAAAAAGGTTCATGAGGAATACAGGAAGAGGAGGGTGTGAACAGATGAAAAATATGACTCAGAACAGCAGTAGAAGAAAGGAATGTAGACTTCAGAAACGTGGGAGGGAAAGAGATAAGGAATGTGCACAAGACAGAGTGCAGGAAGACTGTGGAGTGTGTGAAATGCAAGGAGAAAAAAAAAAAAAAAATCGCAGTCGTGTTTTCCTAGGTCACTTTTGATCCAAACTATTGAAACGACAAGCACAAAGCAGCCCTGTTTTCATGGAGAACAACTTACCTACTGAGGTGACTTTTCTGTTGCTTTTTCTGTTACCTGGTTTTCCCTGGAGGACGTGACAGGTTAGTACTAGCTCAGGTCCTTCTAAATGAGCTGATGCATTTGCCACACTGACAGTTCTTCACTCCAGAGGGAATGCCACTGCATGAGGCGATCTCATTACAGAAATTAGCATTTAGTGTGACTCAGCTACCTTCATCTTAGAAATAGCAGAAAGAGACGCAAGCCTTAAAAAGATACAGTGGCATCCCTAAAGGAGCACTTTAGGGAACTTCTTCATGACTGTGTTTCAATTAGGCTTTAATAACTGGTGAACGACTGCTTATGCTACAAAAATGCAAAAATGCAAGAAACTGTCAGTGAGAGAATGCAAGATCAAGGAAATTAGGAATTATGAAAAGTCAAATACATATCAATGCTCTTCAGAAATTTCAGGCTTAGATTTCTAAAATTTTATACAAAACATTCCCCTGCCCCATGCCTTACCCTAGCTTCGGTTTATATGTGCTCATAATCTTTAGTCTCAATTGAAGTTTTAATTTATTTTGTATCCAATGGCAGGAAGTGAAATACAGCAAAATCATGCCCGATTTTCATTGGAAACTTTATAAAGAAATAGTTTCTGTCTCAATGACAATGAAAACTATAAATCCCTCAGAATCCTAGGAGTTTTACCAGGCTTTCACAGAAAAAATCTACAGCTCTTATTGTTCCAAACTATGTGTCAACAGGTGTATGAAAGTAGTCTAATATTCATTCACTTTTAAAAAAATCTGACTTGAAAAAGTGTTATTTTTGATTTTGCCATAAAAATTTTGGACTAAAAGAAATTAACCTTACAAAACTATCCCTGTATAATTAAAAGTATTTGAAATGAAAGAATTAGCATAAGAATTTGCTACAATCATTTTCACTGAATTTTCAGGGACACAAGAAGTCGTGTGCATATCTGCCCAAACGCCAACCTTTTAAAGATTTCCCTCTCAAAAAACCTCCTCTAATCTAATAGCAACTGTTCAATGATTGTGCTAGTTTGGCCTGGAATAAAGTTAATTTTCTTCATAGTAGCTCCTATGGTGCTATGCTTTGGACTTGTGACATGAGTGATGTTGCTAACACACTGCCATTTCATCTGTTACTGAATAATACCTACACAGCATCAAAGCCTTCTCTGTTTCTCATGCTGCACTGCCGGTGAGTAGTCTGGGGGTACACGAGAGCAGGGACAGCTGACCCCAACTGACCAAAGGGATATTCCTCCATACCATATGATGTCATGTTCAATAATAGAAGGTAAGGGGGTGGGGTGTGGAGTTTTCTAGGGACTGTTTGAGCATCCATTGGCTGATGGGGAGAGATGGCCTTTACATCACTTGTTTTACTTCGGGTTTCTTTTTTTCTCCCCCTTTTATTTATTTTTTTTTTCTCCTTTACCTATTAAACTCTTTATCTCAGCCCGTGAGTATTCTCACATTAGCTCTTCTGTCCGTTGAGGGGAGTGAGTGAGCAGCTGTGCGGAGCTTAGCAGCCTACCGGGGTTAACCAACAACAGGGATATAAATATTTCCACTGATCAATGAAAGTATTCTGGTATTTAAGAATTACTGATGTTGATTATGCTCATCATGCACAGAAAAAAAATAAAATCACCTTTCTTCTAATGATTGGAGTTTTTCGTAATCTTCATATTAGTACAAGTATTCATCATTATGCATTGTAATTGCTAAATAGACCTTAACCTACATTTAGCTGATTGTTTCCTGTTAAACATTTGCAATACTTCCAGGTCCTGCTGTGATGTTCTGGTGTCACAAAAGAGGGTAAATCGCATCATATTTATTTTGGTCTTTTTCACTGTAAGACACTCAGCAGAAATAAAGTGACTTTTTTTTTTTTTTTTTTTCTTTAACAGGTAGAGATAGAAGTTTTGGAAGTTAGCACTTCTGTTCACCAGTTCAGTACTGTATTTGGTAAGGGTCACTATAGAAATACTATTGTTTGAAAGAAAATCTCAAAGGAGAGAGATAAAGAGTGGGAGGATCCAAAATCTAGTTTAAACACCTGGAAAAAATATCTCAGATAGTAACACTCAGAAGAAAATCACAGAGTTGTCAGGATCTTCTTTAAGAGATTTCATTTTGCTATGTTTCAGGCCAAAAGACTTAAATTCCACCCAAAAACCATCCAGAACCAAATTGAGAATCAATCAACCCATGTGCACACCCATCTTCTCTGGTTTTGATGGAAGTTTTCTTTACCTATATCACTGTATTTTTTTTCCCCCTTAATTTTTGTTACAGTAAATGAGAAAATTATTTAATTATTTATATATATTTTCCCCCTTTCCACATCAGGATGCTTTAAAACAAACACACAAACAAAAAAAAAAAACACAAAAAACCCCACACCAAAATAGTGAAAGTCAAGAAGAAAATAAATTTCACCAAGAACATGAAAATTAAGAACACAGTTAAAATGTGTAACTATGCTATCAAATCGCTCTGATTCTGGTTCAGTGATGGCCCATGGTACATGTAGATTAAGCTATGAGTTGCTTTCTTCCCTAAAGAACCTGACCTGAGGGGATGTCGGGATGGACACCTTCACCCAAAGCAGACTATACTCCAGAGGGCTTCAGCTGGTGGGAAGGAAATGATCTCTGGTCCTCTTGCCTGAGGAGCATAGATTTCAGCAGGCAAAACAACAACCTAAACAGATGACTTGAGTGCCAAAACGACTTGGGTGATTTTCCCTGTCTCTACACTTGGGCCCCAAACAACCACCCATCCTATCCTTTACTTGAGGGATGGGCTCTGCTTGGACTGTCATCAGTGGTGACATATTCCTCTCAAAAGTACCTATGAGAAGCCAGCATTTTCCTCACACACACACAAAAGAATGCTCTGTCAAAATGTTCCTGCCAAACTTTGTGCAAAATCATTTTAAAAATATTGGGGAAAGCCACAGTTAACCAACAAATGTTGATTAAGCAGTCGAGTGGTTATTAATGGTATTATTACAGCTGCTGGTATTATGGAAGGATTATGTTAGTGATTTTTCAAAAAACAGCGTCTGCAGAAAATGCTTTCTTTGTGATCAACTAGGAAAAACTCTCAACAGGTGTTAAAAATGGCATACTACCATTCACGGCACCTAACCTTGTCCCTTTAAAGCAAATAAAATATAATTGCTCCATTGCAAAAATATGTAATGAATCAGAAATTAAATAGTTCAAAGAGAGGAAAGGATTGATGGTGGATGCTCACACTTTCTGTCTCCATATATATCACTTTTTTATGTATACTTGTTGAAGCTTTTTTCCCCATGCCCTTCTACTCTTACAAATGAACTGGCAATTTACATTATTGCACCTGAAGCGTACAATATCCCTCCTCATCTATGAACACATCCTGCAAGAAGATGCCTGATGTCATTCTACCAGATCCAGAGCTTATATTCAAAGATTCTGATCCAAAATCCACTGAAGACCACAGAAAAACTACTTTTCTTGAATTTCAGGGAGGTTTTGATCAAGTCTAGAAGTAAAGAACTGAGAGGTTTGTTTCCAACAGCAAAAAGCACAAGAAAGTTTCCTGTGAACTTCCTACTTTTCCTTCCGTGCTCCTGCATGAAGGAATCTGACCAAGTAACTGCACCGTTCCTTATTCCTTTTTTTTAACACAACCTTGTATTTATCTTAATGAATCTGATTTTATCATTCTTATCCTTGTATCTCTTCCGTTTATTCTCTTGCCCTAAGATATGCCTTCAACAACCACAGTTAATTCAGTGGCTATGAATCAGTGGAGAATATTACACCTTATCTGATTTAAAATCTCTCTAATGTGACATTGCTTCTCAGCTAGTGTCTTATATGACTGACCACCATACCTCTCTGACATGCGCAGATTTGGGAATGGAGTGCTGTTACATGACCCTCACTTGACACACTGACTGCCATTTAACAATTTGTCATTAAAGATCGCTTTCCACATTTGGTTATTCTTGACAATTATGCATTCAGATTTCTCTAGATTCCCTCTGAAATTATAATTTGTAAATTTAGTCAATGCCTCATTAAAATTATACATTATTTGATGACACAACAAATCTGTTAGAGGAATTGCCTTTTGAAAATATCATGCAGATGTACATTTTGTACCATGCAAATCAATTAGGAGAACATATTGCTGATAAAGGATCCCTCTAAAACGGGATTAATAGCCCACTTTTATTTCAAAAGTAAGTTGAACATATAAATTCATATTTCTGAAGAACTGACATAATAGAGAAGCAAGACCCACAGGGATATTAATAATTCTGTCATCAAAGCAAGTTTGATTATTGTATTTACAACGTGATCTGCAGCCACCCTTGAAATGATGAGGAGAAAGCAAAACACTGAAAAACGGCTCACAAAGTTGGCACTACACATGCTATGCAAGCCGTGAGGGGGATGTGAGCAAGTGACACTGATTCCAGCATATTGCAACAGCAAAGTGATTAACTCCACCATAATAATAATGTTCTTTTAATGCATCTTTCAGGGGTGTAATTATAACTAGTATTACTAAAGTGCCAGCTGAGACCTATTATTCCTTGTACCATGTGCTGTGCTACAGACACAATAAAAGAGAGCCACTTCATACTATTACAAGATGTGGATACATGCCATCCCCTGCATGTCTGTGTTTCTGTTCGTATGGAAAAGGCACATGCTAAATGAAGGTCTGTGGTGAACTTTAACTGGTTCCAGGATCTGGAAACTGGGAGATCAAGGCTGCACTACAGAGCACATTTGCACTGCTGCAGAATGAAAGAGGTTTCTTTCCCACTCCGTTTTTCATACGCTATACAGAGACTGAGAAAGTTGTTAGTTTTCCTTTTTCCATCATGGCAATTGTATGATAGTGTTCGCTTTTCTAAAGCTTGCAGAGAAATGCTGTGAGATTAAACCCTAAATGTTTTCACGTGTTAAAAAAAGAAGAAAAAGAAGAACACGCACACACCTCCCCAAACTGTCCAAGGATCTGGTTAGTCAGCCACCAAATCCAGCAGTGGTGCCGGGTCCTCCACTGTGTAAAATGCTCTCAGTCCTACTGAAGGTAACGGCAACGTTTATTTGTGCCAGCTGGGGATCTGGCCCATGAGGCCATAACACAAACAGGGTAAAAAATCCCATCAAACTAAGCATAATACTTATAATTTAGTCTACCTCCAAGGGCTCCCGAGCTAATAAAATCTGAATTGAGAGCAGGGACATAATTAGATGTATTTGTGTCATGTTTAATTTTATCAATGATATGACTAATTGGCCCCTTTTCTGTCTGTTTTCATTGTTTTTAGGCTTGACTCATTTTTCACTTGTACACTTGCCAGGGGTTTGGTGGCATTGCTGCTCTCTGGAGTTAACCTCTGCAGGAAAGAAACATCTCTAGATTTGCACCAGAGCAGCTGAGAAGAGAAGGGTGGGTTCACCATTCATTACTGACCTGCTTCTACATTCACTGTTGCCATTGGAAAATGAAATATTAGACTGCCACACTATTTAAATTTTTACTTATTTTTAGTATTCTGAAGTAAACTTTACTGATTTTTCTGTGCCCATAATTTTTTAAAACGTATGACCACAGTGAAATAGTAACAACTGTTAAGTGTACCGATCTGAAAAGCAGGAAATTTCTTTCCTATGTGGAGATCATATTGCTCTCTTGAATTCCGCATGTTCCTCCGCTCTCCGCTACTTTACAGTGTGTGTAAAGTCCATACCGTATTTGAAAATTTGCCCCACTGCTGGTTTGCATTCCAGCATTCTGATAATAATGAAAGAATTGTTTATCAATTTATTCAGCATTCTTGTTACAAGTTAAAGTAGATTGCTAAATTGTTTGGTAGGCATTTATTTTGAATGTGAACTAAACAGGAACTTACTATATTTGATTTCACCTTATATATATCATGTAGAAGAAACATAATATCCACTCATGAAACTAGCTTGAAGATTGATTGAAATATTATGTTGCATTATGTAGTATGGGTAAAATATGGTTAATTAAAGCAAAAGGTTAGGACCAAATGAAATATAAACTTATTGAGACCTAATTTTTTACATATACAGGGCCTGATTCTAATTTACATGAGCTGATATAAAATGTGAGTCACACGAAAACCAACCAAGCCACACTTCTAAAACTAATATAACTGATAGGATTACTGCTTTCATTGTCTTTAAAAGAAGAGAAAGGCTGCAATCAAAATCAAGCAAAGAAATATGGGTTACTGAAATTAAATTACTTCTGTGGTTTTTTTCTTTGGCGTAGCTACCATCAGATGTTGTTTCCAGTTCTGGTGGAATTCAAAGGATTTGAGAGAGTGATGCAAAGAGGTGGAGAATATGATTCATAACATAAGACTTTTAAATTTAGATCCAGATTTATCACGTGTATCATTAAGCACCTAATACAGGCATCTCAAGACTGGAAATGAGTACTACAGAGTCCTTCTGCAGTTACTACTGGTCTTTCAGTGGAAAGAAAGAATTATGTCCAGACGGCAATAATATCAACCTAAAAATGAATCATCCGATGGAGGTTCTTACATCATCCTAGTGAGTATATAGAGAACTCCATATACTCAGAAATTAATGTGGGACAAGTATTTGTAAAAAAACCCCAAGTTTTTTAGACAAAAAAAAAAAAAAGAAAAAAAAAGAAAAGAGAAGAGAAAGACTATAAAATATGTGGAAAATAACATTACAAAACTAAATGGTTGGAACTGGATTTAGAAAAATTAAAATCACATAATTTCGGAAATGGTAATGACCTGTTGTAGCAACCCAGACTTTTTTATCAAGTGTTCTAAATCTACTGTGACTATTGGACCTGAAATAAGAATGAACTCGGAGCGAATGAAATCCTATATCCCACAAATTCGGTTAAACAGCTTTATAATTGACTTTCACCAATTTCTTCCCCTTCCCTCCAAGTAATCAAAAATCTACCTGTTCTGCGCTTCTTTCCAGCCATAAAAACATGCTGGAAACAGATGGGACCTCAACATGCATATTCCTTTGAGCCGGTGATAAATTCTGTTCTTACGTTTTTGTTGTCTATATTATCCGAATGCTAAATCCTGTATATATGTCGTAGATGGTAAAAGTGCAGGATTTCAAACACAGAGAGCAGATATGTAAACATAGCAATAATTCCTATGTTTTTACAGTTGAAACAGATTCCTTGCTTCTGCTCAGTGCCTCTGCTTGTGCTGTGCTGGACATTGTACATAGAGTGTGGGGAGTCAGCAGCTCTCTCTGGGTGGATGTTTCCAGAGCACGACATGGACCCGGCTTGGCGAGCCCAAACCACCCACCTGGTGGCATTTGACTCCAGAGCATGTCCTGGGAGCGGGGCCCAGGGCACTGCTGTTCTCTGCCTCTTCTTGGCTGGTATCATCTCACAGCACAAACCGTGCCAAGGATAATGTAGACCTGGCTGCAGAAACAGGGAACCACAAAATCTCCCATTCAGCCATATACTTTCCACACCGACCTGTTGGGAAAGTGCAAACTCTAAACTTTCCCAAAAGAGGCATATTCACAAATTTGTAGCATCATTTTAGGAAGGGGAAAAAAAAAATAAAATCCCAAACCAAAAAAACCCAAACCCCTCACTTCTCTAAAATCGATCATGCACAACAGCAATAAAATTAAAGAGTACAGAAGCATAATTTGCAGAAATCCATTTGTTTTCATTATCTTTCTAGTTTCAGTAACAAAGCCAGTGTGGCGGCTGGTCTTTCACATGACTGAGTCAAAACCCACTTTGAAATTCTGTGCTTATAAACTGGAAATACATTTTAGCGATGTTCTCTGTTTTTCTTTACAAAGATTTCCAGCCTTATGTAAAGAGATCTACACAAAAAATGATTTTCTGAAGTGTCTCAATACTGATTTCCCAACTTCTTCTACAATTCCGGTTAATTAAAGGTAAATTAAACCCAACCATGTCACCCAATTACATCCACATTGCCCATTTTATTACATGTGTCTAGGCTGACAGCATAAAGAATTGCCTTCAATAGAAGAAAAGCAAATTATTCTCTATTTAAACCGCTGGGACAGCATTTTAATTCTTTAACACTTGATAAGCACTTAACAGAAGAGGACGAAATTACCTTAAAGAATAAAACCTTCTGTTTTTCAATTGACTTCAGTAACTTGAAGCTTTTTAATTAAGTACACCGGAGCAGTTTATTGCTTTAGCTGGTTCTCTGTACCTTTGAGTCTTCTAAAGTATAAACCCTTTTATGTGGTAATAACATTCCATATAGGTTTTCAAACAGCATAAAGGTATCGGTTTAGCCTATTTATGCTTAGCTCTCCACATCTGCTAAGTAATTGCTTTTTTCTTAAATGAAATATTAGAGCACTACAGCATGTACTTTGTATGTATAGACACTGTGGATAGTGTATAATAAAATCATTCATGCTGCAATAATTAAAGCTGTGTCAGCATTTTCATTACAAACTCCATTTTTCAAGTGTTTATAATTCAGCCATAAAAAATTGTCTTGGACTCTTTCCACTGTATCTGAAGGCCAAAAAAATATATCCATAAAGAAGTTTACAAGTTTTGAACACTTGTTTTGCAGGTGTAGAACTGAAAAACAATTTTGATTTACAAATGAAATTTGACAAGTAGCCACTGGCATTTTTAAACCCAAACAAATCCAAAACACTTGAGATTATCAGGTTCATAAAACCTTGCTTTCTGTGAGATTGTATTAATTGCTGCAAATGGGTGTTGTCATCCCTCATCAAATTTGTGATTCGTCATGAAAATACTGGTAAACGTTAACAGTAAGTAAATTTGTAGCCTACAAGATCTTAAATCTAATAATGTGAAGTGTGATTGATGTATTCTTTTATGAATGCAAGTATATATACATTTAACTCTTTGTAAAGGTGCTAAATCAAAACCCTATGCTAAATCCAAGCACTATGGGAGTCAGTGTGAGTTTTGGCAGAATTTTCTCTCTGGAGACGGCAGTTATCTGTTTTTTTCCACAGATTCAATAGAGCATGGGCATCAGCTGTGTCTGTTTTCCCACAATGCCCTGTTAATGTGCCTTAAACCTGGGGTGAAGGGAGCCGTTGCAGTGATAAAAGAGTAGCTCACTTGTCATGTCATTAAATCTTTTTTCTCGGCTTGCTAAAATAGTTGCCAAGGAAGGTCGCTTGGATGGAGTTTCTTGTAACAGGACAAATGGGTGGACTGAAGAACCACAACTAATTCCCTGAAATAACTATCAGGGCTTTGCCTGGTATGTCCCTGCCACCTCACATATACGCTCATCAGCTTGTGGAAATTTGTCCTGTGAAGACACAGAAGCACTGATCCATGGACCATCAAGCTTTGCTGGCATACCGCGTCCTTGTGGATGCATAAGGAGCCCTGACAGAGCTGTTCTCTGCAGTGCTGGCCATCTGCACAGCCTTCTCAAATCTCTGCTTCACCAAAGGGAAATGCATACCATCTCTATTTAAATTAAGGGTGCTTTTTTTTCCCACTAATAAGGTTGGAAGCGTGATTACCTTTCAAGTAGAATTACCGCTGTAACTTCTGTCCTGTCCTGTGCTGTCCTGTTCTACGCTACCCTTGTTATAAATCAACGATGTGTCACTTCTCAGCTATACATTGACCAATGGAAGATCTGTCAGGAATGAGTCTTTTTGCCCTGCTGGTGGAGGCTTTGCCCTACTGAGCAAAAGCTCTGAAACCACTGCCCTCAGGCCCTGTTCACACCCATTCCATGTATTATTTGGGAAGTCATTTGGGGAGTCATAAGGATTCATGTAGCATCCCTATGGCCCTAAAACATGACTCTAGTTTTGGGTTTTTTTTTTCATCTGGATACACGTGAAATATTGTGAAGGCTGTGTTTCAGCTGCTTAAGTGGTATTTTTGAAGTATGATGCCCAGGATCGTGAGCTGAATGCCTCGTTCTGTGATAGGGCAAGTTGGACTAGGAAGACTTTTGGGGATGATGCTGGAAGACTCTGCATGGGACGGAGGTAGCATTGTCGGTGACATACTTGTCTTTAAGTTTTGTGTCCTTATAGAGAGCTTTTTGTCCTCTTCAAAATCTTGACTAGGACAGTAGATTTGTCAGGTCCTATCCTCACTGAGTCAACTACAAGACTTCCTTTGGAACAGGAATATATTTGGGGTTATTAACAAATTAATTCTTTAGGAATTTTATGAAACATGATTTAGAAAAAACTTTTGTCACATTGCCACAGCATTGAAAAGAAAATCTACATTTTTGTGGATGAATAAGGCCTGTGATTTAAAATCAACATTACTAAAACTGTACCATGTATCAGTTCTCCAGATGAAAGGGTCTATTTGCACTGTGAGAAAACCTACTGAGGTAAAAATGCTTCCAGTAGAAATCACTTTACTTTGTACCATGCATGTTTCTTTCATTTTCTCCAATGTAAATTTTGAGGGAACACTAATGTTATTATACAGGTATGACACACATCTGTAATACGCACCATGTGAATTTGCTGTGCAGTTATTTCGAAGACTGGTTTACATTCATGGAGCTTTTAAAGTCCAGCACAACCTTCTGGAAATTCAACAAACACATTTTTGACCTCAACCCTTCCCGTGTGCAGTATTGTTGGCCAATTTGTCCCAATTTTACAGGTTTTTAATTTCAAAGTTGTCGGAGTAACAAAACTCGTAGCTGGTGTTACTTTAAAACAGTCCAAAATAAGAATTGAGCCCTGCTGTTAATTCCAAGGAAGCAAATGAGGTAACACCTGAGTTGAATTTAATATAGTAAATCCAAAATAAGATTTGGAAAAAAACACAAAACATTCCTATTGTTTAGTCTAGTTGAATCTTTTTCTCACTCTTAAATTTAAACAAAACAAAAAAAAAAGGAAAAAAATATTCTGATTCATGGTTTCCTTACCACTGTTTTCTGAGGTTTTACACCGGAGTATAAGCTACTGAATCAAACTTGTAGTCATTGTGCATGGGATTTGTGCATATCTTGGGGTTCATATATCTTTATCACCCTTTAAAGAATAGCAGTAAAAAAAAAACCAGAAAGCCTTTCCCATTAATCATTCCAAGTGAACTCACATTTTTAGAACAAGGACAGAGGCATGTTGCTCTTAAAATGCACTCCTTTGCTGTTTGTTTTAATAACATTTGGCCTCCAATGCCTCATAGGAAGAAGAGGGTAATACGCAGCTTGGCTCTAGAAAAGCATGATTTTCAATTTCTTCCTGAACTTTTACTGCCGTTATTCCTGAAAATTTGTGTCTACTGCCATCAACACCCGAGTTACTCACCTCCATTGAAGATCAACCTACTAGTAATTATGAGAAAAACCACTTGACAAAGTGATACTGGAATATCAGAATGATAAATCAGAATGATAAATCAGAATGACAGCATTGTTTCATACAAGCACGTTACGTGGCCATCCACAGGTCCATGTATTAGGAATAAAATTATCAACAATCAGCAAATCAACACCTCTTTACTGTCATACCACTGAGTTAAATAAGAGAAAAGAAGAGCTTTATGGTATTTTAAGACTTTCATTCTGATACGCAGCAGCAAGACACAAAATGTAATCATAGTCTGAATGCACCAGAAATTTTGAAAAACATTTTTTTTACTTGAGGCGATTTAGTTTTAATACAGACAGCAGCAAGAAATCTTTTATTGTATCCAGATTCCTAAAATACTGGTTTATCTTTAAATCTGACCTACTTGGTATCAAACATGATTTAAAAAGTATGCGTCAGACCTTCACTACCAAAACCTAATTACCAATGGACATAAGCTTTCTAGATCAAAGGCTTAGTTTCCATGGCAGTACCTAAAATGCCCTCTTAAGTAACAGCTCATGCATCAAATCATCATTGATAGTTACTTGACGTAAGAAGAATGAAAACCAAACTATGTTCGTTTCTACCTAAACTTACAGAAATAACCAAGGCTTAAGGAAGCAAAATTTGCAGATCTGAAATGTATTGGTGTAAATAATTGCTGTGAATTTCATGAAAATAGCACCATCAATACTTGGTGACTAGTTTTGCAGTACATTGGCCTTAGCAGAACAAAGGTCTGAGCTAGCTTAGAATTGATGCTTTATGCGAAGAATAATAACAATGCAGATGAAGAGAAACTTTCTTCAGTGATTGCTTATGGGAAATATTTTGGATTTGTGGAATATGCATGATTTGAGGTTTTCCTGTAACCCTAGCTAATGTCCTGGTAATCTTTTGATGCTCATCAGTAACACATTGTTATGCCTATAAGCACTTTTTCTACATCTTTTTCAGTTTAAGACTCATTAAATCTTTAGCAGCCATGAGTAATAGTATCAAAGAAGATAATAGAGGATTCATTGTGTCATACAATACCTATAGCTTCCACTGCACTAGCAAATGGGAGTAAAATTAAAGCCTTCTGTAGAAATGTTAGTTATAGAAAGAAAAAAGACTTGCTTAATATTTATGCCTTCAGTGAAATTTTGTTAGTAAACAATATGGTCAAATTATGTCTATTAACAAAATATTTTCAAAATGACTACTGATTAATTAACAAATTCTTTATTACTAAAGATTACTGAAGTGTTAGACACTGTGCTTTCATTATAAATCTCAAGTATAACTTACAATTTCTCATTGGGCTCTTGGTTGAACGTGGAACTAATATAGCCAAAAATCTCAAATGTCTGTGCCTAAACTAAGCCTCCTAGGGTTGTATTCATGCATTTAAACAAAAGGGCTAATGAAGACAAAGTTAGGCCTGAACATTTAGGTGAATAACTTGTGCTTTCATCTCTGGATATTTTTTCAGATCCTGATCTTATTTTTTTTGTTCCCACACATAAAATTAATTGTAAAAGTGGATGGTATAATAATTCCTGTAACTAACATATCCCTGTAAAGTACACTGTCAGCACTAACTAATAATTACAATCAGAAATAAACATTGTCGCTCAACATGTTGCTACTTGCTCTTTTTTGTGTAAGTGTAATGACAATCAAGTTAATGCATAAGCCCAGAACTCTGTTACACTCATGAGTTGTAGCTGAGGTCAGGATTAGGCTCGATTGTATAGAAATGCCATATTTTGCATGTTCAAATTGTTTTAGGCACAGAAAAGGTCTTGAGGGATTCAAAGCTCTATTTCAAAGTGGGGACATAACATTTCTCGTGAGCGTATATGTGTATACGTGTGTGTCCATATCAGAAAGATGGTGAAAGAGAGAAAATAAATAGATTAAGTAGTTACACTGCACACACTCAAAACTCACAGCCATAATAAACAAATGGGAAGAAAAGTTATCACATGATGCTGATTTAAAATATTTAAAAGTTGTTCTATTTCAAAAATGCAATACAAAATGGTAGATTATATTGTAACTTACATGCAAATGCATGGTGTCTGAATTTAAAAAAAACATACACTAAAACTCAACAGTTGCACAGTGTGTATGACCAAAACACATGACACTTAGCTTTCTTGAACTAAACTGACCAGCAAACCTGGGATAAATTTTGTCAGATGTGTTGACATAAATACAAACTTATCTGTTGGCAGCATCTTTGCCCTTTTTTGTTCCAATCCCTAAATGCCTTACAGAGCAATGAGCTGCATTGAAAGCAAAGGATCAAGTACCACTCAAAATTTGTTAGATTGGAAAAAACAGAGAAATTTGTTTTGATCTAGATACTGGCAGAGTACTTAATGTGAGTATGACAGGGAGAACGTGCCCCATAACTCTTTCACCTCACTTGTATTTGGTTGTACCTTAACCTCATAGCTACACTGCAATATCTAGGATCATTTTTTACATACGATTATTATGTATGGAGTGTTGCAAACTTGTATTCAAGATACATACGTTATGCAGCTGACGTAAGGTAAGCAGGAATTTCTTGTGAATTCACACTTGCACTTTGCAACTGTGAAAGAAAAGCACTGATGATTGCGGCTTTTAAAGTTTAAAAGCCATTTTCCCCTGGGTTAAATTTAAGAGAGACAAAATGCCTATTGCTATTTATTAGTTATGCTATTTATTAGTGATCCAGTTCTTTGAAAATGACTTTCTATTAATCACAGTCTGACCTCGCCATTAAGGGGCAGTTGTTGGAGCCAGAGAATAACTGCACTACTCGAGTGGATGAACTGAACCGCTGCAGTGTTCCTGCACTAGTGGAGGCACCATGAAATTAGATTCTCTCCCTGTAGGGGGTAGACGTTGACCGCTGTCTGATGCCAGCAACTACAGGTCTAAATATTTCTTCTGAGGCGGATGTTTTACCTTCCTAAACTTCCAACTTCATCTCTTTAAAATGGCCATATTTAGAAGCTTATCGTTAACAGACTAGATGCCTTTTAGCAGCAGAGTTAGGCTAATGGCTGTCATGCACAAAGGATAACTGCAGCAGCCTAAAGCCATGGCTAATTAAAAGGACCATATATACTTGTCTGTCCAAGAGCAAAGAAAATAACTCTTCTGCAGAAGGGAAGACTACTGAAAACATTTTATAGGCATAACTGTGCAGACTCATTTGTTCCACTTCCAGTGTTGACAACAGCCACCAACCTGGGTAATAGTTCAGAATAAATTAAGCCTAAAGTGAGAAGTGTCATCTCATTGGATCCTCCAGAAAATACATTCAGACATACTTCTGGTATGCATTCTTACACCGTGTCATCATCTACTTGAGAGGCTGGCAGATCCTTTTTATACTGCATGCGTTTATTTCTCAGACAGAACATTTTGTATATGCAACGGACAAATTCTTTTACATTTGCTGACATTCCACCTGAAAGTCCATCACAGTAAGCTTGTTAATGTGCTTCAGGATATACGGTATAGTAGTAAACAGACTCCCAATAGCAAAGTAAAACTCTGGTAGGAGGCTCGAAGAATATGTGTGTGCTAAGATCAAATCTTGACTTCAAGTTCAAGCACAGTTTAACAGCGAATCCGAAGTTGTAAATGCAAAGTAAAGGCAATTTTAAGGCTGCTTTAAACCAAGCATGAAAGACTGAGGAGTCAAAGTTGAGATTCTATACATCTGGTTCTAATATGCCTCTTGCATTTTAGACAAGCGACCTTCTTTTTTTTTTTTTTTGTTTCAAGCTTTACTATCACTGTAGTTGATACAGTTTGTTAGTTTATAGTTTGGCAACATTCTCAGTACGTTTGAATCAATGGTTTGGTAAACAAAATAAGGCAGCTTTCTTTTTCAGGTTAAATTCCTTTTCATTTTTAGTGCCTAACATTTCTAATTTCTGCTTCCTCCATTCTCTCTGCTCACCACCACCCCCCTCCCCCCAAAAAAAAAAAAACCAAACAACACAAACAACCCCCCCAAAAAGAGGTTTAGTGTATTTCACTTTTTCATTTAAGAATTTTCATTTATGAATTTTATAATAGAAATGATTAAACCCTACTTCTGCTCAGTAACCAGATATTGTACAGACGCATATCTTAACAGAGAAATGGACCTATGTGTTACTGATAACATTGTACAGCTCAGTTGTAGATAAGCGAGCTGCTTCAGACCAGCTGTATGGTCTGAGCAATCACACTGAAGTGGCAGGACAAGGGCACAGCGTAAAATGAAACAGGAAGAAATACAGAGGGGATCTGCATGCAAACATTATTCTGCTTCATTTCTGCACCAGCCTTTAGAGGATTCCTTCAAAAGTAAACACAGTTAATTAATTCCCAAGTAAAACAAGGCAAATTTTCCACTTACTGCGTGCTGTGCTTTGTCCGTGCACTGAAGAGAAGAGACAGTTCGGCAGCGCTCACCTAGATCCAGGTTGCTTTCTAAATTAGTCATACGTGTAAGCTGGAGGAAGCTCATTGACTTTTTAACTGTGCAAAGAGCAACCCATCTCCCTGCTGCTAGACAACCCTTCAGGACACTGTGCTGAACTTCAGCACGAGAGCACAGCATCTATTACGCTTGAGGCTCTACCATTTCACCTACACCTGGGTGGATCTATCAAGCTTCATCTCTATTAGGGCAGTTTGACTATGTGGTTTAAGGAAAAAAAAAAAAAAAATAAAAAGAGAGAGGGGGAGAGAGGGAAAGAGAGAGGGAGAGCGAGAGAAAAAAGGGCTTGCCGTTGTCACACTTGTTTCCTATTAAAGAGCCTTACGGTGGATTGAGTAATTGTGTACGAAGGTAGTCTGGCTGGCAGATGTGTGCAGCCCCAGTGGAGCACTAGATTCAAGGCAGATGGGTTGTACCAGGGCGCAAACAACGTTGGAAAAAGAGAGGCGTGATTAAAACAGCAGGCCGCCGTTTTACAGTGCTAGAAGTGGGGATAGCATGAAAGCTCCCAGGAACTCAAGCTCCCCAAAACGGGAACTGTACAGACACAAGCAAACTGCAATAAAACAAACCTGATAAAGCGCAGGGGATGATCAAATTGACCGAGTTATGCAATACTGAAACCATCATGATTATTAATGAGCCTCTCTCCCCTCCTCCTCCTTGCCGGCACTTACATGAGAAACAGTCAGTTGCAAAGAGCATGAGCATGGGTTTATTCAAAACAGAATCCTGGGCTACCGTACGGTCTGAGGCATCTTTTGGAAACGGATTAGAGTTGCTTTGAGGGTTTTACATTGTCTGTCAGGTCTGGTTCAGTTTAAAAGAAAACGAGAAGCTGAGCGGTGGGAGTGAATCTGCCGTTAGCAGTTATTTTTGAGAACGCTTGAAGCAGATTATCAGAGAAGTGAACAAGGAATCCTTATTATAAACTTCTGTCTGACATGCATAGGGCCAAAATCAGCCCCACTATAACCACACCAGTATACGTCAGGGGTGATTTTGTCATGCTGCCTCTCCCAGCTTATTGAAACTTGGCTACGGCAGATGGTTGGAGAATCCCTGTTATCACAACAATGGTTTGTAATAGTATACGTTAAACTCCTACGCAGAGAGGAGAGAAGGGCTACTTGTATAGTACTGAAATGATCTCAAGTGCAGAGGTCCCATGTGTGAGCTCATGTGTGCACCGGCTGTCTACTTTGAGGTTTTAAGCAGAACTTGAATAATGCTTACCCACCTTTTGCCGGACTTCTACTCAAAAATGATGAGCCTAATACAATTCCCTCAGTGAATCTCTACTGCAGTTTTTTCCACTAACAGTGAAAGACATGACCGAGCAGATGCCTGCATGTGAGCTGATCACCCTGGCACATCTTTGTGGCCAACGGTGAGAAACAGGCACTGCTAGAAGGCAGCTACTCTGAGCCTATGTAGGTGTTTAAAAAATGTCGAGCAAATCACATCCTGCTCCTATTGGTTATTGTGGATGGCATTTCAGATTTGAGTTAACTAAGGTAAATCCCCCCCTCTGCGTGTCTGATCCTCAACTAGTTTAAATTAACATTTATCAGTAGAGTTATGATGATTTATAAGAACTGAGATTATGGTCATGTAGCCCAAAACAATACTACTATAGTATTCTAGGATACCATTATAGGTTACTATAGTACTTATTTATTGTGTATAGGGAATGCTGGTCCTTAATATCTACCAGCTGTTTTATCAGGCCCTTTAGACAAGAATGGTTTATATACAAAATCCTATGGATATTCCCCATGTAAGCTCTTGTTATTAATTTTTCAATAAGGCCCATTCATATCCAGGTAACTCAAACAGCAAAGGAAACATAAAAAATGGGCAAATATTTTTCTTTTCATAGCAAAGTTCCTTTTTTTCCATGTCACAGAATTGTTTTAGCACAACGGGTGTTTCACAAGAATGTATTTTTCATCGCTCCCCCTGGTTAAGAAGCTAGATTGTTGGCATGCTCTTCTCTCTTAACAACGTTTCTTAGCCACACAAAACAAATGAAGCAAGAGTTTGGGATTAATGAGCCTTAAAATTCATACGCAGTAGCTGTCTATACCTAATGTTAGAAGACATCTACATTTAAAGTTCATCAAAAGTCTTAAATTCTGAGTCTGGCAGTAGCAGAGTGTCTCAGATCTCACAACACTGAACAGTTTGTTGTCCTTTTCATGCCTAAATTTTTGGGTTCCTTGGAAAGTGAGGGGTCACCTTCAATACAGAAGCATTTTGTCGTACAGCTGATGGAGTAGCCTTGTACAAAATGGACTTCCAATTTTAAAAGAGAGCCAAATGGATTCTAATGCACAACCCTACTGTCTGGCTAATAGCAACAGGCTTGCTGGAATTAGATGCTTTTAATGCCTGCACTTTTCATGAGGTAGGAAAGGATTCCCTGGCTCAGTTTTAGCATTGGAGGGGTGCACTGTTTAGCCTGGTAGCTGAAACATTCACCTGAGGCAACAGAGATGGAAAATGTCTCTTTTCCTATTTACTACAGACTATTTATTCAAAGGCATATTAATGAAAAATACACAAACAGTCTTTGACAGGAGGCAGAGCTGGATTTGATCCCTTCAGGAAAAGAAAGGATGAGACCAAGGATCAGGATATTTATATTCCAGAAGAGGGTTTTGACAGAAATATTTTAGAGTGAAAGGCAGCACTCTTACGGGCATTATTCCTGCCCTCCGCCTGCCTTCTATGACCTCCTGAAATGAAATCAGTAGACATACGCTTTCAAGGAAAGAATCTCAATGGAAGAAGATATTTAATCTAACATATAAATGAGGCACCTCAGATACACAGAAGGAGGCATTCAACAATGACCTCTTCTCCCATCCTCTGTGGCATCTCACTCAGCGTGCTGGGTGCTGAGGATGACATGCTCAGTTCCTCGGGTGCTGTGGAAACGGTCAGGGTGTGTGCACAAAAGACTGCCTTTAGGCCAAAGAGGGGTACACTTGCCCAAGGGTGCCTCAATAGTCAGTGAAGTCAGATGGGTCTACAAATGGCAGCAGCTTGCAGACAACAGACTGGGGAGAATAATACTGTTTAGCTCTCTGCTCTCAGCTCCACAAAATTATAAAGTTTTCATTTTCTATGCTATTTCTTTGCCAAGGTGACTGACTTGTGTAAAGTACAGGTAGAAACTAGCAGGGTCTGTGCCTTCTCTGTGCTCCTCATCCAGCCACTGGGATTCACTGGGAGATACCTTCACTCTGATACCTTGTGAAAGTGTTCACATACCTTGAGTCTTTCTCATCTATTTATGCAGAAATTACTGCAGCTATTATTGAGGAACTGCCATGGGGTTCTGGCTTGTCCTTTATATTTTAAATAAGGATTTTCCTGGGAAATCTGTCTTTTGCCATGTAGTGCCTGGCATATAGTTTTATGTGGCTCCTGAGAAGAGAAGCTTCCAGAATGGTGGGGCTGATTCTCCTTCAATTTACACCTCAACAACTCACTGACTTCAGGGTAAGTCCCTTCCTGACATCTCCAAGGGTCTTAGGATGGCTCTGTTGTCTATGAAACTGTTACATGACCACCCACTATTAAACAGATGTTCCCTGGCTCAAAATATAAATAGAGTCTGGAGTGTGAAGCTGGCTGTGATTTATTTAGGTAACTGTGACCTTGTATAGAAATATTCTTACTTTTTTCTTTTTTGAAAAAAAAACTTTGATTTTCAGCAAAAGAAAGCTCCAGGGCTAGAAAAGGGCTTTTCCTTCACATATAATTATATTGAGATTTACCTGAGTTACAGGATATAAAAAATGTCTTCTTCAGGAAAATATAGGCAGAATAAAAAATAAAAATAAAAAAAAAAAAGAACAGAACATTTTTAGAAACTGGGTCCATATATTCCTTTTAGTGAAATGATTCTGGAAACAGCCTGCACTTCAACAAACTAAATGGTTCAATTGTCTTGTTCAAAAAACCTGATATTCAGTCAATATTTCCCTTAGGATGTCTCTTATTTCTCTCTAAAAAAATCTCAAGAAATTTTAAGAACTTCCCCATGGGACTACTGGTACTGCAAGGAGGACTGATGCTCTGGCAGCAAACTGGTGGCAGAACCATGGCTGCAATGGGAAGGCGAGAGGAGATGAGGTAGCAACTGAAAGATGCTCAGTGAGTTGGCTGTGGAATGGTGGAGCTCACCTGGAGCAGTTGTTGACCTAGGGATTTCATTGACATGCCCTCTCTGGCAAGAGAAGCCTGGTCTTTTCATTAAAGATGGGTAGAAAAGCTCACAGAAACCCCACAACCCTTAACAGGGTGCTGCCAGCCTTATAGGCTTGGTGGTCGTGGAGATGCCTACATGCTACATCTCCCCGCTACCTCTGTGCAAGTTACTGTGTGTGCATTGCATTGTCTGGCAGTAGTGGAATTGCACGTTACATACTGAATGAGTGTGTTTATGTCCTGCAAATCTGTGTGTTTTTTTTCTAGAAGTGATGAATTCATGGGGAGAAGAATGCATAAAGTTGTTAAGGGAGGAAAAATGGGATGTTGGGGAGCAGACTACTACACTGTCAGAACACTACCACACACACTACTACAAACTCAGTGCCTCTGACTTGGGCCAGGAGATTTAAACTGCCCTCAGATTGGTTTCTGAGCCTGGATAAGGAGTTGTGTGAGTTGGAAGTACCCGTAACCTTGGCTGCCTCTTGCTGCTGTAGGAAGAGTTCAGGGCCAGGGCTGGGCCTTGGGGACAGTAGTCTCACCTTCCGTTGATTAGCTAGGTTTCCCAAGGTAATGTTTTAGAGGGTCTCCCCCCAGATAAAACTCTTTTCGTTTAACTCCCTTTATGCAAACTTATGGCTTTTAAATGAGGAAGTACTACTTATTCTGAACACCCAGACAAGGGCCATTTATTTTCCCAGGTTTCTGGGTGAGGGCCCAAGATGGTGTCACAGAAGAGTTTTAGCAAGAATCCCTAGAAACCAAACCCAGGCATTCTCCATTGCAAGACTGTTCCTGGAAAAAAGATTACAATTTGGTAGTTAGATAAATAGTATAGGAGAAATAAATAGCACTAGAACTCAAGATTCTTTTTGTGGTTACAAAATGTGAATATTCACTAACGCTGCATTGAGTATACCGGGGATTGTAGAGCCCTGACTCATGTGACAGGAGGTGGTGGAGGGAAGAAGATGCACAGGCATCATGGAACCACATTGCCTGATCTGGGACCTTACCCACACCAGCGAGTGATAATTGTGATTGTCACTTCTAAAAACAGTTACTTCAGACGCGGACAAACTTCAAATGCAGAGATCACGGGGGTCAGAGGTCTAGGACATGCTAGAGGAAAACCAGATGGTTTAAATGGTCTACGAGCTAATATCACAAAACTAACCTGTTGGTGTAAATATGGGTTTGAAACTAGCCAGATGAGTTGGGAATTGCTAAATGTGCTGTGGGGGGAGTAAAGGAGGGAGAAGGGTTGGTAATTAAAGCCTTCTTGCCCTGTTAGGACAATAGTTTGCCTATGAGAGATAACAGACCAGGTTCCGAAGCTGGGATTTCGCCCAAATCTTGGCCAATCTGATCGTGCTGAAACCAGGAGTTGCCATTGCTCCCCATCCCCTGAACGGGGTGGGAGGGAGGAGCAGTAGGCTGGAGGCAGTGGGGCTTCCATCTTGGCAGTGGTGAGCTGCAACTTTTGCTCACAGCACCTTGCAAAACCTCAACCTAAATTTTAGTCATTTCTTACTGGTGCAAAAGATGTATTAATTGTTTAGAGCTTTCTCAAATATTGGGTGAATATTACTCAAAACAGACTTAGCATTACTCCATCAAAAGCTTTTCTATCAGCTTGGCAACTACAGCAGCTGCAGAATTGGGTCCATTTCTGTATTAATGCATTTAAACACTTAATGACAAAAACACTTGTGAATTAAACTCCTTGACAACAGAACGTGAAAAAATTGCAGCGTGCTTACAGATTACAGGACTTTCTAAAATGTCCTTCTGCATCGCTGTGCCCACTTGAAACAACAGATTTTGTTTTGTAGAGAATTTATGGGTGCACACTGCTGTTTTTTTCAGCTATATTAAAGAGAGAAGGAAAGAATGTTAACAGGGAGAACATGTTCATAAGTTTTTACTACTGTCTCCTAGTGGAGGTGCTTAGGGAATTACATCATGGTGTGTCGTTCCAGCAAGAGCATAGACATGTCTTTCGGGTTGTTTTTTCAGCAATTACCAGCGGTTACCGGTAGGTAATAAATATTTCTGTAGTGACTTATTACAGTGCTTCTTAGCAGTGCTGATAAACTTGGGTTGCTGTGCTCTTGCCGCAAACAAGTTGCCTCAAGAAACCCAAAGCTCAGATTTAAAAGTGAAAAAGTATAAACGCGGGTTAGTATGTTTTAGGACTCATGTATCTAATCCTCCCCCTCCTCCTCCTCCTTCAGTACCCTCCATTAAACATATTTCTTTTCTGTGAAAGTGGCTGAAATCCAGACTAACTAGAGTGTATAGAACGGCAGAGCCTTTTCTCTCAGTCCAAACTTGCACATATCACCCTCTACCTCCACCGCAAAGTTGCCAAAACCCTCTAAATAATTCTGCAGACAGAAAGGCTTCAGAGTACCCCCGCAGCCTTGCCCCTGTATTTTCTCTGATACGATTCCGAAACAGGAGAAGCAGTGGAAGGTGGTGGTTTTTTGGGGGTGATCTTGGGTAACTTGATTTATATTATTTCTCCTTAGTCTCACCATCTGTCAAAAGGCAATGATACTGCCCTCCAGAAAGGTGGTTTGAGATTTATGGATGGCAAATGCAGAACAGGCAGTAGTTTTTATTATATTACAAGGTGGGACTTCCACAAGCTCAGTTAAATGTCATAAAATGCATACTTCAGTAGGGGTTAATGTATTTTTCAACAGTAATGTACTTTTCTGTATTTCTTACAGGACAGAAAGCTGCAAAGGGAGAGAGAAATCAATGACCAGTTTCTCACTATTTTCAATTAGCATACCTCTGCTGAACTGTACCAGGCTCTGTCAGCTAAGAATTGGGATTTCCTTGGTTTTACTACATATAGGAATTCTCTTTCTCTTTGAAGATCCACTTCTTTGATGTCATCAGGGGAAAATTCTTTTGGTCCTTTAAGTGATGATATCGATATTTCTATAAATAAAAATCTTAATGTATAATTCTTCCTTCACCCTACTTTACAAATTTTGCATATGTGAAGCTGATGAATTTTATGAAACAAGAAACTTTGATTATGACTGTTTGGCCTATTTACAGTTAACTGTTAAAGAAGACGAAACTAAGGCAAATCTTGAGGCCTTTTTACACCGGAAATTTCAAGTGGAAGTGGAAGCTGTTTCTCATTGTTCAAATTCTCATTCTACAATAATTTCACATTTCAGAGTGGCATGTTACATGTGTCATTTTATTTATGTCGTGGAACCCTACAAGGGAAATGCAACCTATTTAGTAAGTCCAGATTTTGCTATGACCACAACTTAAAAGAGCAGGAAGTTCAGTTTCTTTAACATAACATTTGCCTCTCTCTCTCTCCATTCATAATTTAGTGGCCTGTTACTGCCTGGGCTCCCATAGAGGTTTCTCATTTTGACCCTTTCTACTTGCAGTTTCTACCAAGTTATTCTCTGTTTTCCTCCTGACCCCCTCTCCTTCAACATCCCCTCACTCTGGCCTCCACATTTTGACTTTTCTCTGGTTGAGAAGAAAATACACTTCTGGTAGTGAAGAAAATAAATGCTTTCCTCTTTAGAATTGCTAAATCTTATTTTGGAACCAAAATGAAAAACTTGAGGTTTGGAGCTCATTCCAAATTCAACTTAGTCTCCAAGAAGTATTGGTGGTTTGGTTGAGTGGGCTCAGATTCATCTCATCTCTACTCAGATCTCATCACAGCTTCCTGACCCGGATCCCTGTATCAGCCTTTTCGTTACTTGTCTAACTGGGTAATCTCTGGGTTATGCTCATTTTTAAGGCATTTATCACTATACGACGCTATTCAGGCTTTTTATACAAGTTCCATTTCCTACTCATTTATTCACTTACCCCTTCTCCCCTTCCTTATGTCCCAGGCATAATTTTGTTTCTGTTTTATGCTCCCATTTTTCCTTGTTCCTACCCAATTTTTAAGTCTTAAACTTCTTACTCATTGATATCTTGCTCTCTCTTCCTCTGGTTTCTGAATTATTTTCCCACAAACCATTGTCTCTTGAATCTACGTTGTAAGATCTAAAGCACAAACCTCTGTCTCTGGAGCCAAAAGAACTCTTTTCGATTATACGCAGTTAGCTGGCTTGGATTGAGTGGACAGACCATGATATCCTCTCACATGGAGACAGAATATACTGAGTGAGAAGCACCACAGTTGCCTGGGTGGGCCAGGAGGAGCAAGGAGAAACAAGGTTCTTCTGCACCAAGCAACAAGGTACAGGCATGGCATTTGTCAGCCCTTCGATTTCGTGCTTGGCCCTGGCTATAGTGGCATTCACACAAGTTCTTACTTAAATGTGCGTCTTTCAGAATATCTCAATTATGCCACAAGGTGTTGTGTGGCTTAGAGTGCATGACACTTTTTCTGCTAAGACAAAGGGTGACCATTCTGAAGGGAACTTTTAAACTATTGATATAGATACTTCTAGATACATGACATTTACAGAGACTTTTTTTTTTTTTTAAACATATTATTACAGTAACGTAGAGACACACTGGGCAGAGCCAGGGCTTCATTGTACTGGACACTGGAAATAGCCCTTTCCCGAAGACTTCATCATCAATAGTTGTCAAGGCTCTTGACAGGATGCTTTGAAGATTCAGTAAGAGTCATGCAACACTAATATTTCCAGGAGACTACCTGATATTATAAAATCCCAAGTGATCAGCCATAACTTTTTACTGCTTTACAGCTATAACTTTCATATGTAGATTCATACAAGATGTCTTAAATTCTTCAAAAATGAAGTACACAAAATATCTGCACTATAAAAACACAGCATACAAAATATCTCCAATATATCACTTCCATTGAGAAAAATCACAGAAGAATATTACCAAAGGTCATGAAAATCTTAACTTCAAGCTCAGTTCCTAACCCTCATGAAAATGACAATTTGTTGCAAGCTAGAGTGTGTGTATTCTGTTTGGAGTTCATAAAATCTTATATTTCTACAGGCCCTGTCCCTTTTAGTACAAGATTCATTGCAGCTAGATAAATGAAATACTAAAATCACATAAAGAGGTCAAGGCTAAACTCAAGTTAAGTGGCCATTTGAAGAAAAACATACACACAGACAAGGCAAGAGCTGAAATGACTAATATGAATTACTTTCAATAAACACATAAGGAGCCAGAAACAAATTACCTGAAATGGGAAGAAGAAAAAGAAAAAAGAATACTTTTATCCAGCGTCTAATTATCGGTATGAGCAATGTTGAAGCTTTCAGCATGGCATGTAGAAGAATTAAACTAATGAGACCAGGTTTGAAAATCAGAGCTAGAATGACTAAAGTTTTTTAAGATTTTTTTTTTTGTTAGTTTCTTTTTACAGCCTTCCCTGTCCATCTTTTCTTTCCCCCAATACTCCACAAAATCTGTTCCTCATAGCCAGTCTGTTCCACAGTACACCCTGCCTCAGGAATGACAGGTTCTCAGGTGCTCAGCACAGCTACTGTACCTTTACGTAGATGTTGCAAAATTTATTCTTGATTCAGGTTTTGAAGATTAGCAGTTCAATCAAAGGGGTAGGTAATGGCAGATCTCAGATTTTTCTGAGGCTACTACCTTGACTGAATGAAGGAAGTAATTGTAAAAAAGCATCCTTTTTTTGGTGTACCTAAAACTTTTGCTATGTTTATTTATTTTTCTTAGGCTAATGAAATGGTACAACAAATTTAATTCAATTACTTTTTATGAGAAATTTAGGGACAGGTTTTTTTCCCTGAAAATGTTTTTCTTATTTTTTTTCTTTTTCTTTTTTATTTTTTCCTTTTTTCTTTCTTTCTTTTTTCTTTTTTATCTTTTAAAATATTTTTTTTCTCTTCTTTTTTAATTAAAATTTAAAGCTAAATCTAAACTTGATAAAAAAATATTGCCAAAATTCAGAATGTTTATGAGGGAAATAAGGCTAGTTCACACAAAATTAAAATAATTGTAACTTTCTGCAGATTTTTATCTTCCTCTCTACAGCTTTGTCACACAAGTTCTATCTTAAGCCATTACACTGAATGGTACTCCACTCCAGTATTAGTCTGACCAAATTCGAGTTTAACATTTCAGAATAGCATGTGCCTTTTCCAAACAAATATAGATACCACTGCTATCTTGATTTGCTTACATTTGTCTTTTACTATCTTTGCTCATCCGTGCTGTTTTTTCCTATACTTTTCCTAATTTAGTTGACACCTTCTTTGCAGCAGAGGATGCAGCTCAAGAATATCAGAGATTTAACAGCCCCCCAGGCTCCTCTCTGCTCTTTCCCGATAGTTTGTTATATTCTGTCTGCTTTCTCAATTACTTCTAAGCAAAATTCAAACATCTTCACACTTTTTTCCTGAGTGACATAATACCTAATTAGTGGCAATACATGTATGGTTGAGAGGGCTGTATCCCCATTTTCATTACTTCACATTTCTAAACACTGAATTTCATCACACAGAGTTTAAATCATTGTCCAGTCATACACTTGGTTGCATCCTTTTGTACAGCCATAATGGTCAACCCACCCTCCTCATGCCTTCCTCTCCGAAGACAGTACATCCATGACAAACGGGACTCACCAGACATGTTTAGCCACACTTCTTTCTTTGAAAGCTCTTCACAGCAGGAGCTTGGTTTTCAGAGGGTCCAGAACAAATCAAATACAAATCTCTGGGAGCTGTGTTACTTATCTTTTGTAGGAATACTCCTAATACCTACATGTATAAGGCCACAGAGGATGATTCCAGGGAAATATGAAAACAACAGGGAGAAAAAAAGATAGCTAATTTTATGCCTCATTATATGCAAATAGAGCCTGTCTCAAAGGCTAGCTTTGGCTGTTTTAAACTTATTTGCTAAATCTAAGCAAAATGTCAAAATTTCCTTTGCAGAGAGAAGAAAAGTAATGGCCTATATAGTGATGCTCTTCACACATCCAGAACACCTGTTCAATTAATTAATTAATTAATTAATAATCTTCTGAGATGCTTAGTGCTTTCTTTTGACTATAGAAGAGCCTAGAAGAAAAGTCATTTTAGATGGGCGAGCCTTGGAAGTCCCTCCTTCATTGTTCCTACCCTATCCACCCAGAGCACTGCATCCATGATAGTTCCATGGTCTCTACTTTAGGCAAAATTCAACCTGAAAATTAAGCTGTAATTACCCATCTCTGAACTACTCAGGTATAGCTACGTAGTTCAATTAGCTCCTGGTCAGTTGCTTTCCTGTTTTGGGGAATAAATGCATCTGTCTTCTCTTCTTGCAAGCAGGTTGTGAAAATACCCAAAATGTGACACCACCCTGATGACCGTGCATCACCACCAACACAGTCAGTGTTCTGTTTGAAAAGATCTGTCTCACAGTTTAATGGGGCAAAAATATTCAAATAGTTAAAAGCAAACATTACATTCATGCATCCTAGAGTATCTTCTGCTTTTTTTTTTTTTCCCTTTTTCCTGCTCCCTCAGAAGCTGTCATGCACATATTACATAGTGTCCAAACAAATTGGAACCTCCTGCTTCAGCTAGTGTCTTGGCAAATTTCTCTCTTCCTGGAGCTCATTCAGGATTTTCCTGGCTTTGTAACAGAATGGCATCCAGACAAACCTCCACCTCCCAATCCAGCCTTCTGACATATTTTCAAAAGCAAAGGCAACATTTAGGAAACTGTGACTAGGCATAAATGTGTAAAGGAAAGGCATACACCTTTCTCCAAAGGGATTGATTTAAGGCTTAATGTACTCAGTGGAAAGAGCCTCACAGATATCAGGGGCTTTGCATTAGACCTATTATTGGCATCCCTTTCAGAATGCAGATCCTGGAATGTGGAGGCAATTCTAAAATAATGCCATGATTCTTACTGCAAATTAATACAGTTTGTACTTTCTTAAAAAAAAAAAAAAGGGGGGGGGGAGAAAAAGTAAAGAAAAAGAATCATTTCATGATGGTTTACTTTGAAGCTGGACGAGGCTGGACAAGGGCCAAGAACTACAAAATGGAAGACAGAGAAATGTGTTATGCTGAGCAATGGAGTAGCTCTGATCAGTAATCCAGATATCTCCCCTGATTGCTTAAGATCAAGTCTTGATAAAAACAAGGTTGCTCCTGCACAGCTCTGATGTGGTTTCAGATGGAAGTTAAAGAACTCGGCACTTTTTTTTTTTTTTTGAGGGAAAAAAGAAAGAAATAAAAACCAGGACAACTGATCCTCCCCAGGATAATCCAGGACAAAATTATTCTTTCCAGAAAAATAGGATTTAGTTTCCAAAGTTGTGGTTTAATCTATTTCTCTTTTTCACCATTGCTGTATCATGTTCACCCACCAAGACGTAACACTACTGGCACTAAACATTGTGCTTTATAAAGCCCATGGGACACGCTAGGTATAAATGTCAGTCATATAAAAACTTCTTTGACAGCCTTACTCTGCTTAACCAGACTTCCCAGGGTAGCATAACAGTTCAGTGAGGTGCAAATGTGTGTACGGGGCTTAGCCTTACAGATTAAATTGTTGACGGACATCGATGAAAGACAAGCATGATCAAATGAGGTTCTCTACTGTCGCAGTGATTTAACCCTTTTAATTCTTTCCTCTGAGCTGCTGTGATCTTGCACATTCGCCTCTATATTTATGTGGTTACTGGTGGTTAATGCTTTATTAGTATTGCTATTGCTATTCCTATTGTTATTGCTGTCGCTATTGCTATTGTTATTATTCTTATTACAGTTATTGCACTTGCTAGCACTTTTTTGTAGACAATACACTTATAAATGTTTCTAATACTGTTGCACGTAAATCAGACCAAGCTCTAAATCCTTAAGGATGTTTTGAAATCAAAGGTAGGTTCAGTCTACCAAATTGTGGCTTCCAACTCATTTTAGGGCACATTTACCTTTCAGTCAGAAAAGACATAGCTTTAATTTAGCTGTCTCCTGTACTGATACGTGTTAGAAAGCAGTGAGTAGATGTCAATGCTGTTGGGACTGGAGTGGGCACTATCCTTGTGACAACAGTTTGGGAAAGTCCCCCCTAGCACCCCAGGTTTCCTCACCATAGAAGCAGATTCAACCCACGTGGGATGGCCATAAGAACAGATTTGAGCTTTTTTACTGATTCAGCTGGGGCAATCAAATGTAAAACTATTCCCTAAAACCAGAGTGGTACCTAATCCAGACATAATTCAATTATCTCTGAAGTTTGGTTGTTCATCATATAATGCTCCTTTAACCACCTATGAAATCCAGCCATTCCTTGCAGCACTGTCTGCTGCTTTGGTGAACTTCTTACATTGTTATCTGTTATGTCCAGCAATTTCTCATGTCATATCTAGCAATTTTCCATACTCTACTCAGTTAGCATCATGTCAGGCCAGGGCCAGCCCAGCAGCCCAGCCATTTACTTGTAGCTTTAACAATAACAATTGATAACAAGCAGCAGTGTGGACTTCTGTACCAGCATTACAGGTCCATCAGGGTTCACATGGCAACCCAGTCACTCCCATTAGCTGATAAAATGGGTATAAATAAAAAAATCTATAATAATTAATGGATCTGTTGGTTTCACACTGACAGTTAATTCAGTGGGAATTTCAGGTGGGAGAATTTCAGGTCATAGAAAAGTCATTCCAAGTCTGCTTCAGAACAACACCAAGTTCCCTAAACAATGCCTATGACCAATAAAGCCATTCTTAAATTGAGTAGAATTTTTGCCCAAAATTCCCAAACTCTTGCCTCCATAAAACCATGGGGGTGTGAGACAACTTCCCTCCATGCAACCACGTTCTAAATACCCCAGGTGAAAAAGCTCCTTTCATCTCACACTGGAGACTGTTTCACTGTAAGAGGTATTCCCAGTTGTTTGTCTTATCTTTAGCTCCCTTCTAATGCACTTTTAACTGTACTTTCCTGTATTTCAGCAAACAGTAATTTTTGCCCCTTGTATTTATGTATTTATGCTGGATGTGTATGGATTTAATTTTTAAAGTCAGCCAACATAAGCACAACCCTCATTAATCAACATCTGGCCCTATATATTTTCTTTCACATCTGTGAAGTCCTCTCCAATTTGTCTACATCCTTTTGAACAGTCCCTGCCCTGTAGCGTAATCACTTATATTCGAGGACTATCATCTCCCTGTGACAGGACGAGATGTTCCTATGCAAGCAGCCCAATATCACATTTGCCTAAGTCATCACGCCGTGCTATGAATTCCTATCTGATTTAAACATCTTTAGAATATAATATTTCTTTATTCTTTCTTTTCAAATGTTTGGGGCATCTTCTATTTTACTGCTTGTGCAATAAATTTTCCCTTTGTGCGTTAGAATTCATGTCTAAGTGAAGGTCATTTGATTATTTCTTGACATAGTTCTAGATTCTCAAAATATCTTGTTTCTGTTTTTCCTTTTTCTTTCACTGCTCTTTTCTTCTAAATTTCCCACTATTGCATACAGTAATAGGTTTAATATTATGACTGCCCATTTTTCAGAAAATTAATGAAGATTTTGAAAAAAACAACAGAAATTGTCAAAACCTCAGAAGAACATGCAAGACAATTCTACTGACCTGTACTCCGTAAAAAAAGACACCATTTTAAAGCTTAACAGGTTCTCCATTCTTATAGAAAAACAGGTGCATATAACTGATTTCTACATCATTCATTATTTTGTTTTCTCCTGCTTTTGCTGTTGGTAATTATCCATTTCTTTATATAAGAATATTTTAGCAGGAAATTCAGGCAGTGGTGTACAGGTTCTCCAATGACCAATATTACAGGAGCTGAATTTATAGGAGCAGACTAGAAGCAGCATCTAAGACCAAAAAGCAATAGCCCAAATGCTATATCTGACATCTCAGGGAAAATAAAAATAAAAAAAAGGTGGTAGCATGACAAGGGTAGTGCAGACCTTACAGAAGGTAAAAAATCTGTACAGTCATCCCAAGGGCATAGCTGATGTTAGGATATTGTGCCTGTAGAAAGCGTGCTGCACCATAAAGAGCTGTGTGACTAATAAATGGAACTGTGAAGCTCGTCACATCCCCAACACACTGTGTGGGTTTTCCTTACTTTTTGAAACTATATACTTACTGTGTTTTACCAAATAAAAGATATCTGTGGTTTCATATTCTCAGAACTCCTGCGTGCTTGCAAGGGGAGAAGGAACACCTGTAAAAGGTTAGATTATTAAATTCCTAAATGTTGGTGGTTTAGGTGGGGGACCAAGCCACCATTCATATGTATTTTAGAAGGAGTCCCCTAGACATGTTATTGAACCTAGTCCTGGTTACTACCACTGACACCTGGCAGGAGGGCTACATGTGCAACAAAAGTAAATTACAAAATTCCAGCACTTTTATTTCTTCATTCTCCTTAAGCATATAGATGGACACATCAGACTCCTGCTGAAATTGGTAGGAGTTATGCCTATAACCTGTAATAGGGTTCGTCCGTATAACTAGAAACTTGCTGAAAACATTTTTTTAGAAAAGGCCAAATTGTTAGCCCCAAAGAGTTTGGCAGGAATGAGTCAATGTCAAATCCACTTCCACCAAGGCTCAGGCAGCTTTTCTGCTTGACAGCTATGAAAGTCCTTTGTAAAAGGTACTGTAGAAGCCCAGACTTCAGTGGTCTTAGGTGCCCCTACCATGTAGAAGTAAGCTAGAGGGTCAGAAAGTCTAATACGTTTCATTTTCCTGTTTGGAGAGTGTAAGGGTTTATATATACACATCTATATGTGTACATATACTGTGAGGGTGGTGAGGCACTGGCACAGGGTGCCCAGAGAAGCTGTGGCTGCCCCATCCCTGGAGGTGTTCAAGGCCAGGTTAGATGGGGACATGAGCAACCTGGTCTGGTGGGAGGTGTCCCTGCCCATGGCAGGGGGGTTGGAACTAGGTGATCTGCAAAGTCCCATCCAACCCAAACCATTCTATGATTCTATACGTGTGCGTGTGTATATATACACACGTATACTTACATACATATATATATACACACACTTAGCGTAAAGGATTGGGCTTTTTGTCTTTTTTTTTTTTTTTCTTTCTTTTTCAAGTATTACTCTAGTAAATATTCAGTAACTTAAATGTTGTGGAGCCCTGTAAGTCTTGGCTTTTCCAGAAACATTCAGAGTCTAGGATCCTGACACCATAGCCAGGATCTGGAAAACCTCAGAGTCATACCTGAACTCAATTCTTCTGTCTCAGTAAGTTGAAGGCAGTTGCCTGATGCGTTTTCTTTTGGAAAATAAAATCCAAATATTTATGAACTTGCTAAGAAGTGAGGTATTTTGGAAAACTTTGTGGAAATAAAATAGAAAGAGAGAAAGACAGACAGACGGGTTGATTCCAAACTTAATAATTAATCAATTTTACCTGTGATACTGATGTAAATCTAGAGCAAGCTGAAAATATTTGTCCATAGAAAAACCCAAATGACAATTCAGAAGAAAACCTTGATGAACCCCTAATTGAATCAACACATACGGAAAACTAATATAAAAGCTACTCATTGTTCCAAAATATACTGGTTTCATTAGCGGTTTACCTCATCCGCTTTTTACTTATTGCTAAAGGTCACAATTAGAAACATATTTACTTATTTTGCTACTGCTTATATCCCTATTCATATTATGAAACCGAGACAGGAGTGCTTTATTTTTTTAAGGAACTTTCTCTCAGTCCACATGGTGTGAATTATTAACAAGGTTAACTTATTTTTACTACAGACTCATAACTGTAGAAAGCTGGGTACAATCTTCCACAAAGTCATTAAAAGAGTCATATACAGGCCTTGGGCAGTCCTTCTGTATATGTGGATTTTCAGAGTGAATCCTGATGTTTTACAGGTTAACTTATCTGAAGGATAGTAAAAGATGGATCTAAAGAGAAAAAGATATAAAACTGGAGACTAATTGTACATGGAAGAGTTTATTTTATAGCAATAGAGTGGAGAGCATCTGGATCCAGATTTTCATGGCTGTTTTGATTCCAGTTATTGATTGAAGCTCCTTTCTGTTCCATATTCATGTAAATTACAGTGCAATGGGTCAAAATAACAAGACACACTTTGGAATTGTGCTAATACATCTGCAAATTTAAACAGAAACAGATGGGAAATGGAAGATAATTCTGAAGCTTACCAGCCATTCAGATATAAGAGATCCCACCAACATCAGTCTTTGTAGTGTAACATCCAGGCAAATAGCACTTATATGCCCTTTATACACTCAAAAGTTATAGGAGCTGTGTCCATTGCTTCCCATGTGTCATGCTGGAAATCCCTTTTATGCCGTGTAATTGAAAATAATGAGGCTAAATGAAATACAGTAGCCTTAAGAGTGAAGAGGGCTAGGAACTCCTGGGGCTTGTAAGTTCTTCAATGCAGAGCAAATGCCTGAATTAGTGTCTCAGAAATTAGAAGATTTCGAACAGCTTTTTAAATGAAACCATATATGTGCCTTGCAAGTGCTGTTCATTTTTTTGATTGTTTAGGTACTGATCTGTGTTTCTTTGGAAGTTTCATAAGTATTCAGTTTTAGAAAATATCAATACATCTCCTACCAAAGCATCTTTAAGCCACTATGGAGTATACTATAATGCGGAATGGCCATGTGCATCTTATTCATCCCTGAATTTATTTTTCTGTGTGGTTTAAATAAGAAAAATTTTAGCTTCATCAGGTAGATGCTTCAAACAAAATTCAAGTATCATTATTATTATTAACCTTCCCAAATTGTTTACTGTCATTACTTCCTGGGCTGTAGAATTTCAAACGTCTTTGCAATGGTAATGTCAAATAGACGTCAGCAAACATACAGAGATAGAAAAACAGTTCTCGTAAGAAAAAAAGTGCACTAATACTGGCAGAATAAGCACTTAAGAAGTAATATTTCTGTTAATCCTTGAGGACAGTTTTTTTAGAAACTTTGGGGAAAAGGAGAAAATGTGGCAGTAAGGTTTTTTCTTACTAAAACTAGATTGTATTTATTTATTTAATAATAAAGTATCAGAATAGGAAAAGCTTTTTAAAACAAAACCAGCGTTGTTGACTTACAGAAAAAAAAAAGAACGTTCTTTACCTACAAAATGTCATTTATGGAAAATCAGACAGCATTCCCTTGACTAGAATAGATTTGTACGACGTAGCCATGTGCGTGTAACCTTGCTGTGTAGATTTTACAGCCAACAGAGAAAAATAGATCCTTTAAGGGCCTGAATCATTTCACTGAAGAATCATAGAATTGTTTAGGTTGGAAAAGACCTTTAAGACCACCGAGTCCAACCATAAACCTAGCACTGCCAAGTCCCACTAAACCATGTCCCTAAGTCCACATCCACATGGCTTTTAAGTACCTCCAGGGATGGTGACTCCACCACTTCCCTGGGCAGCCTGTTCCAATGCTTGACAACCTTTTCAGTGAAGAAATTTTTCCTAACATCTAATTTAAACCTCACCTGGTGCAATTCGAGGCTGTTTCTTCTTGCCCGATCACTTGTTACGTGGGACAAGGGACCAACCCCCCCCTCATTACAACCTCCTTTCAGGTAGTTGTAGAGAGTGACAAGATCTCCCCTCAGCCTCCTTTTCTCCAGGCTAAACAACCCCAGTTCCCTCAGCTGCTCCTCATAAGACTTGTACTCTAGACCCCTCACCAGCTTCGTTGTTCTTTGGATGTGCTCCAGAATATCAATGTCTTTCTTGTAGCAAGGGGCCCAAAACTTAGCACAGTACTCAAGGTGCATCCTCACCAGTGCTGACTACAGGGGGACAATCACCACACTATTTCTCATACATGCCAGAATGCTGTTGGCCTTGTTGACCACCTGGGCACACTGCTGGCTCCGATTCAGCCAGTTGTCGACCAACACCCCCAGGTCCTTTTCTGCTGGGCAGCTTTCCAGCCACTCTTCCCCAAGCCTGTAGCACCCCATGGGGTTGTTGTGACCCACTTGGCCTTGTTGTATCTCATGCCATTGGCCTCGGCCCATCAATCCAGCCTGTCCAGATCCCTCTGTAGGCCCTTCCTACCCTGAAGCAGATCAAAGCTCCTGCCCAACTTGGTGTTGTCTACAAACTTAGTGACGGTGCACTTGGTCCCCTCGTCCAGATCACTGATAAAGTTATTAAACAGAACCAGTCCCAGTACTGAGCCCTGGGGAACACCACTTGTGACTGGCTGCCAACTGGATTTAACTCCATTCACCACCACTCTTTGGGTCCTGCCATCCAGCCAGTCAAAGGCTTTACTAAAGTCCAGGGGAACAGCCACAGTTTTTCCCTCATCCACTAAGTGGCTCATCATGTCATAGGAGACCAGGCTAGTAAAGCAGGACCTGCCTTTCATAAACCCATGCTGATTGGGCCTGATCACCTGGTTGTCCTGTACGTGCTGTGTGATGCCACTCAAGACGATCTGCTCCATAACCTTCACTGGCACCGAGGTCAGACTGACAGGCCCGGATCCTCCTTCCGTCCCTTCTTGTAGATGGGCGTCACATTTTGGTTAGCCAGGGCTGGTGATAAATGATTGAAAGTTCAATAAATATGTATCGTAAGTTACACAAATTTCCCCCTCAAAGTGCCCATTTCTGTCCATTGACTAAAGAGTCATTGAGACTTAATAAATAATAAATAATTACAGTTCCTAATCTCACTTTAAATGTCTTCAGTGTGGATATTAAAAAGTAAATGAATTTAATGCAATTCCTGATATTAAGAGGCACATAAAGAAAGCACTTACATTTCTAGAAATCTTGAAAATTTTTGACTCCAGCAAAAAAACTATTTCTGGCTTTCATGTTGAAGGCTGAATTAGGAATTTCATAGCTTTATACTTCTGGCCTATAAAACAGTGCATCAGAAAAAGGGGAATTACCAGAGAGATTATCAGACTTGAAAATTTCATTTTCAGAAAGCTTTTTTTTTTCTTTTTTTTTTTACTATAAATGCAGAAAAGTTAGGCAAATCCTTATTTTTTGTCTTCAATAAGGAGAATCTGAGCTGACATCTGTGTAAATCACTTGTAAGACCATCAAATACTCTTTAAAATTGGGAAAGTAAGTGAACATAAGGAACAACATGTCTATTCAACATTACACATCACTGACTGCCAATTTTGCTGTTCAGCATTTGGTCAAGTCTTCTCTAGAAAGATAAAGAAATGAACGGTGCCTAAAACAAACAAAAACCTTCTGATGATATTGTAGCTGGCATAGGAAGCTAATGAAGGCTTACGGAAAAGTTTTTCGCAGGTGGTACAAAAGTTATTGATGATTTCATGCAAATGATACATACCAAATGCTAAATTGGGGAAAAAAAAGTTGGCATTCAAGGTAATCTACACTCCAGTGATCCCAGACTGTTGTAGCCAGTCCCTGTGACCAGGTGTCCTTACAAGAGACAGATCACTACAGATCAATCCTCAGCCACAGCTTGGACTCAAACTACTTGAACAACTAACCTCAGATGAAATAATTTTGAGCTGGTGAGAATCATTCAGCCTCTCCCTAATAATAATAGCTATATAATTATCCCTTGAATATCTAATTATCCTGTGTACATTTCTCTCCCCAGATACAAAAGTACCCAAGAGATTGTTTGCCAGTTGTGTTGGATTATGACAAGTAAGATATTCCAAGATGTTTCAAGAATCGCATATGAATTTAAATGGTATCAGAGTGTGATTTAGAAGTGACACTTGAAATTTTTCCAAGTGCTGCAGTTACTATGGGTACATTTATGCAACACCTTAACAGAGTTTCAATCTCAGACATTCATGGTGTATATTCTTTTCATGTATGATTTGCTACTAAAACCTACTAAAGTCAAAGAAATCTAAGACAAAAAAAAAGTTTTTCACGAGAAAAGTAAGAGTGCCAAATAAATACCTCTGTAACTAGACAAATTAAAAGCAGAATGAACATGTGATTAAAAACATCACTGCAAAATGTTTTGACAATTTATTTGATTGTAACCCTTGTCATTTTATTGAAAGAAATTATTACATTGTAGCAGTCAGATTAAAGTCAATTTCTTTAATTAGAGCTATATGAATTACAAGCTCAAAGTCCAAGTGAGTGCAGATTTCTGGACTCTATAGAGTCTGGGGAAAAGACTGTGCATGAATGGAATTTTTAGATCAAATCACTCTTTTGTAACAACAAAATATGAGCTTCAAATAAACACGTTTTTTTTCTCAGCCAGACAATGACCTTCTTGGCAAGAAAAGGATGATGAAATGAAATGACAAATCCAAGACAGAAAACATGCAAAGTGTTTTAAGGCAATTTGAGAATACACATTTGCCAGTCAACCGGGAATGTAGTTTTACCATTGAATTCCTGGGCCCAAGATCTGAGATCTAAATCGATTTCTATCTATCTCTTTCATAGAGCAATTAGCAAGAACTGATTTTGATTAACACTTTAAACAACAACTGACTTGACTCTCACAGTACAACTCTCATTTTCAACAGGGACTTAAGCTTTTAAATGTCTATGTCTCGTTGACTTACAGATTTTAGAAACTTAACACTGGAATTCCATAGATAAAGTAATACGCGATCTGGGGAAGGTGAAGAAAACTTCTTTTGCCTTCTGCATCACCAGAGCCCAACATCTAAAATATTGTGTCGACCTCATAAACCAAAATGAACAGTTCATAGAAACAAAACTTCCCCAGTTACTCTCCATCCATCTATTTTCTGCTATGCCAGTAGTGTTCCTGTGTCACTGAAGTCTAGAAAATATAACTCAAATGAATGCTAAAGTTATGACTAAAGCTATATGCTGGAAAGATAACATCCTCCTTCAAAGGGAGGTTTAGCTAACATGATTTTAGTTAACATCCAAGTTTCCCTATCAGTGTAGAAATTTCCCCAGGCTAAAAGATGAATTTTCCAAGCAGAAGAAAGATCTGCGTGGCTCACAAATGGAGCACCATTTTGATTTCTCCTTTCTTTTGATCTAGAAAACAGTCACACAGGAACGGTCTCTAAAGATAATGCTTAGCTCTGTTGGAACACTCAATACAGTCACCATCTGTCATGCACTTACTGCTGCTGTCACTGAGAAGAAACAAAGCAAGGGTCATCTAGCTCCGTGTAAATACCTACAGCTTAGCTGGTCTCTTCAGGCTCACTTCACAGTCAATGTGGAGAAATAGGCATTTTGAGGCAAGGATTCATCTCATCCCAAACAAGATATCCAACAATAGGCTACATGATCTGCACTCTAAACAAGTTAGGTGGGCCTCATTCTAAGCAAGGAATCATATATATGATTGGACCACATGCAAACAAGCCTAGAGAAATTGTCCATTCAGTGCAATTTTGTCACTTTGGAAGGAAGGAGTATTTTGGTACTTAATTGAGTTTAATTTTCATTACATCTCAATTTAATTCTTCAGCTTAGTGTTATTATGGAAAAAAAAAATCTTTAAATGCACAGGACTATTTGATTCAAAGCACAGTAATGACAGAAGACAACTCTCTATAGAGCTAAACAGATCTTTGATCAGGCCGATCTAATTCTTGCAGAAATGAGTGGAATACTTTCCAGGAAGGACAAGAGAAGCTAGATGGGAACATTATTCTCATCATTTACCAGAGCTCACTCTTTTAGAAAAGAAAGAGTTTAATGAAACATTTTATTTTCAGCTTTATGCAGGAGACAGTTTGTGTTCATAGGTTTGAATTGGGGGTATCACTTTTTGTGTCTTCAAACTTACTAGAAATCTAGCAAATTTATTGCATACCCTTCCCTAAATCCAGTTCAGGACTGTACAATAAATGTCATTATTAGGTATAAAATTCTCTTAATTATTTTTGGCACACACCCAAAACCAAAGAAAAAATGTATATCTCCTGGCATCTTTAATAATTCCCATTTGAACAAAACACTGAAAAGCAGAAGTAATATAATCCAGAGCTTTGAGTAATCCCAAAATAAGTATACTTGGACTTTCAGTAGTTATTGCAACACGTGAAATATTGCAGCTTTTCTCGGAGTCTTCTTGAAACCGGCTCTGTCCTTGAGGTGTCAGATTAACACTCCACTCAGAAGACAAATTGTTCATGGGCATGCTGGACATATGAGAGCCATTAGACAGTGTGATCTACATTCTTGAAAAATGAAAAATTCTAGGCAACATTACATTTTATAAATGCAAGATGTTTATTATTACTGCACTAGCAATAAATGTTTAGAAACTGGAGAGGGTTCACAATGATTCTGACTAGGAACATATGAGGATGGAGCCATTGAATTCTGGCATGAAATAAAAGGTCTGGAAGCTATTATGTATTTAGCCCTCTATGAGTATTTAATTATATCAATAGGAGAACACAATTTCTGTTGCGTGCTTTGTGATGAATGTCTTCATTTATTCATGTTACAATGAATGATAGATGAGTTCAAGCCAGATGCGGGAACTCATTTGCAATTTGCCTAAATAATTTTAGTGAAATTTCTTCTAAAGTTCACAGGACACCTCACTGAATGTCATGGGAATTAGTCTAAAATGTAAAATTTGATTTCTGCTCGAGCAGCGAATTTGCTTTTGCTAGGCTATATGCAAATAAGTGGTAATAAACATCAAAAGTTTTGTGGTTAACTGCTTTTTAGACACTAATACAGTCTTCAATGAGAAAAATGGATTTCAGTTTCAGAGTCTCTCATTCAACCTGTCATAGGAAATAACATAGTTGTTAGGCAGTTTAGTAGTACTCAACTTAGTTTAATAGACAATTCTGCCAAAAGAATTTATTTCAGGTAGGTAAAAAATTTCCTTGATTACAAATGAAATATCTTGAAGTGTCTTATCTTTTAAAGGTTTTTGAAAAACACCCTGACACAGAAATTACCGGTCTATTTCTTGAATGTCAGTCCAATAGATTTCTTAATAGCTTATATTTGCACTGATAAAGTGAAAGCATACTTCACATTGTTGGTGTGAAGGTATGTTCACTACACTAGGAAGCAAAAAAGGTGACTGAGGAATCACAGAATCACAGAATTTTCAGAGTTGGAAGGGACCTCTAGAGATCATCTAGCCCAACTCCCCTGCCAAAGCAGGATTGCCCAGAGCACATTACTCAGGACTGCATCCAGGGTCTTCTCCAGAGAAGGGGACTCCACAGCCTCCCTGGGCAGCCTTTGCCAGTGCTCTGTCACCCTCACCGTAAAGAAGTTTTTCCGTGTATTTGAACGGAACTTCCTGTGTTCTAACTTGTGCCCATTGCCCCTCGTCCTGTCACTGGGAACCACTGACAAGAGCCTGGCTCCATCCTCCTTCAAGCCACCCTTTAGATACTTGTACGCCATAATAAGGTCTCCCCTCAGCCTTCTCTTCTCCAGGCTAAAGAGTCTCAGCTCTCTCAGCCTTTCCTCATAAGGCAGATGCTCCAAGCCCTTAATCATCTTAGTTGCCCTTCGCTGGACTCGCCCCAGCAGTTCCCTGTCCCTCTTGAACTGGGGAGCCCAAAACTGGACACAGGATTCCAGTTGTGGCCTCACCAGTGCAGAGTAGAGGGGGAGAATGACCTCCCTCGACCTACTGGCCACACTCTTCCCTACGCAGCCCAGGATTCCATTGGCCTTTTTGGCAACAAGGGCACATTGCTGGGCCATGGATAATTTACTGTCTACCACAACCCCCAGATCCTTCTCCTCTGAGCTACTTCCCAGCAGGTCTGCCCCTAACCTATACTGGTGCCTGGTATTCTTCCTCCCCAGGTGCAGGACCCTGCACTTGCAATGTATGGTTAAGAAACTCTATGGTTAAGAACGTATGGTTAAGAAACTCTAAAACATAAGGATGAATTGAGGTATTCAGACCTGCTGTTAGTTTGGCTTATTTTTAAAAAAATATTGATAAAATCATTAAGTTCAACTTATTCATGTTTTGTTTGTCCTTACATACCAGGTATGCCCATCCTTTCATTTTAATTATCTTAGACTGTTTATGCGTCTTTCCACTTGATCTGTCTATCTCGTTGTTTCTGTTTGTAGAAGTAGACACAAAAGAAAAGTTAACTCATTAACACAGCTTTTTTACCTGGTGGCAAGTTTGTCATTTCAGATTCATTCTACTTCTCTCAGCAAACAGAAAGATAAACATATACTACTGCATCGGAGGCTCAGAAGGAATTTTTTGTGATGTGCCATTATCAAACCCATGTTATTCAAATACATCCAGCTAAAGGAAAGAAAAAGAAAAAACTAGAAAAACCCATTCTAGTTTTTATGTAGGGTATTTTTGTATCTTAATTTTTTATTATATTCTATCCTACAACTTATCCTAACCTGAAAACCAGGTAATTTAAAAACTTTTTCATAAAGCTGTAACTTGAACAGAGAACACACATTTGCTGTCTACTAAACTAACATCTACTTTCTCAAATGACTGCACATTTGGTACTTTCCAACTTCAGGGACCCAGTTTAGTGAAGGGGGGCCAGTTTTAATACCCAGGCTTCATCAGTATTTCAACGACTAATTGTAAGTACCTAAGTTAGGAACATATATCTCTCCTTTTATTACATGTAGAAGTGAGATACTCAGACACTGAAATATTGTTAATAAAATCTGATGATGAAAACATGCAACATGCTTCTGATTGCCACTACTGTATTTACAATTTTGTCCTGATATCTCCTGCTTCTCTGCAATTTCTCACGTAATTCTGCTTTACCCAGAAGTCGTGGTGTCTTTAAACAACACAGAGATATTACAGAATCAACATGAAAAAATGCATTTCCTTGCTCTTTTTCTTCAAAAGCAACATAAGTTGTAAGTACAAACAGGCTGACTTCAGAGCAAACTTTCAACAACGTACACCAAACTATGTTGTCTTTTTAGAAACTTATCACTGCTTAACATCAGAAGTTATAGGTGGGGGGTTGTTGGCTTGTGTCTGTGTGTGTGTTCCTTATGATGGTGATTCTTTAGCCCAAACAGAGGCATATCATGGTTTATCCTCCTATTTCTTTCCATTGATTTTGCCAGATCGCTGTTTGGGAAACATTTGTTTTGCTGCATAAGACTGTGTCTTGCATTTAATTCCTCATCATGAACTGTAGGGTAGTGTTTTAAATGTCATTATAATTCATTTCTGGTGAAGAGATCTCATTGACATTCCTCAGCCACCGTATGGTAGACTACGGGGCAGAGCAGCACAGCACAGGCCACTACGATCCCTAGAAACGAAAGTGTAATTTACCTTGCAATATAATAAAAATGATCCTCATTGCTGGAAATAATGCAGGCCACATTTAGTTTCCATAACAAAATCACTGCTCAGTTGGACAGAATTTGACCCTGCCGCCACTCTCCATGTCTCCGCCGAGACCAGCAATACCTCAGCAGAGCTTTGGGGACAGCATGAAACTCCTGTGGTGTTCCCAGCTAGGCACATCCTGCTATGCTCTCTCTTCCATGATCAGTACTATATTCGTGTGTCCTGTTATGACACATACAAATGAGGGTATTAGATTACCATCTCAAAATTCAGTTAAATAATAGCACATGACATTTTGTTCATGGGCATGAACCAAGAGACATAAGTCTCGTAACAACCATAAGCCAACAACAGCTGGAAATTGATCTGTAAAATCAGCTCACATGAAAATTTTATGTGCTTCAAAAATACATGTTTACATCTGCAGGTATTTCTTCTTTGAATGACGTGGCTAAATGGGAAAAAGATATATTGCTAATTAGGTGTCTTCCAGAAGAGTTTGCTACCAAGTAATTTGACTTTTACCTTCCTATATCCACAGTTTTAAAAATTATTTTTGTAATTATCGTTATTATTCATTATCTCAGATTTTTCCATTTTCTTCCATTTTTCTTCTTTCTTCTCTTCCACCATCCTTATCGTCACCCTAGCTAAGCTTCCTATATAGATTTCTTCTGAAAATACCTCCAAGACACTGTGATTTCTTAAATAGGAAAGCCTTCTAGTGAGATGTATATTCATTACTGGATTTTGGGAAGCAGATATTGTTATGCGATTTCACTTCTGCAGGGTCTATTAATTAACTGAATCACAGTATAAATGGGGAATATTTCCTGGGATAAGCAAGTATCAATAACCTCGTCTTTTACCAGTGGTGTTATCTGTGTTACTTGCTGATGGATTACACCCCTCCAACTTAGCTTCACCCATCCATTTTCAGCTACCAATAACTATCACACTGTGTAATCTAGTGGGTTGCAGGTGACAATAAAAAATTTCCCTGATTTAATGGAAGAGGAAAACAGATATATGAGACAAGAAGGAAGGTGTTAAAAAAAAAAAAAAAAAAAAAAGAAGTTAAAATATATAATTATACAGGCAGTTATACCCTGAAAACATGCATGCTTCCATGGCATCCACGTGCCTTGCTTCTATTATAATGCAGTCAATATGAAGCATGATTGTTACTAGTTCTTTCCCTCCCTGTACTATAGCTATTTGTCCAAGAGATGGAAAGTTGCTGTGCTATGAATTCCATCACATCCTACATTTTTTAACAGGTATTTTAGCTGAAGTGTACTATGGAATGGACACAATTTTGTACTGGCGTATGTCTGAATACCAATGAGATACCAAGAATTCCTTTTGTCTTAGTTTCTAGGGGGCTAGGAAGACATGATGTATTACATATCTTCATTGTACCTGATCTCAGAACAAATGAACAAGCAAATCTCTTAGCAGAATCATCTTTCAATGCTAAGAACAATTTTTCTTCTTTTTAAGCGATATCAGCTGCCGTTTCTTTCTAACACAATTAATCTGTGGTTTTCTCTTCATTGTTGAGACAGAAAGAGATATTAAGCCTTCTTTTATGCGTAGTTCTCTTAGTAGAATTATACAATAAAAAGGCATTATTTTTTTTCATTCTGGTAAAAGAATTGAGATAATATCAGTGCAAATCCTCCACAAATGTATCTTTTTCAGTGCAGCTTAACATGTTTGGTTTTTTTCTTTTCCTTTTCTTTAACTCTTTTCTATTTCAGACATGAAGAAACTACTGCTAAATTAGTGATGAAGTTTAATGAAGTATTGTTCCTGTTTCTCTTGGACTGAATTTGCAGTTTTAAATACACAATTGCCTGCTGTAATTCTTTATCTGTGCTTTTCTTAAACAGCACTATATGGCAAGTGTCAATCCATCGTTTGAATCTGAAATGACTTGGCAGAAAAATCTTTTAACCATAAAGGCAAACTTTCCAGACAGCATTGTCTTAACTAGAAAATGTTAATATTCTAAAACTGCTTTAATTGTAAAGCCAGACCGCTTGAGGAGGATTTGGATTATAGAAATGAAACATCAAGTTTTACACACCATTTTTTTAAACATTTTTCCATGACATCAGTCTTAAGACATTTTAGATCTATTGCTTTATGAAGGCAAAGCAAATTCTAAAGGGATACATTATAGGCAGTGACATTAGTTGCAATGGACAGTTGCAATGATGTAAAGATTAGGTCTGTTGGAAGCCTGTTTCCAGAGATGCATCTTGGCTTATAAAACAAAATAAAAAGACTCGTACTTTCCATTGGTTTATGAAAAAAAAATTAGTAAATCATATGTGATAGAAAAGAGACAACAGAACAAATATCTACTGCTTTAGATTTTCTCCTTACATTTCCACTCACAGTACAGTTTATTTAGTTTTCCATGCTGACAACTAGTAACGACTGAATAATGATGAAGATTTATATTCAGGCCGACTGGGCCTTTCCATTGGTTAGGTGCTTCTGAAGGAATTGAATTATATAATAGAAAGCATTTGGCAACAGAGATTGTGTGGAATAATATGAAAACAAAGAACGGAAGAACAGGATCTTTGGCGTTACTTTGGTCTGTTGTACTTCATTTCTGTAACTCTGATACAATGATATTCACTTAGCAGAACATGGCAAACAACTGTAAAGCCTACAGAGATCACAGCTAGAACTTATTCTTAATTAGAATTCTCTGAAAGAATATATACGTATTTCTACATATAAGTAATTTTCAACCTTTTCCACTTCATAGTGCCATTGTCTATTTCCAGTTTGTATTGCAAATAGATGCGTATTTTTCTTTCATGAATCCCTGAGGTGTCCATTCCCCAAAAGCCCAAGAATAAAAGGCTGAAATCAACTGAACTATACTGCAGTCAGTGTAGGAAAAAGCTTTCCTAGTGGAAGAAGTAAATCGTGTAGGATATAAAGAATATTTGTACATCAATAAAAATGTAAATATTTCTGCATTATTGCCTGCTTAGAAGGAAAAGCACAAGAGGTTATGTGCATGATTTATGGAGAAATAATTGAAACGAGGACAGAAGATGATCTCATTCAGTATCAAGAATTTGGCAACAGACTTTGACTGGCTCATGGTACTTTAATCTTCTGTCTATATTTGTTACATTTTCAGACAAGCAGTTTCTTACTTCCTCCCATGCTGCTTCTTATGTTACTTATAAAGATAGTCAAGATTATGCAATTTTTCCCTTTTCAAATTTAAAACTCTGACTTCCATGCTTATTAAAACATGTCATTCTTAAACTTTTTCCTCCCGTCTTCTGTTTTTTTTTGTTTCAGCCTATAAATTCTTTAGGTCAGGCACTATCCGTTTGTATGGTTGTCTTTGCATCTGTGTGTTTTTAAAACATCTAGGGCACTGATATCCCATCTATATTATATTCAGAGTGATAATACTATAAAGGTAAAATGGAAAATGCATAAACAAAATGGATAAAAGCATTTGAAAGATTTTGCATAGTTTGAGCAGGCAGAAAGATGCAGTTTGGCAATAATTGTTTCTGTTACCGTTTTCCTATTCCGTGATACTCTGCTGCAGCCTGCGTAAACAAACACGCACATTATTTGATCCACAAAACAGGAGTAAAACTTTCATTATGATTTATAAGAAGAGACTGCTGAAAGTAAAGGACAATAACTTCCAGGGGAAGCTGGTGCTCTGTTCTTCAGCTCTTTAAGTAGCTGACAAAGCACCAAAGCACAGAGATTTGGGATTAAGGGCTGCAAGATTCAACATTAACACACAATTAGCGATGAATGTTCAGATGGGCTCTTTCCCACCTCGCCCCAGCATCATTTACTGAAGGAATGGTGTCATGTTTTCACAGGCTTAAGAGTTTGTGTGTAAATGACACATAAACAACAAGTCCTAAACTACAGCACACTGAGTATAACATCTAAAATATCCAAGATTCTGTATTATTTCCAATGATAGCAACCCAAAAGTCTGTACCCAGCCCTCTGCAGAATCCGCTCCATCTTTTCACCAGCAACCTTGTTTCTCCTTCAGAAACACTACACAAGAAATGCATGTCACTGAACCAAGAATGATAAACATTGATGCTATCCCAATAAATACTGTATTACTTTCTTAAGGGTGACTGATAGTGTATTATTAACAGCTTTATTATCAGGGCAAAGTTCCATGGGTAACAGCAGTGAACTGTCAAAGATACTCATAAAGAAATAACAACAAGCTTACATTTATAAAGTGCTTTTCATCCCAAAGGAGGAGAGAGTACTTTCCAAAGTTGATACAAAAGAAACATTGCAACATCTGTTGCTGAATACAACTAACTCTGAGAGGACAAAAAACATTGTAAGGCTCCAGAACCTTCAAGGACTGCAAATGAATTGCAAATATTTTTTATAATGAAGACAACTTTAAGAAAACTCTTCATCAGTGAAACAAACTGTGACAATCTTTGTTCAGTATTAGTCCAAAGAGTGCCATCTCCTAACCACAACATGTGCCTAAATTCTAAAGGTTTGGGTGGTTTTGTTTTGTGGTGTTTGTTTTTTTTTTTGTTTGTTTTTTTTTTGTTTGTTTGTTTGTTTTTTTTAAATCTGAATTCTCAGAAAATGGTCAGCTCCATCTCTTATGAAGATCCTGCAAATAAGACAGGACGCAATCACAGATACTGAAATCTAGAAAATACTCAGGGAAACCTCAAACCACTTGAGGTCTAGCGGGGAAAAAAAAAAAAAAAAAAGAGAATAAAATGGAGAACAGTTGACTATGTGTTCAGAAGGCGGTGGGTATACAGATGTGTTAGTACTACATAAATACATATCTACTATACAGATACATCATAAGAGGTATAGCACAAAAGCAATGAAAACAATTAAAAGTAAGAGTTTTTTTTTTGTTGTTGTTGAGGCATTTTAGGCTAGAATATATAATTGTAGGAATGTCACTGTATCTTTCTTTGGAGAATATTTCAGTTTATTAGAAAAGCTTATTTTTTCAGTTTTCACGGTTGCAGTGGTGAAGACCACTGTCTTCCCTACAAAGGCCTTGGATTGGCGTCCTTGGGAAAAAAGCAGAGCACAATCCTGACTACTGAAAAAGGGAATCTCGTATGCAGTTCTGGAGAGGTGTCGAGAAGTCCCCTGGGTAGTGCTGATATGCAGCCGCTACAGATTCCTACATGCAGTGTTTCTAAATTTATATAGGACTGTATATATGCTCAAAGACACACACAAATGCACACCCACCCACCTATGCACACACACACACACACATTTAAAATCCTAGATATATTTTTAATACCGTTTTTCACATTCATGCTGCTTTTCATCCAAGGATTTTGGAGCACTTTGCAGACATTATCTAATAATCTCACAACACGGGGTAGGTAAGGGATATTACTGAGCTTGAATGTTTGTCCACTGACCTCGTGGGAATTCTTCTGGTGTTTCTGACAAAATTCTGTCAACCTCTGGCAGGCAGGTGAAAGCATAGTAAGAGAAACGTGGAAACAAAAACAGCCCTGCTTCATGCCTTCTTGCTGAAGCAGGATCACACCAGCTGAGGCCACAAGTGGAAAAGGCATTTGAATGCCAAGCACATAAAAGTCCCACAAAGGCAAACATCGTAATTAGCAATGGACGGGAAAGCCAGCATGAGGCAAAGTGGCCAGTTTGATCTTCAGAGTTATCATTCAAGAGTGTGACACTGAGATTATACAATGTCATGCAGGTAACACAAATGTTAAACAAATCACCCATCTTGAAATTTCTTAAGCTCCGAGTTACAGCTTTAAGATCAGATGTGGTTTTGATATTTATAATGTTTTTCTTTGTTAGATTCCCTAATGAATATAACAGTCTTTACCTTAGCAGGAAATCTGGACTGACCATTTGAGGCCTGTTTTCTTTATATTTTGTGGCTCACAGGTTTGCTTTTGGACACCTAATAAATCATTTACTAACATCTAAGAACTTGACAATTCCTCCTCCTTATAAACTCACTGCTAAATCAAGAACCACAAATTAGCTAAGAAACTTGCACTATTTCTATTTTTCTGATCTAAAATGCCTCTTCGGTGAATTTAGGGCTCTTTTTCATCAGGTGTTCTTCAGTCTTGGATTCAAATTTACCTTTATTTGTACTGCAAATGGCATTGCAATTAGTAATTCCAAACCTTTCTTCCTATGTGCCATGGGCTATCATGGATTTCACCCTATGCCCCTCTACAAGTTAGACAACTGCTGGCAGCTTTTCGGACTGCAGGAAAACTCCTAATTATTGTCAAACCTTGTTACATCTAATTAGTGAAAGCACACCTTGCTTTCATTTGGTTGGAAGGCAAGACAGTTGTAATTGCAGATTATGGCCAAATGCAAACTCCATGAGGCCTTTATTCTCCTATGGATTAAAAGGGAGAACATTTAGACCCTGTGTGTTAAATTTCCTTAAGACATCTAACACCTGAAGGGATCATGTCCTTCCTGCTTGTGTGAGTAAGCAAAGTGAAGGAATCGAGACCCAAACTTGTTAACAATAATATTTATTTCATTCATAGATATATAAGTATGTCATGATCTTACCGAAAACAATGCAGTTATTCTGTGCATTGGTGTAATGAAAGCAGAGTGTGACCCAAAAAGCCTACGTGTGTCTTAAAAAGCTTTGGAAATTTAACTTATAAATAAATTACAGCAAATCAAACTGGCATTCCCTTCCCCAGTAAAATATTCATGTTTGACTTTCATGGAATTCCTCCCAGACTAAGGTAATAGAGGCTGTTCAGCTGATTTCCCCTCTCAATAATACATTCTGAGGGCCCTACACTACCAGTCCTCGAGGGAAAAGCGTTGCTTACATACTATATTTGCTGGAATCAAGACTGCCTTCTGAATGATTGGTGAATATAAAAAGCAGGCTAAATTTCCTCTTAATCTTCCATGGTTTCACCAGATCACATTGAAGACAACCCTGAAGACTTTGCACAATTTTCCTTTAAAGCTGTCATTAAACTGAGTAAATATCTGGTATATCTTTATGAAGATACAAATAGTACATTAAAGAGGAAGAGAAGAAGCAGCATTTTGTTGAAAGGAAAATGTGCGTGCTTGTGTGTGTGAGACTTCGTGCCTTTCTTAGAATAATAAGGGCAAAAAAATTTACTATTTTTAACTGTTGTATTTAATGTCATGCTGAGAATTCCTTTTGATTTTATATTAGCTGACATTTCTTTCTTAATGAAACAATCAAACCCCAAAACTGTTTCATACTTCTTAGCCAACAGAATTATAAGGGAAACTCTGTGACCTACTGGTATGCTCCTGTTTGGCTGGACTCTTTGAACGAAAAATAGACATTGCGGGACTGTGCAGACCAATGCTGGTGAAGCAGCAATTTTACTGACATTTTCATTGATAAAATAGTCACAAAAGTGTGCCTGGTGATCTGCCCTTACCAATCAAATACACAAAACCCTGCACCACAAGGAACAGAGATCTATTCTGTGATCAAAGGGACATACAGATTTAGAAATAAACGGGAGGGAAACAATGTAACAAAGGTGGTCCATCGCCTCCACTAATGACATGACATCACTTAGCTGCAATTGCTTTAAGTAAATGAAGTTTTAATAGATTCCAAAGGAGTGGATGAGGATTTAGTACATAGGATTATGTAGGGTCAGAGAGTCCGAATATTAAGAGTTATAAGTCAGCAACTCTCCACTACTCCACATTAACTGGGGGCTAGGAGAGTTGATTGGTCTGGTTTTGTTCCTCCATCTGAGAGCTTCAACAATCTCTGGAATTTCATTTCTTGAGGAATGTGGAAGTGGACTTAAGGAAAACTTGTATGTAAATGAAAACTCATCTTCAGAGAGTTTTGGGGTTTGGGTAACTTGTTTCGCCTCTTTGAATCTTTGCCTTCGCAGCAGATGGAGATTTTATCCCTTTACTTGGAGCGGTTACAACAAACTACAGAGATGTTGCACCTGTCTGACAAGTACATCATGATGTGCTTAGTTCCTCCCACGAGATGGAGCAGTGGAGCTTAATCTCTTGACACTATGTCCCTTTACCCAAAGAAAATTACGCTTCCTGCAGGTGTGGTGGTTGACAGTCACCTTGCATAGGTAGTCCACTGTGACGTGTATCTCACACCTAATCAACTGAACTAAAATTACACATTTTGAATGTCTCCAAACTGAGGAATCTTTTTATATAGTCCGATTTGGACAGGTGCTAAGAATGATACAATCTACCAGTAGACTGGTGCTCATGAGAGGAAAAAAAAAACTATGACCCCAGACATACAAAACGAGCATGAAGTGCTCTTATGAAATTTGAAGTGATGAAGTCAGCAAGGTGAATGCCACAGGAAGGAAGGGAAATGAGATAGAAGGCAAACTTATTCCTCCTCTGCCTTACAGCTTCCAGGTCAGTGTTTAGATAAACTCTGATTAAGCTCCAGTTCAGGCCTCATAAAACATCTCTGACGTCAACTGAAATCAAACCTTAGACCAGCTGTTGAGAAGCAGAGGAATGCTTCAAAAACTGGTGGACAGGGACTTTCTGGTGTTCTCTGTGCCCTGCTTCACACAGGAAACAAATATACTGTACTGGTGGCATGAAGAGTCCTATCAAAGTAGCAGGACAAGTTTAGCTCTTCCTGAGTTAAAAAGGAGCCAAGACAGTTCATCCTAAACCTGGTTTTCCCAGAGTCAGCTGCAAATTCCGCATGATATTAATCGTTTGGATGCTTGAATGCATTGTACCAATGTTCGTTTTCAGTCCCCATGCTGATGTTATTTGCAGAAGTGAATCTCGATCCGGCTACAATCTCAGTCAGAAAAACACAGAGGCAAGAAAGAATAAATGGGGATGACAGGCTTACAGAAAAGAAGTAAGTATAAGTTAAAACAACTAACTGTTTTAATTAAAGGTTGGAGAAAAAAAATGGGGTTAGGAAGACCTATATTTAAGGGTGATATTTCAATATTTCATTATGCCTCCTTGTTACAGTTTGATTTCTTTTCATACATACATCAAAGCAGAAAAGAGGTCTTTCTCACGTCTTTAGATTTTTGCTTTATTCAACTTTTTTTGATCAAAAAAATATTAAAAAATCACCCAAACCAAATAATAGGTGCATAACTGACAGTATGACGAGGAAAAATGAATCGCCACGTCTCACTGTCTCACCTCTGTCAAGAACCAGATAATGACCTATGTACATGTGTTCTATTCAGGGTTTTATATCAACTGTGCTTGTTAAGGTACACAGAGATACAGACATGAAGCCCATTGTGAGACACATCCCATGTGAAAATATGACAACAGGTCCCCTAAGAAGGAAGGAGAAAAGAAAAAAGAATTTTATCCTTTTCTAAATCACAAATGTATTGATAAAGCAGTGCTTCATCTAACAAAAAGAGACCTTCAGCTCCACAGAAATAAAGCAATGATTTTTATTATTTATTTATTTATTTATTAAGGAACATGGGAATTCTCCCTCACAGTTAATGAGGAAATTGAAAGCTTTTACAGAAGAGAAGACAAAACTTTCTGGGCCTCCCAGAAGACTTCAAAGGAGAGAGCCTGTGAGAGCTAATATTCTGCAAGAAGAGATGCACTCTGATGAAGCCTCTTCAGTGGAGAAATTATCTCCAAAAGTTGTAGAGTGAGGCATATGGTATGTAGAAGGAATGAAACATTGGCAACTATCTAGTCATGAAAGGAGAGCAAACCAGCTTGATAAGGGAAAGAGAAAGACAGAAAAGCATTATGATCTCAACTTAGTAAAAGATTAAAGTAATTTGAGCATACTTTTTTGCAGTCCTTCATATCTATCATTTCCACCTTTGTCTTTTTGTAACTGTATTATCTGTTTTGGCTCATGAGAAAATTCTTCTAGTCACACTTTCCTTTAATCTGGTTGAATGAAGTATGAATTAAGTGGACGGATAACAATAAAGCATTCATTCCTCATTCAAGGTTGTGAAAAATCTAAGTACTGGGGCACTGGGGTACTAGCAAGTGCACCATCTTCCAACACATCCTTCAGATTATCTAAAGAGTGATGGACTATATTCTCTTCCCATACTCCATTTCAGCTGCCTGGGCCAGATGAGGAGCTATCCCTACAAAATTCAAGGGAAAAAAATGTTCCAGTGACTGATAGTGATTAGGAAAGGTGTCTGGCAAGAGATGAGACATTGGGTTACACAATTAAGCCTCAGCAATCTACAGACAGTTTGTTTGTTTCTTCAGTAAATAGGTAATTGTTTCTTCCTCCCTCTTTTCTGGGGGAGATTTTTTGTTTGTTTGGTCAGTTTGTTGCTTTTTAAAATTTGATTACTAACATGATATCCAGGGGAGACCTGGGACTGCATTATGATTCAAAGAAACTATGCTGTGTTTGCATAACCCTTAAGAAAAACATTGTCTTTATTTCAGATTTGTCCTGATTTAGTCTGCTTTCACTGTTTTCATTAGGTATTATTTTGTAAAAGCACTGTGGTAACCGAGCAGTTCTTTTGCTTAACAGAAATTAAAGTAATAGTACAGGAGTGTAATTTTAATGTATGCCCTGGGAGTGAAAGTCCACCAAGAAAGCTACAGTTAATTTAACAGAGCTCATAATATACACTTATTTCTTAGCCATGGGGACTTGACTTTAAACTGTCTGAAGGTCAAGCATACAGCGACTGCTACGGAATCCTTCAAGCACATGAGCCACACCACACATCTGCCACTCCTTGCTTAGAACAATTCAGCACAGTTAGGAGCCTCCCTCTAAAAAGAAGCTGAAGATAAAGTAAACACAGCAAATGAATTACCCTTCTCCCTCTGGAGAGGTCATGTTCGAGGTTCACTGCTGATGCAAGATGGTGAAGCTTGCACCAGTGCCCACCTGCTAGGGATTAAACAGAGAGCTACAGTCTCCAGTGCAATCAATGCCTAGTCTTTAATGGGCTCTAAATTCATCACCGGAAGCTCTGACAAGCCCATAATCCATTCATTAATGTGTGTTAATATGTGCCCTGTGGAGCTGTCCTAACTTAAAAACAAAAGGCAAGGCGTTCACATGTGTTATTTGGAGCAGGATGGAACAGGGAACCCTTAGCGCCATGGAGAGAGAAACGATTGCAAAAAGGGTTTTATTGCACGTCTCTCAGCAGGATGTTTAGAAAATAAAGATCCGACACATGCTGCAGCAATAAAGCAATTGCTTCTTGGCCAGATCCAGACAGTGCTATGCAATTTTTCCCTTGACTTATTTCAAATGGATAAACACTTTTTCTTGTGCGCATCAAGCAGGTGTGCAGGGGTTCAAAGGGGTTACAAAGAACAAGCTCTGATCTCTGTACTTCTGGTTTGGGGAGAGCCAAGACATGAAAAAGGTAAACAGCCAGAAAGTGAAATGCTAAGACTTTACCCCTGTCTCCTTTCGGCCTTACAAATCAAAAAAAGTGACCTGACTCTGTCCATGCACAAGGTTCGCAGGTGTCTCATTCCACAAGAGACACAAAAATATTTCTGATGGCACCTAAAAACCCTTCACCACTATGTGTGGTCCCTACTTGTTTCTGGCAACTTGGACGCTGGATTAGAGACACAGCTGAATGCTAATTAAAATGACTGAAATTATGAGAACTCTGAAAGAAACCTCCATAGACATAGACAAACAGGCAAAAATTGAATAAAATGACAGACAGACACCAGAAGTAGTTGTAATTCAACCGTCAGTTTTCTCTAGATTCAGAAAATTTATAATTTTTTTATTATGGTTTAGTATTGTTGTTATGGTTTGGTTATAGTTTAATTAAACTCAACATTTACTTAAATCAGCACATAAAAAAATAGCATATACTTATAGGTAATTAAGTTTAATTAAATTATAAAGAATTTGCATAAACATAGAGACTCTTGCTATTTGTCCATAGAATGGTGACAGCTTTCCTGACATTATTTAAAGGAAGCCTGCAGAACTTGTTACAGTTAGTTTCACTACAGATTATGAAAGAAAAAGTTCAATAGGGACTTCTACTGAGCAATAATGAAGCTTACAACATTTGGATCATTTACATTATCTATTGCCAGTTTTGAATATCATCTTCCAAAATAAAACATCACTTGTCATGACATTTTTCCTACTCTAATAAAATTAACCAGCAAACAGTATTGAGAGAAACATATTAAGAGGTTCTTGGAAGCATTATGAAAGTATTTTTTGGGAAAACAAAATGAAAGGAATTGTGCCACTTGAAAATGCCATTTTTCTTTTAGTTTCTTACCTTATAAACAAACTTTAATTTATTCCAGGCTTAAGGCCCCTACTTTGTAGGGATAAAACGTAGCCGCTGTCTACAACACTTCATGAAAAAAACACTTTTGAAAGCCAAAAAAATCATGTTGACGGTTTTCCATGCTGTTTAACTTTTAAAAGCTCAGTCTCCTCTCAAAAGCCATAGTTGTTTTATTTCTACTTTTTTTTATTACTAGACTGGTTGAAACAATTCATCCGGACCAAAAATATCATCAAAGTGAAAAAAAGGGTTTACTGTGATTCTGAAGAAGATTTAAAGTAGGAATTTCTAAATAAAACACTTCCAGGAGGTGATTTAGAAAACAAGTGAATGGAGTCACATTCTGCCTCTCTCTCAGCATCGACTATAGAGGGAACCTAGAAGAGTTAGTATTCTAAGCTAGAGTTTCCTATAGATGACTAACTGAGTGCAGAATGACTTTGGAAGGACACACCTTGGAGACCAGGCAGAGAAGCAGCTCCTTTATTTTCACTGTGTCCATCTATGCATTTGGATGCTCTGTAATAATGAGTGATACATCACTTGCTTTTTCCCACCTAAAGCATCAAGTTCAGAAGCTGTTGTCTAAATCAGCGTTGTAATAGACAGTAGACTCTTGGAAACAGCGTCCTCAGACAGTGACCAGCAGGACTGGTGTCAATCACAGTAGATTACTATAGTACCGCCTTTTGTATTGCAGCCCCTAATTGAACCTTAACAAGTTCGATTCTTGCTTTGCTTCCTCTCCTTTTGATACCTCGGTATCAAATTAACTGTAAAGAGTAGCTGTGATGTAGACATCTTTCCAGCACCCACTGTGGTGAAGACAGATGCAAAGAAACCATTTATCTTCCCTGCAATCCTGTGCTTTTTGGCTGGTTTCTCTGTACTCTGAAGGACCAGCAGACCCACTGGCTTGCTCTGCAATACTTTTGATCTGTCAGGATAATTCAAAAGAGGATTTCTTTGTCTTTTTTCTTACTCTTATATCTTACCTTTCAAACCTTATATTCCATTACATTAGCACCTTTTTTTCCTGACTTTCTAATATTTAAACCTCTCAATATGTAACCTCTCATTCTTGCCCACATAATTTACCTTTTTTATCCTTTTATACTTATTTTCAATGTATTTATATATATTTGTTTTGAGATCCGTAAGAATCCCATATGTTCTCTAAGCAACTTCCAGGATGATTCTTTGGATTTTCATTTCCTGAATTTTTCCTTCAATTACTTTTTAAAAATATAATTTATTTGAATTTTGGTAGCATCAACCTGATTCTTCGTTTCACACTGCCAAAGCAGAAATCAGGTTTGATTACGGTTGTGGTCTCCGTTTTTAACAATTCAAACCAGCTTATACTATATTGAATAAAACTTTGTGTCCGGTGCAAGTTTAAGTCCAGGCTATTTTTTTCTTTATATTCAGAGTGCACTGTTCAACTGAGACCATAGTCTATCATTCTAGCCATGCTCTGTTCTTACTTTGCAATTAGTCACAACACGATTCACGCCCATGAGTGATAAATTTGGAATATAAAGAGGACCCAATTTCAGACAGATCATGCAAGTGTAGGAATCTAAACCTTACCTCCCCTGTTACCAAAAAGCACAGGAAGTGAGGTAATGCCTAGGGCAGGCCCAAATTATTTAATGCTTTGAAGACCAAAGCCAATACCCAAAAGGAAACCCTTGTAAGAGCACCCAGGTGATATGTTATAGTTGGATACTGTAGATATTATATTGTTTCTGCAAACCTGTCTATTATAACAGAAAGGACTGAAAAGGAAAGCAACACGTTGTATCTTTTTTCAAAACAAATAACAGATTACAAGTCTATTTTCAGGGTGAAGTGAAAACTTCAAAAATAAGTCAAGTGTTAACATATTCAATGAATACAAACAGTAATCTAAAATACTTCTCTTCCTTTCTTAAATAAAACAGCTACGCCTGAGCACCCTTGTGTAGCTGTATCATCTGCATCACCACTGCTGGAGAACTCTGGAGGGTCTCCAGCAAAGGCATCAGTGGAGGCACAGTGAGAGGAAGAAATACATTCAAAAAAATGAACACCGATGTTCGTACTACTTAGTCCCTTTATTCTCAGGTTCACACCTGTACTTGTTGAGTTTTACATCTTCTTTGAGAAAAAAATCAGTGAACAATGATTTTAAATGATTTGTCCAAAGATAAAGTCATCAGGCATGGTAGCAATGGAACAGATCGCTCTGACCACGAGTTTGCTCATTCTTTCTTTGTCTTTTTTTTTTTTTTTTTTTTTTATTATTACATTTAGTTTAACACCATACATCTTTAATTACTCTACAGTCTACATTTACACCAGTATAAGATATGTATAAAAGCCTACCAACCTAACTCACTAACTACTTGGTTCTGTCTCTGCAATGCATAGAAAGGTTAAGTGTCTAAAGACAGGTCCACAGTTATTAAGGCTTACTGGAAAAGTTTTTGTTTTAATTTACATGGTATGGTGTTAGTTAAAATGAACCTATTTAATCCTGCCCAAATATGTCTCAGAAAAATTGATGTCTAATGCCAATAATTTTCAGCATAAACTGTCTTGATAATAAGGCCGTCCTTCAGTGGTCTGGGAGGATACATTTGTTGCTATAAGTATTTATATAGAGACATGATTTATTTCCTTGACATTCTTTGAAGTTGTTTGCCTTCTCTGAGTATCAATGCATCAAGGGAAGAAAGTGGCTGAATGTCATTTTCCAAAGCAAACTGTAAATGGATGACCCTTATTAATACTAACCATAGAACTATTTTAATCTCTTCCAAGTACCTTGACATAAAAAGTCAGTCAAATAGAAAGACTGAGCCAGCTCTTATACATGAATAGCATTGTGTTTACCAGAAAGTTCACATGTAGCATGGAAGATAGCACAATGATAGAAAAAAATCTCAAAAATAAATAAATAATAATGAAAAAGAATCTCCTCCTCAGGAGGAAAACACATGCTAAATTGCATTACTTATCTACCAGAAAGAAATAATTCCTTCCTGAAGGAATGGAGAGATTCAAGAATTCTGTGAAAGTGAACTGGATGTTTTACTGAAATCTGAATAATTGATTTTCTGAGGTATATATGCCTGACAAATTTGGTGGCCTTTTACGACAAGGGAAGATCAACTGATGTCACCTACCTGGACTTGTTCAAAGCATTTGACACTGTCCCACACGATATCCTGGTCTCTAAATTGAAGAGACATGGATCCGACAAATGGACCACTCAGTGGATAAAGAACTGGCTGGACGGTTGTACTCAAAGAGTTGCGGTCAATGGCTTGATGTCCAAGTGGAGACCAGTGACGAGTGGCATTCCTCAGGAGTCAGTACTGGGGCCTGTACTGTTCAACATCTTTGTCGTCAACATGGACAGTTGGGTTGAGTGCACCCTCAGCAAGTTTGCTGATGATACCAAGCTGTTTGGCGAGGTAGACACGCTGGAGGGGAGGGATGCCTTCCAGAGGGACCTGGACAGGCTGGAGAGGTGGTCCCAAGCCAACCTCATGCAGTTCAACAAGGCCAAGTGCAAGGTCTTACATCTGGGTCGGGGCAATCCCAAGCACAAATACAGGCTCAGCGGGGAATGGCTGGAGAGCAGCCCTGAGGAGAAGGACCTGGGGGTGCTGATTGATGAGAAGCTCAACATGAACCAGCAGTGTGTGATCGCAGCCCAGAAGGCCAACTGTATCCTGGGCTGCATCAGAAGTGCAGCCAGCAGGTCAAAGGAGGTGATTCTGCCCCTCTACTCCACTCTCGTGAGACCCCACCTGGAGTACTGCGTCCAGCTCTGGAGTCCCCAACATAAGAAGGACATGGACCTGCTGGAGAGTTTCCAGAGGAGAGCCACGAGGATGATCCGAGGGCTGGAGTACTTCTCCTATGAGGAGAGGCTGAAAGAGTTGGGGCTGTTCAGCCTGGAGAAGAGAAGGCTCCGAGGAGATCTTATTGTGGCCTTCCAGTCCCTAAAGGGGGCCTACAGGAGAGCTGGGGAAGGACTTTTTACTGGGGCATGTAGTGATAGGACGAGGGAGAACGGCTTTAAACTGGAAGAGGACAGGTTCTGATTGAACATTAGGAAGAAGTTTTTCACTTTGAGGGTGGTGAAGCACTGGCACAGGTTGCCCAGAGAAGTTGGGCACCCTCCATCCCTGGAGGTGTTCAAGGCCAGGCTGGACGTGGCCTTGGGCAACCTGGTCTATTGGGAGGTGTCCCTGCTTATGGCAGGGGGTTTGGAGCTCAATGATCTTCAAGGTCCTTTCCAACCTAAACCATTCTATGATTCTATGATTTAATTATTTAAAAATACTCAATTTGTTTGTGCTGCAGTCTGAAGTCTGTCATTAATCTAGCAGGTGCACAGGGAAGGAAAATTCCTCAGGTGCGCCCTATTTACTTTTCATGCTGTTGTAGTGAATTCAGCTGTACAGTTTAGAGGAAAGCTGGTCTAACACCCCATGTCATTTTCCAATCTTCCCACCACTGGTGCCAATTAGTATTAATTGTGAAGGGGTTTTTAATGATATAGACATCTGTCCATTAAGAAATAGGCTAAGACCACCAAAAAATTGTACTGCTCAGCCTACAGATGGGAACAATTTTCAGTCACTAATGATTGGACTGGAGTGCCGGCCAAAGGTGAAATGCTACATTTTCATGCTACTCATTTGGACTATTTATTTCTTTATCTATACAGTCATACGTGAACTGTGTCATCAGACCATCTAAATTTGAAAATTTCAAATTGAAATGTGTCAAACTGTTTAGCTTGAGCATCTAACTAATATACTTGAGTATCCACTGATTAACATAGATCCTACTTTAAAGAAGAGGAGTGAAACACAGGATAAATTAACAATTTTCCTGAAGACCACAGAAAAGCCATCAGTGCTGTTTTCAAACTGAATACTAATCTCCAAAGTGTCCCTCCAAAGACTTGCCTGTAGGATGATTTTTCTCGTTTAAGAGCAGCTAATTGAAACTGGCTGAAAATACATAGTATTTTTCAATCATGATAAGAATACTTTGCAAGAACATGTCACTGTCAGTGACAAAGGTTTGATAATGACAGTGAATTTGGTTAACTTGATTACATATTCTATATTGTTAAAAATTTGTAGCATAATAAATGTACCTGAAATTTACAGATACGAAAAAATAAAAGTCTGAAGGATGTAAGAAAAATGTCACTGTTAAAATGAAATGTTTATGTGATTCCAGTTCAAACTGTTTTATTTCATGGGAATTCAAGGATTTTTGTTCCAAATTGTAATGTCTCTGTTGTTCCAGAATTGAAAGATTAGGGTGAAAGGCTCGTAGCTCACCTTCTCTAAACTTGTTAAAACTAACTTTGTGGCAACATAACATTACTTTTATCTGTAACATAAATATCCTACTGTAACTCTTGTTGGGTTCACTCATAATATTTGAGCAGCAGTCACTACAAAAGTAAAAGTGTTTTGTTTTTTTTTTATCAATTAAAATACATTAAAGTAACCATTTTGAAAAGAAAGAAGACAAAATGCAAGTCAATGTATTTGATCCAATATCTACTTTAACTGAAATTAAAGGAAACGAAATGAGCAAACAAGCTTAGAGTCTAGATGGAGCCTCAGTGAGTTATTTCAGCCACTGTCCTACTTCTCACTGCTTTTCTCTGCTGCTCATCACCACCACTGCCAAACTTGTGGGAGTGGCTGACAGAAGCTGAGAGGAGCTGAGCTGCAAAACACGGAGGAACACTCTTCCCCATCAGTAGTATTTCTTTGTGAGTTAAAGTCTATACACTCTTTCCTCCCCCTCTGCTTTGGGACTACCATTTCTCAGCTTGAGAGAAGGCTGTGAAGAATGGAGTGAGGGAAGGGAGGAGAATAAATGAAACAGGTCTCAGCAAAACATGCTGAACAACAGTTGGTGTGACCAGGTGGTCCTGTCTCCAAAGTACTATCTAGAGATGGCATCCGGCTTATCCTTCCCACAAATTCTGCTGTGATCTGAATGCAGATGTTCCTTGTCGATGTAGTGGCAGGATTAAAAAAAAAAAAAAAAAGAAAGAAAAAGATCAGCAAATTTATTTTGAGAATCTCTGCTGACAAGCTGTGAAATTTCCAAGTTATTTTTGCCACTAGTGAATTTTAATTTTCCTCAGGTAACAAAACCTGGGACAAGAGGCAACCCTCAAAAAACTATTAACTGGGAGACTGAATGAGGGATCTAAATTAGGTGAGATGGATTGTATCCTGGAGATACTGCTCTCTCTCTATTATATAGAGAGTCTAATTAATTAGCTCAGACAACTTTTTGTCTGCTAGGACCTGATGAGATAAACATCACATGAGGTGATATGCTCAAGATTGCATAGGAAGTTTTTAACTATTATCCAGATTTTGAGTCCAAAGCCAGATCTCTAATTATAAAATTGGCCTGGCCTCCGCCTGCTGCTTTCCTTCCATTTGTATCCACTGCTGATGCATTGCACATTCCCATATGATTCAGATAGCAATGGATTCATGAATTACAATGCAGCCAATAATTCCGCAATAGCTGAATACTGCTAAATCAGCAAAACCATTAGATTGAAGAATTTTGATAGAAAAGATTCATAATACTTGAAGTGCAACCATGACCAGCTGGGAGAAAGGACTTGACTGCCAATTAAAACTTTTTATACACCTTTATACTAAGACCCTATAAGCAGAGAACATTCTGTGTTTAACACAGCAGCAGATAAGGTTACCCCAGCAGGATTACAGGTATATTATGAGATTTATGTGTTACTCATTGCTGGGTTTTGTTTCAGAGTGCTTGAAGCATAAAACCAAGAAAAACAATTTCTTGAAGGCCAGCATTTAATTATAGACTTATCCAATAATCCATTATTGAACTGCCTCGTCAGATAAGCTCTGTCCAAAGGATTATACCTAACTTTTTATTGGATTTAGTTTTAAAGGCCAACCAATGGCTTTGGAAATTAATGCAGGACTAGAACACTGTCAACAAAACGCTTGGATGTTACCATAAAAGCATCAATCTTTAGTAGGATATAAATCTCAGTCAGTTGATTTGCTGATTACACTTTGCTATGTACTTCATTTGCTGGAGGTTCCAGCAAGCAGCTCCAGCTTTTTAGCAGAATGTTCAAAATAAATTTAACAATCCTATCTACATTTCTCCAGCAAGGTCAGAAATACTTGACTTCTTTTAGGTAGCTGAAGAGCTGTAATTCATGTCCTCTTGAAAATAAAGGAAAACAATACAGAAGCTCAGTCATTCTTATAACCCACTTATAGGTGAAAAGAGAACAGACTTTAGAAAATGAGTTGACCATAGCATTGCTTTGATCAAACTTATTGTTAATAAATGGGAAACAGTGAAAATAATAAACTCCTTTGTAGCATATAGCACAATAGCATGGCAAAAAACCAAGAGTGGACAGGGAATCAATGAGCAACTCAACCCTGACCTAACCATTTAATCTTCTTCTTTAAAGCAATTTCACAGCATACCCCTACAGTAAATGATAGAACTTCAGTTACTGTGTACCTGGCAACTAAATAAGAATCTGCCACTATATAAAACCAAACTAAAATTTTTTTAAGATCTGAACATCTGCAAACCAAATAAAATACTTTTGAAAACATTGCAATGCCACTGTCCTTTGACAGATTTCCAGGACAATGAGCCAGGGATTTCCAGAAATTAAGAATTTGCATGTTGACCCTCTTTTCTATTTTAAGCAGAGACTAAGAGGGCTGCAGGAATATCTGGAATACTCTATCTGCTCTCCCTGCTGGAGTCATTGATTATTAAATGGTGCAGATGGGTGCGTTGTCACTAAATTATCATCCTAACCCATTCTGAAGAAAGGTAGAGTAAAAATGTGACATCGATGTCTCTCTTAGATGTAACATCTTGCAGATGCTCTCTTGGGTTTAGTACTTGTTAACGTACCATCTCTCCTACAGGTCTATTCAAGTGATAGCTTAAAGCCAAGGCTCACAAACGCAAATGTACAAAATCTGCTAACTTCAGTGCGTTTGAATGGCTGAAATTGAAATTGTATCAAAAGCCAGAGATGCTTCCTACCATGGGAGATGAAATTACAGCTTGCCAAGGGGATGAAATAGAACGAAGGAAAGCCAAAACACTAGTGTGGCTCTTCTGCAAGAAATACTGCTTTTGACCTTAAGATAAGTTTGTCATTGGCACAACGGGGTGAGCACATGTGATTAGTTTGACAGCATCAGCACAATAATATGTAAACTGCTTTGTCCTTCTGGGATCTAGAGTAATAAAAGCAAGAGTTTCATGCCCTGAAGCTTTTCATCGTTAGGAAATAGTCTGTTTGCACTTGTACATTGTATGCGCTCATTTATTTAGCCAAAGTTTGTTTGTTTTCTCCCCTATTCCTGAGAGCTTACATCTGTAAGAATATATGAGATTATGGATTTCTGTTACATTAGGGAATTTAATTTGGCTTATCTTTCTGGGACAACAATAATGCCACCTCTTGGGCACAGTAAAGATCTATGAATATTATTCAATAATAAAGCCATTATTCCAAGTACTGTGACTAATTTTCCATTTGGGAAGTTATATTCTACTGCCTAACACTACTTTACAAGGTTCACGAGTGAAAGCAATCCTCAGTCCCTAAACTTTTATAGTCACAATTTGAAGTTGTATGCAAACTTGAAAAATGCCTGAGTCCAAATTAATCTTAATGTTGCCAAGTATGTTAGAAATGCTCTGAAAACAGCTTGTTTTGAGGTATATCTGTTTTTAAAAGTAGATTTTGGGTTGATAACTCACAAAATATTAATTTTCTAGAGCACAAACCCACTATTATACTTATTTTGACCCAAACCCATATTCTAAACTCTATTCAAGCAGACAATTAAGTACAGCCCCCTTGCCCTGGCTAAGTACAGAGATACCTTTTTAAGTTTGTTTCAGCAAAAGCAAAGACTTGGAGAGACCTCTACTCTTTTTCCTGTACCTCTGTTTTGCTGAAGGCAACGTTGTCAACTAATGATGTGAAACGGTGACATCTGACAGGCTGAATGTCAGTGTCAAAGCATGGAGCCTGACCTGGACTTGCAAAGGGAGGCTCATTACAAGCACACTTAGCCAGCCTTTCAATCTTCAGTATCGCTTGGCCTGATTCATAGTTCAAACCAGAATAAGTAAATACCCTTCTATCAGTCTCCCATGAGTCATTCTACAGGGCTGAAGTGTTAAACTGTGCAGTTTGGACAGCTCTGTTTTGAGTTTGCTCAGTATTTGTTTAACCTGTACTGCCAGAAACACTATAAATCCATCTCGTTCAATTTCGTATGTCCTTTTTCATTTACTAAGCCTCCTAAAGGTCAATATAGGCATACTCCTCCCTGAAAGGATTGCCCTTTCTTACCCTGCACATCCAGGATGGGAGATGAGATGAGATGAGATACGGGAACAGCAAAAGGCATCAGGAAATCCAGCTTGGAAGAATAGCCAAGACTAACACACCTGCTAAAGTATGTCTTCCGGTTATTTTTCAGTAGCCCATCCATGGACAATACAAAAACCACGGTTCACATCATCCTTGTTAGCTAGGTGGACATGTTACAATAACACTGCATCACAGGAAGTGATAGTTAAGGGCAATTAAACTCAAACTGACAGGAAATTAGTTAAACATGCTATCTGTAGTAATCCGGCTTCAGTCGGTGGATGTCAAGCTACCAGTTTGCTGGTAAACTGTATTTAGTTTGTATATGACAAAGCTGACCATGGGCACCTACATCTAGGAATGAGGGCACTGAGCCTTCTGAATCCAGGCCAGGTACTAAACACTAGCTCTTCTTGGGAACAGGAATCCCATGGAAAACTTCTGTGATTATATCCGTAACACAGTAGGATACGTATTGGGTGTAAAGGTTAAATAGTACCTGTGGTTCAACTCCCTAAAGAAAGCTGGGTGATCTTTGCAGCAGAGCCTTCTGCAATCCTCAAGTTACAGGGCCTCTGGAAAGTCAACCAAAAAACTTCACTGTTTTTTCTCCGATACCTATTGGCTAGGAAGGTGATATTTATTAGGATATAGTACAATAGAAATATTTATTATAAGTGAAAAATCAACTAGTTTTTAGAATTTTAAAACATTTTTTTAAAGTCTTCCTTTGATCAAGAAAAAAATTTTCCAAGAATCAGATTTTTTCCAGAACAAAAAATCCAACATTATTACCAATGGCAATTACAGAATCTTTCAAAAGTATGCTTTATGTTAGTGTAGCTAAGCAGGGAATCAGTCCCTTGGATTCTGACATAAACAATGCTTTAAAGTGTACACTATTAGGAAATTAGAAGTCAACAGAAGGATTTGCCTAGAAGCTGTTTGTTCTTAGAACAGCTTTAATAGACAGACAGAAGCTTCATGCATAGCAATGGATGAATAGTAAAGTAACATTTTGTTTCATTAAAAATTATCTTGTCATAGTATTTAGAGATTTGTTCCAGATTATTTTGCAATAAATCTAGGAATTCCATTTTGGAAACCAACGTAACCTTCAAATGAGATGAAGTATATATCTTTATTGCCAAAATTAGCTTGCAGGAACACTTCTTCAGGACTAGCTCATTTTTCACAAGATGTTCCTAATACAAAAGTGCTTACTATGCTAGATATTAGTGTCTTTGTTTCAAAATAATGTACTGTTTAAATTTTTGGTTTTGTATGCCTTTTTGATGGCAAATTTTTCATAAACCAGATTTTCTTCTGTCAGTCAGCTCAAGTGAAAGAGGAAAAAAAAGTAATCACAAAAATCCTTTGTTTGCTGTGGCTACTCTAGAAGAATAAAAGAATGATGCGTTGCAATCCCAAAATTGTTGGTAGGTTATCGTAGACCACAGTACTTACAGAACTTCATGGTAACACAACTATCTCTGCCAATTCACATCTGTTTTTTAAAAGTGGGTGGAAGAGTAGAAAACCCAAATTAGCTTTGAGAAGCTAGAAACTGGAGAAGTTAACTTTTTTGACTGGTTTTAGAGTTCTCCTCGCCGTTTCTTCCTTATGCTTTCATCAAAGGGCAAGTTATCTTTATTCCTTCTGTGATGTTAGACAAGCATCTTAATTCCTTTCTGGCTCAATTTCTCATATGTAAAATAATAATTAATAGATTTGTCTTTCATATATATTTAAATGTAGTCTCTGGGACTGAGAAACCACATTTTTCTGAGCATCAAGAGCAAAAGGCCTCCAACTTGAAGCTCTTCTCTCAAGAGGAATAGAAAGTAGCAGCAGCTATATGGATGATATTTTATGATAAATTAATTTATAATGAGCAAGGTATGAAATTTTGGGGATATTTGGAATGCTCTTTTGCCTCATGCAGATTATCCAAATGCATAGAATGCTAAATAAAGAGAAAGTACAGATCACACTGGACATTAAATGGAAAACACCAAAGTGTGCTCCTGCAGTATTCAGGCAAATATATTTAGCAAAAGAAAAAACTAAGAACTATTACTGTGTGTAGATGCATACACAAACATCACACAGTTGTACAATAAGAAAAGAAAATAACATACAACTTTAGAGAAGAAAATCCATTTTGTTCCCCAAATTAGTTCACACATATTTCTTTCTGATATTTTATGCAACTGAAACCTATTTATACCACACCGGTAGCATATGCAATTTTGGAAGCATGCAGGGCAGTTGTCAGACAGTATTGACATCTGCTCAACCCTAAAAAGTTTTCCTTGCATTCATCCCTGTTAAAAAAAGAACGATTCTTTGGACTCTTGAAGAGGAGCCCATCCCTCAGCAAATTCCTTCTTTACCAACTTGTTTAAACATGCAGTCTTATAATTTGATAAGAGTACAGCACTTGATAAGATGCTTACATGAGTGATCTGCAAACGAAGAGGGTTAGTTATGCATGTAAATAGCTATCGGGCTACATAGATGTCCCAAGACTTTCTTTTAGAAATTCCTTTGCTGTTACCAGAAGTTGAATTTAGCTCCAGTAAAGCTGGGGATACCCTGTTCTTTTCCATTCCAAAGGAATATTTGACTCACAGGGAGCAGGTCAAATTATCACTAGGCAGAGGGAACCTCACGACACAGGGCGTAAGGGGGCCAGGCCTGGAGGGGGCAAGGGGGTGGTGGGATATGGAATTAGAATGGCTCAAAACCCATCTCATATAAAACTGTAAAAATAGAAAAAAAAAAAAAAAAGCTGGCTCTGGTTAACAAAAATGACTAAAGCAACAGAGCTAATCTTGGCATCCTTCTAACAAGATTTCTGTTTCGTTTGACTCTGGAAAACCCCAAAGTCAAAATAAACCTGAAGCAAATCTAAGTAGGGGCTCTAAATCTGGTCCACCTCTGTAGGAGTGAGACATTTCCTTACTGCTGCTTTTTATCGATGGTGTGTTCAGTGGCCCCGTGATGTGAGGCAAAATACAGCAGTGTAGTAAAACATATCCCCTGACATAAAGTAATTATAATTTTAGTCTAGGAAAAAAGAGTGAGATGCTGAGGAATGAGACCATCTCCATCTTCTCAAAAAAAAAAAAAGAACAAGGCAGGTTAAAGGAAACATGGATACTGTGACCGAATTGCCAAAAACCAGCTCTGCCAGTGGCACAGGAGTGGCTGTAATACGGAAAGCCTAAGGAGACTGCTACAGGGCCCTCAGCACTGCTTAAATTGAAGCTGGAGTTTCTGTTTCCTCTGGAAATTTCCCTGGAAGAGAAAGGGACAAAAGGGGCATAAAGCCATTGTAGTCTTTGCACTTCCAGACCTGGAAATTCTGTTTCGTTTAGCATTACAGCTTAAAATCTCACCCAGGTGTATTAGAATGAGGGAATGTAGAGAGAGGAGAAACTAGAGAAGAAATTAATGCATTCAATTTGACAAGCAGTAGCTGATGAGATGGCTGAGTCCAAAGGCAAAAGAGTACTTGCAAATGCAACTTTGAAGTCGAAAAACTTTGCAAGACCTCCACCCAAACATTTAACCCCCCCAATAAATAAATAAATAAAACATTAAAAAACTGCCTTAGATAAGATTTCAGGCCAAAAATAGCACATAAATGCTGTATAGCGGGTTTGGTTTTAATGCACTCAATTAAAGTAGTCGTAAAAATACATTTACATATGTTCAGTAATTAATGCCATAAAGTATTCACACACAGACAATAGCGGGACTATAATTATGTCTCTCCCAGTCTGTCTGTGTAACTATTTTTACCGTATGACCTTTTTATTTTTTTTTCTCAACAATCAAAAGTTTTGCTTTTAATAGTTCCAATCACAACTTATATTATTATGCCAAGATTTTCCAATAGTTGTAAGACTAATTATCTAGTATTCAGTTCTAATACTTTAGTTCTTTTTGTTGAGTGTTGTACATATGAATCAAATTATACAACCGGTTGCCTTCTGTTTCTACACTGACTAGTTAGGAAGACTGAAGGAAACCATCATTTCACTTTAATTCCTTATTTTCTACACCATGTTGTCCATGTTATTGGGTGGTTTATTTAAAATATCTTTTTTAGTAAATAGAATTACCTCAGAAGACCTGATTAAAGAAGGATGTAGAAAGAGGCACATAAAAATCTAACAGAAAGCTTCTTATGCAAAAGAGCAGAAAGGTTGTTTGATATTTGGCATGTATGTTCAGTATTACCCATGTTGGACTTCAGAAATTTTTGGCATAAGGGGAAAGACTACTAAGAATGTAGCGTAATTATTACATTTCTACGACCTTGTATTGTTAAGTGTTAATTATTTACTGTAATATATCTTGTTGGAATTAAGCATTCATCGCTACAGAGTTGTGGTCTTACAGATGGTCTTTAGGGACACATTTTCTACTGGTGCCTAATCCCGTTCCTCATCACTGGAAGGAGCTGCTCTAACGTCGGTTTTTGTCAGCTGCAACAGACATGTGATATTAAACTCCTTTTCTTTGACTACGAGGTTTTATTACAATTCTGACCAGATTTAGCTGATGGAAAGTAATCAAGCTACTGTAGTAAATGCAAAACTGTCCCTAGCATGTAAGTATTAATATCCACTATACCACTGCAGAACCTCTTTTGCTTTATCCTTTAATTCATCCAATTCTTTTTGGCTTGTGCTGGTGAGAATTTTCCTGGCTCTTTATGGATCATTTAAGAGGAAATGTTGAATTCTACTGGAGTCTGGAGCCAGAGTATTTTGGCTCTTTGCTCTTGAGCTGTAGGAAGGGAGATTCATTGCCACAGCCTTAGCATGAGCCCATATCTCCTTGGCATCCAGCACCTTCCTGGTGTTATTCTAGGCTGCAGCCTGCATTACCACCCACGTTTCTCTGAGCCTGGGATATGCCTCTCTATTGCGGCAACATTGCTAAGATTAATTGATTTGCGAATACGGTCTGTCTGCAAAAATCAGGAGACCACTATTCCTAACATAGGCCCAGCACTGCCAACTGATTTTGCATTTCAAGCTTAGTAGGAATGTTTTATGCTTTATGGCAGTCGCAGAATTAAATGCACTGTGAAAAGTTGACTATTGCATTGTGTATATGATTGCTACTGTAGCGCTGCTGGAGCAATACATAGCGAACATAGCAATTATATACATTTCAAAGGATCTTCAGTAAAATTCTGTGATAAAGGATGTTTAGATCACTTTTTTAAGGGATAATGCTTAATAAATATTGTTGGACACCTGGGAAAAAAAAGTCAAGATTACCAACTTTCCAATGTATGTTTATTATGCTTCCAGATCTACAGTGGTTAAAACAGACTCACAGAATGTGTAAGAAGGCCTATAATTTGGAGCTAAAATGCCAGCTGAGAAGTATGTAGCGTTATGGCAAACCAGAAGTTTTTTTGAATGTCAGAAAACACAGGGCTCTATTTTATAAAAGCATGAAAGTACTACGGGAAATTATGTCTGCAAAGAAAGAAAAGGCCAATTCCAGAGCAGGCATGTTATGTTAGAATCAAAAATGCAGCATAATTTTCAGTATTTCTATCTACCCATTTTTCTTTTGTCATCTTTCCGTGTACATTTGACTTTCCCTGAGGCCTTAAACATCTGGCAAGATTCATAAAAGCTGTAATGAGTCAGAAAAAAGTCAGAAGACATTTGCAACTTGTAAAAGCACCCTCTTGATTCAAATTGATGGCATCTTTGTAGTCAATCTGCTAACTGGCTTGTATTCAACAGGGTATTTATTTAGACAGAATTCCCCACTGTGGATTTTGTTTTTCCAACAATAATAGGAATGTGAGTGTCTAATATTAAATGTATCTCTCTCTCTATTGCATTTATATGCCACCAGTTTTTTAACTGTCCTGTTGCACAAGCAGACACTAGACTAGATCTTCAACTGATACAAAATGGTGTATCTCTGCTGATTTCGATGAGGATCTTCCCTGAAGACTTTCTATGTAGAAAATTCACAGAAACTTCACTTGATTTCAGCGGACTTAATCTGAAATCATGCCAGCTCAACCAATCAGAACATGTTACAGATTTTCTGACTTTCTCTGGAAGAAAAAAATAAGTTAAAAATTAATAACCTTCGTATATTTGGGGGCACCAGACTATTCTTAATTTCTCTTCAAAATACATGGCGTGTTTTATCATTTTGTGACCTTTTGCAGATGATAAAGTTTATGAGGAAATAAATACGGAACCATAAACTCAAATCTGAATGCCTGCAGCCTTTGGAGTAGGGAGAAGAAAGAGGATTGACCGGGTGCCCTGAAGCCTGTAATTTCTTCATATTTCAATGCCTACAAAATGTTAACGTTATGGACGTATTGTTGGATGCAGCTTCCCAATTTTTTATGTGATAGAAATATAATCTCTTTCTATACCATTAAAACTTCAAATACATGGAACTGTGCTGGTGACATGCAATAGGTTTGGGATACTTAAACTGGTCATATACCCCTCTTCCAGGTGAACTAGGCTCAAAGCAGTAGTAGTGACATATTTTCTGTATTGCACTAGAATGAACTAGAAGACTCTTAGGTTGTAAAGTATACACTTATACACGCCCTAGTTATAACACTTCTTTTATACGTATAATTATCATCATTTTTTCATGAGTAATTACACTTATTGATACTCTTCACTGATGAAATCTGTGTAATGAATGTCATTTCTACATAACTAATATTACTGTGTCTTGTTTATCAGTTTTTGTGAAAAGTAGATTTTTAATAGGTAATATTTTTACAACTGTGGACATATTAGGTTTCCAAAGAGTTCAGAGTCTGAAGATAATACTCTTAAGAATATATGCCCACTATATGAAATAAATTTTAAAAAAGATGCCAAAAGAAACTACTAAGTGATAACAGAATATCAACACTTATAAGGCAATAGAGAAGTATAAGATTTGTAGATTACAACCCCTTATAGCAATTGTGTCAAATCCACATCAAAACCATCAGCTGCATACACCTGCAGAGAAGATATACTGAAAGATGACTAAATACAATCAACTGTAGCTTGGTTGACATGTAATATAATAATCTCAAATATACTTTTTCTCTTGAGAATAATTTTGTTAAATGTTGAAGGGTGAAGTCAAGCACCGAAAAATTTATGCAAGAAAGGAAACAAAATAGTATCTATAGTCCTGACTTCTGCAGGTCAGTAACTTTTGGTTGCATCTGTTTCTTAATCAATAGTTGAAATCAATATCTGAAATTACTATTTATCTTTTAATACTCTTATTTTTTACATTAATAGTTTTTTAACAACTTGTTAGGTTAAGAACTGGGTAGAGACTGCCCATTTTTAAAGGAGAAAGCACCGTGGTGAGTGTTTGCGGGAACAGGGAAGGTGATAATGAATCAGGTGTGCATTCCTACAGCTCACTGGGTTGTAGAGATGTATTCTACCTCCAAGCAAGAAGAGTGTTTGAATTTGTCAGAGAACCACAGAACCATTTAGGTTGGAAGAGACTTGAGATCATCTAGTCTAACTCTCCTGCCTATTCCTCAGCCTCTTTATCTAGAGCCAAGATCTGCATTTAAAAGTCTGCATTAACAGTGCTTTTTTCTCAATAACTGGTAAGAGGTGAGAGGCAGAACGGAAATGGAGGGAAAAGCTGGATAAGTAACTTGAATCTGAAGCACTGCTGGGAGCAGGGAAAAGACATGTGCATAAGGTTTTACTATACATGGAAGTAACTTCGCAATTTTCCTCAACATTCCTCCCAAGAGAACAATTTGCTTATTTCTAAAGCAATTTTTTAAACATTGTTTCTTAAATTTACGTGCAGTTTTTTCCTCTCCAATAAAATATTTTATAAGTTTGGTAAATCCATGGACTGTATTTAACATCCAATATAGGCACACTATATGTTACATTTGGGCACAACACTGCACCCAAATTTTACAAACACTGGCCAGCTGATGTACATCCTGTCGCGTGCAATTGCTTATTCATTTAGAGGAAACTGGAGCCTGTGGGCTTTGATTCGTAATTCCCATTTTGATACTTACAAAATTCTTCTTCCAGTCATACAGTGCACATTTTTTTGATTTAAAAAGATGTTTTCAGAGGTAGGTCATAGTTTTCATGTCCCCTTTGCATGAGTTAAAATGTTCAGCTGGGACCCAAATACTAAAACTTGTTAAGTGTCTGAAGCAAGATGTTGAGAACTCTTAAATTACTACTCTATCAAGATAGATTAAATGGTAAACAGCACTCAAGCAATCAAAACTCCGATTTCAAGTTTCCTTTTAAAGAATAAAAGGTCCCCAGAAAGCATTTCTGCATTCCTCCTCATCCAATTTTCCCTTGCAATTCAAAAGCAAATATGACTTGTTTGTTATAACAAACCGAGGTGGAGGTGAACCAAAAGATCCACTCTTAAATGGCAATCATTGAACATACAACCATGAATTATGCAGTGAACTTAATCTGATCCCATCCAAGGAGGGGACCTAAACCATTGCAATATTAATGTCACGTTGCCCCTCCTGCCTCAATATAGTAGAACTGACATAAACCAGCTTGGAACAAACTCCTATTAGATGTTAACAATTTGCCATGCAGGTTAGATTCATGTCAGATAAATTCAGGGTTAAAACATCCCATTTACTTGGTACCTTGTTTCCCAGAAAAAAAAAGAAAAAAAAAAGGAAGTTAAGAAAAAGCCACAGAAATCCAATCTGTGAAACATTAGGGGAGTCTGAAGAAATTCCTCTTTCCCCCAAGTGTGTTCTCCTGTTTTATATGTCTGAAAAAGGGATGCATACATTTGTGGCAAAAGCGTTCAAGATATCTCAGTGAATAACAGGAGTGGGGAGCAGGAATACATAGCACATTCATCTGCGAAGGCCTGCCTATTTTATATGTATATGTATAGACATATAGATATATCTATACACATACACACACATTTTAAAGTTAAAGTTTCATGTATTTTAATGTTATGAAGAAATTTCCATTAGTATCACGAAGTAAAACAGACACCAGCGTTAGTAACTCTACCTTTTACACAACCCCACATAAGTATTGTTCGCAGTTTTACCCACAGTAAAGGTCCCCTTTCTGTCTTCTTAAGGCAGATTTTTACTTAGCTCCCCTTGTCCCTCATTTCACACCAGCCTCAAAATCTGCTTGCTCTTTTCTCTGCAGATTAAGGTGGCAAAGTATAAATGCATGGGGCTAGCACATGGTCCCTAATGTGATAGTAGCTCTTGCTGATGCAAAAGCAAATTATAATATCGGTTTATTCTTTCATTGAATACAGAAGATACTTCACTCAACAGATCACTATTTAGCGTTGTGGTATACAAACAAAGAGAGGATGGGAAAAGATATATGTCCTTCCAAAAGGAGTAAGGATGGAGATATAGTCCCCTAATTGATTAAAGTATGTTAATTTATGAATAATCTATTTAAAGGTTTATGATGTAACCTTATGAAATGGAAGCAAGTGGATCTACATGGAGATCTACATGGAGATCTACATCTCTCTTTGGAGAAGAGGAGGCTGAGGGGAGACCTTATCACCCTCTACAACTACCTGAAAGGAAGGTTTAGAGAGATGGGAGCTGACCTCTTCTCCCTGGTGACAAGTGATAGGACAAGAGGAAACGGGTTCAAGTTATGTCAGGGCAGGTTTAGATTGGATATTAGGAAGCATTTTTTCACTGAAAGGGTTATTAAACATTGGAATAGGCTGCCCAGAGAGGTGGCGGATTCACCATCCCTGGAGGTGTTTAAGAAAAGGGTAGATGAGGTGCTTAGGGACATGGTTTAGAAGTGGTGGTGTTTTTATCAGGGTAGGTTAATGGTTGGACTTGATGATCTTAAAGGTCCCTTCCAACCTCACTAATTCTATTCTATTCTATTCTATTCTATTCTATTCTATTCTATTCTATTCTATTCTATTCTATTCTATTCTATTCTACATCAGGTTTCTCAAGCTGATCCTCCAGGATTCTGGCAACTTCTTTTATGCTGAAGTTTCTTATTTCTTCTTTCTTATTCTTTTCAGTGGGAATTGAGCACTCTGTGGAACTGAGCCTTCTTATACCTCTGGGTTTCAAGTTATGTTACAAACTGTCTACCATTAAGATGGAGCCATTTCTATGAGACATACCAAAATGAGTCTTTCTCTACTACAAACCTGCTGACAAAAATACTGCATACAATCCAAAGAAGAAGCGAAATGTACGATGAAATTTCTCTCCTTCAACTCAGAGTCTCTTCTCATATTCTCTTATCCTCCTTTTGCCCTTTTTTCCTTCTACTCTGGTTTCTTTTCCCCACTTTGTCACCTCTTAAACATGCTCTATTTTCTTACTGCTGGGAGAAGTTAACATATCATTCTGCCTTTTCCCAGACATTGATGTTATTTGTGATTCAGGTGACTTCAGAAGCCATTGAAAGAAGCAGTGATATCCACTAGGGTGTTGGTGGTACTTTTAAAACACTAGGTTTGCCTACTGAAACCACCAAGTTCAAGTTGCCATTTTAAGAAGGTTAAATCAGACTGAACAAACAGATTCTTCTGAATTACACTTAATTTGATTTAACTCATCAGATGAAAATCTTTTAATAGTTTGAATTCAACCCTCTAAATTTTAAAAACATAGCCACTCATTTTGTGTCAGTGATAAAAAAATTACGTATTTAAATGGCACAACAAATAAACTATTTCACAGAACATGTCTATGCTTCTATGGGAAGCTGAAAAAAGTCCTTTAATAGCGTAAACATCTCTTAGCAACAATTAAAACCAATAGGTATTATTGACATTCCTTTCACAAAAATCACTAGAAAGAAAATTAACTCTTTCCCAGCTGACACTTCTTTATTTCTTTGAAGATATTTTTCATATTTTTTATGCATCAGTTTGGTATTCCACATCATCTCTCACCATCAGCCTATTTCCCATACCAGCAAATACAAATTTGGAACAGCTTTTGTTTCCTTTAACTGTCTAGACCATTGCTGAAGGAAAGGCTCACAAGAACAGTTGAGTTTCCATGTTCTGTGCTAGCTTGAACTAAACGTGAAATGTGAAAAACCACATATGACAAGCAGTCTACAAGTTAGTGGGCATTTAGTAAAAAATATAAACATGGAACAGTGCTTTTGTGAAAAACAGAGATGTTGATGTCAGATCACTTTTCCTCTGAAACAGAAAGCAAAAACACTATTAGGCAGACGAAAAAAAAAGAGTAAGGTTTATTTACAGACGTTCTTCTATCTCACACTTCATCCAGTTGACTGCAAAGCTTCTGTAACTTTTGTAGAAAATTTAATACTATTACAAGTAGCCTAATTAGAACACTGGGCAAAAATTGATCCACAATTGAGATATTCAATGAGAAATGGATATTAGACTTAACATGGTGCATCAGATAAACATTCTGGAGGAAAGGCAAAGAAATGATGAAGAAATAACAACTCTTACAGGACCAATCTGCTGTCAATATTTTCTTTTCTGTTGTAGGACAAGTGTCCTCTCTCCATTGATTTTCCTTTAGTACAAATTCAAGACCTTAACCCTTGAACAGTTCAGGAACCGAGCACTGTTTCAGTAAACCCATTACCAATAAGTTTTGAGAAAAAGTGCACAAAGAAGGACAAGAAAAGGTAATAAAGCATCTAATAAGAAGAAAGAGTTAATCACTAAGCTGTACATTTATGCCATGGCACAAGATCAAAGGAACTCAACATGGTTGACAAGTTTATCTGTCTTGGTAGCATTCTCTCCAAACCAGCAGCAAATGATGGTGAAATATTTCTCTGCATTTCTAAAGAGAGTTCATCCTTTGGTCATTTGCAAACTTATGTTTGTAGTTCGCTGTGGATGAGAATGCTCTAATTACTGCTCTTCTATAGTTCACCCAGTCTGCAATTTGTCAGTACTGTCCGTGCATGAGTGTTGTTAAAAACTTGTGTGGCTATCTAAACAGCACATATCCTATTTGCAGAAATCATCTCTGTATTACCCTCAAAAGCGTCTCATTTGCAGTGGGCCAGAGATGGAAAACTTTGTGATCCTTGAGCAGATATTTTGCCAACTTGTGTATAGCAAAAGCACACCTTCAGGCTAATGAAAGCACTTTTAGGATACCCTGAAATCCTTCTGTAAAGCTTTGAAAAACACTGTCAGTAATTGGGAGAAAATGAATTTCAATTAAAACAATTAAAACAACATCAAGAGGTAAACTGGTTACAGAGCTGCCGTAGAGTTTGTGTCAAAGTGAGCAAGAAAACCAGAGATAGAGGAGTGGAAAGAATAAACTACTGTCTTCCAAACAGCCAAAATTCAGAAGACCTTCCGGCTTGTAATAACATATGTTCCTCACAAATTCAATGACAATGGAGGTAAATAGATATATTAACCTGAAAAATGGTGATCACCGACTGTGATGGATATCCACATAGAAATCACAGAATCACAGAATGGTCAGGGTTGGAAGGGACCTTGGGGATCATCTAGTCCAACCCCCCCACCAGAGCGGGGCCACCTACAGCAGGTTGCACAATGGACAAGGCAGTAACTGCATTCTGATTACACTGTTATCTTTTCATTTTTTTAGAACAAAAAAAAAGGGAAAACAAATAATACGACCACAAAAGTTAATTTTGCTACATAACAGAAGTGGGAGGATGTTATAACAGAAGTAAAGAAAATTAATTAATCCGTATATCACATACTGCTGGTAATTTTTCTCTTTTTTTTCCCTGCAGTTCACCCTTCTATTGCATTTACCACAACACCATCTTTAGAATTAGGCTTATTATTGGTTCTTATTTACAGCTGTACCCTATAGCACGAACACAGTTTCAGTGCTCTAATCCTTTTATTGCTCTTCTGGCAGGCCGTATCTAGTTTATCCCCTTTGCCCCGACATGCCAGCTGTGCCAGCTGCCCGCAATTTTAACGTGAGCCGTCAGAAAGAGGGACCTCGGCCATTAATTATTTTGTGAGGAGTTTCATTGTTGATCCATAAGAAGACCAAGTATTTGTGAGTTTAGCATCTCCGGGGAGCTCGCACAGACCGCTTTCCCGGCGCAGCTGTACGTGAGAGCAGCTCCAGACACAGGCAATTCAAAATCACCTGCTGCACTGCTTTCTCCCATTAAGAATTCGGTATCCGCTTGGTGCAACCTCTGGGATACACAGCGAGAACAGCGCAGGGTTTCATATGGAACATGGATAGTACATATTGACACGCTTTAGATTTTTCTTGCCCTCGTTCTAGAAGGTGTGTAGGTCTGCGTTGTTCCAAGGTGCAGAGATGTAATTGGTTTTGAGTGTGGCTTGTTTGCATTAGGTATGACTCGGGTAGGAGGGCTTTGGGGTCTGCTGAACAAACAGCTGCCACAAGCTACTCGGCTCCATTGCAGGCAAGAACGTGGACTGTCAGAATACTCAAAAACTCTGTGAGGGTACAGAGAACCACTTGTTCATGTAACAGACTGGTCTAACAAGATAAGGAATGAGAAAGAGAATATAACTGCTGTGTTCTTTGTAAAATCCAAACCCATTATTTTCCACTACTTTCTGTTGTTTCCATTTGTTTTCTCACTTGCAGCAGGAAAACTGGATTTGTTTACTCTCTGTTTCTTCTTTTTCATTAAACGAATTCCTCAGCTGAGTTTTCTGGATTTTTCTTTTTCGATCATCCTTAATGATAACATTTCCCCCTACTGCAGAAGTAATAGAAGTATTGTATTTCTTTCTTAGTGCTTGGAAATCCTGTTTAAAAGTCTCCTACTTAGGGTCCAATTAAAATCGACAAAAATAAAGCCTCTCTCCGAGTGCTCTAAATGGGGAGTCAGACACCAAGTAACAGGTGAGCAAACAGCCAAACGGGGGAAGGCAGTGGGAGGACGCGAGTTATCAGCGCAGGTGGTGTTTCATAAATTGTCACAGACAGCTCAATAATAAGGAGACAGGATCAAGTAAGGACTATCTTCTGGTTTGTGTTTCAGCAGAATAATTTAAAAAAAATAAATCAATAAATCTCTTCTCCAGCATGTTCAATAATAATATTTTAGTGATGGGCATTCTTTTCCTTAAGACCTATGAGCTCCTGCTCTATTGCACAAGCAAAACCAATGATTTTTCAGGCCATAATTTTTATGCATTGGTAGCTATAGTCTGCTTCATTTTCTAGGGTTAGCTAGAAAATCAATTTTAAGTATTATAAGCAGCATTATAATTTTTGTATCTAGCTTCATTTGGAACAAAAAAAAATTATAAAAAGAAATTGAGATGTGGCAGAATGAATCAAAATTCTGCCTTCCCAAAGTACCAAAAATTCTACTTTCCCAAGTACCAAAAATTTTACACCTGAGCCATTTATATGGGACATGGAATCAAGTTCATGTCCTATTCTGACAGACAGGAAATTCTTTCTAGGTAAGTGATTTAAATTCTGGACTATAGGGTCAGTATATGTGGTTCTCTCATTCCTGTTGAAGGAGTCCTCTTGTATGAATTCATTTACGTTACAGCCATGTCAGCTCTTTGCAAAGAAACCACATAATACCGAAAAGTCATTACTCTGTCTTTTATCTACTAAATATACCAATAATAATAAAGAATAACAACAGTAAAACTTTATTATATACTATTTGGTTTTACTAAATACATATGTGGCAAACACTGGCTTTTTATAGTAGTCAAAAGTTCTCTTGTAATACTGTTGAGCAATGACTGACAAGCTTCTCTTTTACATTCAATTGAATACCAGACTGGGGTAGTTATTCGGGTACTCTGTTTAGAAATGAAAAAAAAAAAAAAATCTTGATATTCTTTAGTTTTCAAGAGATTACTTTATACTATTGGGTAGTTTTGACTCAAGAGAAGTCACATGTTCTGTCTAACTTTTATTTATATAACTTATTATAAACCAGTTCAGATTAATTCCAAATGAACAGCCTGTGAAAGTATGATCAAATTAGAAAACTATGTACTTCTGAGGTCAGGAATTTCCTTAGCTGTTGCTTTTAAAAGAGGACAGTCTCATGATTTGAGTTCCTCTTATTTTTTTGTAGCATAACATGTACTCAGTCATTCAGGTCTAAATTGTTAATCTTCACAATTAGTAAACAGAATAAACTTTATTATAATTAAAATGTTTACACTGTCTCCTGCTTTGTAAGCAGAAATGTTATGTTTGGCTGTGTTGCTTTGTGTGAGTTAAGAGATATATTTACAGAAACATTATAGAAAAAACAAACGAACGTGTTAATTCTTTTTGAAATATTGGAGTAAAATATACTCTGCAAATGACTATGTGAGTATATTCCCATTTTTCCCAGTCCTATTTATTGCAGTCCTATGCCGTAGGCTTACAGAAATGCTAACAGGCTGGCCTGATCGATAACCTCTGAGGATTTCTGGACAGCGGCATCAATTATTGTGCTGTTCCCCAGTGAAAAACAGCTGCTGATATGATGATTTATTAAGCAGCATGGCTGCCCTGGAAGAAGACAAAAGGCCTTATTCTTCTCTCATTTTCCCATACATGAAACCAGAAGAATTTCATTGACTTCAAAGGAGCTACTCCTGTTTTACTGAAGAATGAGGCAGATCTGAATCAAGCTTGAGTCCTGTATGTTGACAGGTTAAAGGAAAGTGTATCCATTACACAGTTAGTGTACAGAACAAAGCAGATCTGACCACTCCTGAGCTCCTCGCTGGGATAAGTTGTTTATTAAAGGAAGAAAGATGTCAAAAAGTGAGCAGATGAGAATATCAATAATATTTCTTCATTAGTCATCTGAAAGGTCAGTTCTTAACAGCAGACACCGTTGTCATTCTTAAAATCCACCACGAGGAATTAAACTGGAAAACTCTTGAGGAAACGGTAACTCAATCAGGAGCAATGAGTGCCTACGAGGCAGGTGTTTCCTTATGCTTCTGTTTTTCGATTGTGAGAAATGATTTATGCAAATCAAAATGGCAAAACTAGGACTGACAGGTGAGAAAGCAGTTTTAATATAAGAGTTAAAAACTGTCTAGGTTTTTCATTCAGACGAACAACAAAGCGGGAAAAAGGAACTCCCTGAGTCTCGTTCAGCACTTTTTGCACTAAGCAGTACTGCGTCTTTCAAGATACACTTAACCTAGCTCCAAAAAGGGAGGATAAATTACTGCCTTATCTGAAAAGCAGTAACAGAAAGGCAATTAAGATTAGAATTTCAGTTTCCACATTTTAACAAACTCAAACAAAACTGAACTAATCTGCGTCAATGAAAAACATAGTTCACTGGGAAAAGAGGGATGAAATACTTTGAAGTTTTGGACCAGACTTATTTTCCCTGCTTTGTTGTCTTAAATAGTATTCAATAATGAAAGCTAAAGTAATTTGATTTCCAAATAAGATCAATTTCTAAAATTACATATTGATGGTAAATTTGGGTATGTGTTTTCCTTGTGTATAATTAGTGACAACTAGCACTGTCACAGCTGGAAGGAAACAATAGAAGCTTCAGATTACGAGTCAAAAGTATTTCAGGGTTTTGGATACAACTTTTGCCTTTGGATGAAGTATACTTACAGAATTAGGTGCACAAACTTGACAAAAATTTGGCTGCCTAAAGTGCATATGCAGTATGCAAGTTTCTGCGTATTTTCTTCAGTGTCCTACTTTTGCGTGATCAGTTAGGTTCCTTTCCTAATACCTACTATTGCTCTGACTTACAATTTTCTTTTTAAAACTTTCATTTAGATGGAAAGTTTTCCATTGTAACCTATGTCTTCATGGAAATGTTTTTTCTGGGTACTTTAATACTAGAGAAGATGAACAACTACAGAATAACAAGATCGATAACCAAGAGTGATCGTGACATTGTATGATCCCTGGCCTTTAAAAGCACATCTGTACTTCAGTGTATGGATATCCTCTTTACATCCTTTTGCAAATTTAGTGTTGGTGTGCTTTATGCAAGGCTTCGTTAATTTGTTTTGGAAAAATGCAGTGCTATCTAATATAATCAAACTATTATTAATAATAACAGTAATCATTGCAACCACTAGTAAAAACTTAAAAAAAAGGGAGCAAATAATTAGTTTTGAACTTAAAAAAAAAACAACTTGAAAAGTAGTTTTATTAAATATTCACAGAGGAGAAAAAGTCCACCAAACGACACTGTTATACGAAGTGAGTTCAGAATAGAGGGTTAAAACCAAACAGTGGGAAGAGAGGTTGTGAAGAACAAAGCCTTCAGTCAAGGCGACTCTCACAGGATCAAAGAAAAGCAGGTGGACACTCTAACAGTTTGCTGGTGGAAAACTGCATTTTACTACAAAATACCTAGGGACTAAGAAATTGGTCAATCCATATGTAGTGAGAACTGTCATTATTAAGATCTAGGGTAAGCAGGGTAAAAGGAAATGGATCTGATAAACTGATTTTCCAGAGGCTTTATCTACTGTGGGATAAAATTCTGCATATATTTGTTTTATGCAGTATATATCTTACTGGTTTAAACAAGAGTTTATGCAGCCTCTGTGGTTGGGCTTAAGGACTCACGTTCTCTGGCATATTGAAACCAAATAGCATTTAATTTTCCTAGAATTGTATTATTTCACATTAATAAGGAAGAGAAGTAGGCAGAAACATTCATTTGGGAACAGACTAAATTACATTTTTATGCATATAGTTGACATTGACAATCAAACAACAAAGAAGTATACACACGAAGGTTGCAGTCTCATCTCTGATTAGAAAAAGAAATAAAAAGATATGTAATATATGCTGTGCAAGTGCACACTCTCATCTCTCTGGTCTTGCATGTTTCAAATGCATATGCTGACCCCTGACTCGTTGGCACTCCTCTATTTCTGTTTTCAAAACTAGATGAATAAACATCCCTTGGTTAATCAAGGATAATCTATTAAATATGGAAAGTAGTTATGATTATTTATTACTGTTATTAGACTAGTGTTTAAAGGCCCTTATGAAAAGCAGACCTTCAATACGCTAGCCAGTACACAAACACATCATGGGATCCTGCTCTAAGGAGCTTACAATTTGCATGAAGAGGAAAGAATTAAGGTCAAAGAGTAAACGCCAGTTTAAAAGCACAATTTCTGGCAGTTCTTCACTTCTCATGATATTTTGTTGTTGGGCCTTAGCAACTGAAGAAAAGATTTTACATAGATGGTACAAATTCAAAGAAAATGCAAGTGCAAACTTCCAGCTGGCTATTTGGTGTGACTCGCAGTCCAATTTATTAATACTAGACGTATGAGCACACAGGTGGAAGTAGAAGCTAAAAGGCCAATGAGCACTCTGAACTTTCCCAGCATATCACAATTACAAAACCACATGTGTTAAAGACTGTGGCTGGGTGCAAAAACACACACACAAAAAAAACCCACCACAAAGCAAAATAAACCAGTGCACTTAAATGATTTTTTAATTGGTGGTCTGTAATTTCACTTGGATTCCAATGACAAGCAGGTCAAGAGAGTGTTTCAGGTTTGATTTGAACACAGAAAATCTTTTCTGACTACTGAAATTAGCAGTGTAGGTATTGAGTAAAACTTGTTAAACACAAAATTTTTAATGACAATATTCCACAGCAAATTGCAATTATTATCATGTCTCCCTGTAGATTCGGGTCATTTCTGGAGAATTCCATATGTTAGTGAAAGAAAAGGTTATAATAACAATGTAAAAATGACAAATATTCAAAGAATGACGATGAAGCAATAAAACCCAACAGTTTTATGCCAGCATTAGAGATAGTGGAAGAAACTCGTGTGTTCTATCTTAGGTACCTAAAAATTAAATGCTGAAGTGTGAGTGAGTTAGGCATCCTAGGTCCCTTTCACAGTCCGTGGAGATAAAAGACTACCTCCAAAGGGCAGCTCATCTAATCCCGAGACAAATGTCTAGAAGAGGCCAGAAGAACGGAGTTCTGTCTGCTGTGTATCTCTTCTTTGACTTTAATGGGATTGTAGGAGGATTAACTCAGATTTACACAAATTTATGCTGTAGAAAGCACCAGATAACACTGTGTTAGAGTTTTATAGTCTGTTTTTGCTTTATCTTTGCCTTCATATTGGATCTGCTTGCTAAATATATGTGAAAGCTGGTGCGTCGCTTTCCTCTTCTTTAGGAAATCAAGTTTGAGTTGTTCCTTCATTCTGCAGAGAAAAATTTCTGCAAGGCCATTAAGACTGAGTGCTGATAACCTCTACAGGGAAGCATGAAACATCAATATTATCTTTACCCGCTATTACGCATCAGCATAAAGGCTCAAGGTCACACATGAAGTCAGAAATAACATTGCAAAAGGATCTAAACTTGTCTGGGTTGTTCACCCAAGACCAAAGTAATCTGGCAAAACCATAAGAGGTGCATTTGGATGACTGTACCAAAACTGTTCTCTGATGTACATGGGCTTTCCCTCACCAGCTATACACAAAGCACAAAGAAATCACATACAATAACCAGGCAAGATTAAACAGTTTAGGGACAATGATCACCCCCTAAGCACAGAACACGTGTTGCTGTCTCACTGACTTTTTGCAATTTGCCTTTCTCTGGCAGAAATGATCTCATGTTAAATCTATATAAATTATTCTGAAAATCTAACTCGCACCTCATTATAGCATGAAGCCCTCTTTTTTAGTGTCACCTATCTTATTTCTTCTCTGGTAACACTACTGAAGGTGTATTTTCAACATTAAAACCCTGGAGCTTTTTTCATCCATGTTTCGTACTGTCATGTTTACAATGATTAAACTAGAATTGTCCCTGACTTGTTTCTCAGTTTAAATGAGATCACAGTGAGTCTCACTGTTCTATGGAAACGCAATGTTAAACGCACAAGTTGCTGGACATTCAATGACAAGATCTGTGCGGAAGAGGAAATTAGGGTCTTCGTGATTAAAGATTTGTACAGGCAGCAAGCACACGGTCTCTGCTATAAAAGATAGATGCAAAATGTGGTTCAGGATCTTATAATGCATTTGGAATCTAACCTAAGAATGAACTTCTGTTTCCACCCCCAAGGCTTTTATATTTTCCACCAGCCACTTTCTGGGAAGGTTCGGAGATGTCTCCTTTTTAATCCATCAGTGATCAGATTTCCTTCTGTGGGTGTAAATGCTTTATTTTATTAAGGATGTGTGCTATTTATAACAAAGAAAGGACTGATGCCACACAGCCATTTTCTGACACATTTCCCTCCTCCTGTTTCTCTGTGGTAAAAAGTAAGTCTGTGTCTTTTATTAAGTCCCCCAAAAAGGAAATAAAAGCATAAGCTCGTAGATAAAAAAAAATAATGCAGGGAGTAGCCACACAGACACTGCACATTAAAGTTAGAAAATGGATTGAGTAAATAGCAATGGGAGAGACACAGGAGAAAAATGGGGTCCAACGGGGATGTCTTCTCTTGTGCTGTGTGCCCAGGATCATGCAGGATGTTCTGTGGTACCTGAAGTCCTGGCATCATCCCAGATGGCAAAGCTGTGGAAGTAGCAGTCACAAGATAGCTGGAGGTTAAACCCAGCAAAGCAGCTGCAGGAGTTCATGGAAAGACTTTTGAACACCAGCTTGCTTTATGCATTATATATTCGTCTCCCTGATTTTGTAGCTAAACTTGTCCTAGCAATCCCATAGTACTGCCATTTGAGAAAAGAAGAGAAAGGAAAGAAAGAGAGAAAGAAAGAGAAGAAAGGAAGAGAAGAAAGAAAGAAAGAAAGAAAGAAAGAAAGAAAGAAAGAAAGAAAGAAAGAAAGAAAGAAAGAAACCCATCATCACCTTGTATTTGCTGTCGCTACTGCGTTCCCATTTACTACTTTTTTCCTTATTCTTGTCTTTTAGACTGTATAATCTTTGAGCCAAGGACTGTCTCTTATATGTTTGAAAAATATTGCTTTGGAGCTGTGAAACAATGGGCCTCACAGCAAAAGCAACTGATTTTCCAAAATGTGAATCTCAATGCATAAGGAAGAATAAGCATGAGAAATGGCAGTGGCAGTGCATGGAGGTACGAAGTTTGCAAAGAGAGAGCAAAAAGAGCATGCCTGACATTGCGTGACTGGTCTTAGCTTGTATCATTTGAAGCTCCAGGTTTTGAAGCACACAATGCAGGAAAGAAGATTAATATACAATCAATGCTTTAACTTGATGCTAATCACCAGAATTTAGGACTAATTTTTCTATCTATTCAGTAGTAACAGGCTCGTTCCCAAAGTGTGCAAAGATAGGGTTAAGACTGTCTCTCCTGACCAAAACTAGATCTGTTTCCTTTCCTTTTCTCCTGCACCCAGCACAACTGTGTCTAATAACAATCTACATTTTCATGATTTTTTACCCAGAAAGTGAGCGATTATAGTACAGCTTGTGTGACTTTAAAAACTTATTCTCTGTCCTGTCACGATTTCTGAGCAATGTGTTAAGCACTGGCACTATCACTAGGAAGGGATCAGAAGGTGTGATCTCATTTACATGGAGCTTAACAGCCATAGATGTGACTCCTGACACTTTTCCCTAGCTGTAAAATTTACCGCAGCTGACAAGAGTGTGGCTGTTTTGCAAAGGATGAAACTGCTGGTTTATACAGTTAAATCCTGCTTAACTGCCTAATTTTTAAACTGTATATGATACTTTCTTCCAGATATAAGCATAAAAGGGTATATACTTGCCTGATGTTTGCAAAAAAAATAAATGTTTTATAAGATATCTGTTGCCAAAGCGTGCAGAAGTCTCATGTATCACTATGGAAAGGTAAGAAACACAGACTGTTTCTAGAGCAATAAAAGTTTATTTTATGTTCCATTCTCTTTAACAATGGCTGCTATTACTTCAAATCTCTGTTGGCAATAAAAAGGGGCACAAAACAATCTCCTTCAAATGTGCAAGTCCAGCACACAGCTTTTTACATCAAACGTGATGGCTTAAAAAAAAATAAATTGAGGCTACCTTCCAATGGTGGCAAAAAGTTGCAGGCAGACTGGATGTAGATCAGAGCTGAGAGTAAGGAAACAATAGACTTATAAAAATCAGTATCTGCACATAGAAAGTGCATTCGACAAAAAGCAGCCTGGGGGAAAAATATCCCTTTGAAACATTTTTGTGCTGAGCGGCACCTCTGCGAACCAAATTTATAGCAGGTTCTGCTTCGTTGACAGCAGAGTATCAGTAAGAGGGAGGACCCTTTTTGTGATACAGTCCACAAAATAACAGGTTCAAGATGCCCACAAACAAATTTTGTTTAAGAAAAGGGTAGGAACCTGCAAATACTGTTTAATGTTTTTCTGAGAGCGTTTACCTTGCAGAAAAATGCAACAGACCTTTAAATAAATTTTGAGCAATTTCTGTCAGCAGAATTAATTCTACTCAGGTTGCTATGTCATTCTTTTCTTCCTCAATTTCATTAAAAAGCAAAGAATAACAGTCAAATTTTTATAGAAAAAAATTATACATAAAAATAATAAATATATATAATAAATGTGATATGAATTGAAAACTAACACGGAAAAACTTTGATCCTGTATATTTTTATGCCCCAAATTCAATCCCACCTGAATGGGAAGGATATGGAACATAGGCTCATGCCTTCAAATTAAATGTTTTAAAAACAATCTTGAATTATACATAGATAATTTTATTCTATGCTAATGTCTTAAATAAGTACAGTTCTCTCTCTCTATATATATATATGTATTTTTAGAAAATTCAGCATAACAGTGTGTCTGACCAGAATATATGAGCACATGCTAAAAAATTACGTATGCGAGACAAGCCTATACCCATGATAAATCCTGATTTTGTTGATATCTACTTTGGACAATTATGCTCCCTGCTTTATTTCTATTTTCATCATTTTATTAGATCACCTAAGTTCTCTAATACGAATGTTCTTATATGGAAGCATTGCTAACCTAACATTAACATGTCTTTAATTGATATTTCAAATTTATACCTCCTTGGTTTGTCTGCATTGGTCAAGATTATTTTAAAAAATTCACGACTGACTCTCTCAGTCTAGGAATTTAATGTACATGTAAATTACCATTAAGACTTGAAGACTTAAATACACTTACAACAGTCTGAAGTTTACAAGCTGGTTCTCAGTTTGATAATATATAAATTAAATTGAGTTCTGCCTAACTAATGGATAGGTTAATCATGGAAAAACAGAGAATATTTATTTCATGTGTTCCCTCCACTTGTTTCATGTAAACTTATTTCTCCCTGTGTACATTTTCTAAAGGCAAAGCGATCTTCTGCAGTTACCTAGGTCTGAGTTCCAGCTATATCTACCTGACTCATTTCTTGGCAACAGAACTTAAGAGCACCTTTATTTGTGAAAATGTTTTACCCATAGCAGGTAAACTCTCTAGTAGAGTATATTACACCTTCAGAAGAACGTATTATACCATATTTTGCACGTCTGTCTTCTCTTTAAATAAATTATTCACTGGGTTTGAATGTAATCACTGACGTGTTAGTGATGAAAACCAGTGTTGGGTTTGTTCCTCCTCACAGGAGCTACGAGGCTGGCATGCGGTGTTGCAAAGCTTTGCCCCACACTCCAAAGTATGTTAATGTTGAGATGGCATCGCTGTGTTCTCTTGAATTTCTTCTGCAGATAAGACATAGGCTTCTTCCTTATGTTACACTTCCCCTACCCTCCAATCTTCCCTCTAATGTTCAAAGTTCTGTTCCAGAGGACAATTGACATATGGTCTTTATGAGGCTCCATGCATCTTTATGTACGCAAATCATATAGGAAGAGTTTTGAGCATGCTTTAATTTCAAATTACATGAAAACAGTATGTTAATTATTGTTTTACACATTTATACATATTCAGCTTTAAAAAAAACCCTTGATATTTCCATACACTTTGACTGATGTAATCAAAACCCATAAACAATTCTTTTCATTAATATATTATAATCATGTGCCCTTCAGTTAGCTAAAGAACAGCGTATAGTTAAACATACCAAGTGTTATCAATAAGCGTAAGTCAGCGGGGCCACAGTCAGGCCTTAGATTCACGGTAACAATCGCACTCAACCATCAGGGACAAACTGGACTGATTGACAAGATAAGACTGAGCTGCTTTTTATTTGAAATTATGAATGTGAAAGAATTTCACTGACGATCCAGAATAGCTATGGATGTGGACCATTGCGTTTTCAATACAGAATTCAAATTCTGTGGAAAAGTAAAAAATTAATAAATGTTTTCCTTAAATTGGAAGTAAAAGTCTCAATATCAAAGTAGTTTTAAGAGAAATTTAATCAATGTCATTATTAAAAGAATGCCAAAAAGTTTAGTGATGGAGGATAGAACTGAATAAAAGTACTTTTGTCAGGTGAAGAGACGACAATGGATACCTGAGTTCTGGTTAATCAGTTCATTAAATTTGAAGTTCTGACTATTTCTGGCAGAGTAATAGCTACAGGATTTTCATATGAACAGGTAAAATGTCAGAATTCAACTAACAGAGCCAACTTGATTTCATTTGTTGGGAAAATGTGAAGATTTCTTCATGAATCTGTTCATTGTTCTTATTTGATCGCAAATTAGTACAGATTAGCTTTCCCATTATGATCAATGCTAGTTTGTTTCATTCAAGAATGAAACAAAACTAAACCAGCATTTTTGTTCTTCTTGTGTGTCATGTTTAAAATGAATTCATTAGCAGCTGTCAGCCCCCCAGGAACAGTGTCGACACTGATGAAGACATCTAAAGGTTTCCTCTTACCTTCATTTGTCTCTTGTCCCCAGAAGGTATGAATCCATAAAAGAAAGAAGCTCCAAAGTAATGACTGCTTTTGTCTTTTGTTTAAATGTGTTTAGAAAGTAGCTGTTCAGGCATGAATGTTGGCTCCAAATGTCAATGACACCTGTTTTGTTATACAAAAAAGAACAATGACAGAAAGAGTTACAAGGCTGAACTTTACTGTAAGTCTCTATGCTACGGTTCCCAATAAATATTACTTCCCAACAAAAATGTTGATCTGGTTTATTATGTCTGTAGCAAAATGTGCATTCCTTTGTTATATAATATTGCAGAAAATGTGGTTTTTTTTTTTAAATTTCAGCACAAAACGAGGCTAATTAGATATCTTACGGGAGATGGTTGTTTATGCAAGATGGTTGAAATCGTGAAATAGTTACTATGGATATAGATTACATTCCACTGCAGTTTTCAGTCATTAGCATACGCACGTGATAAAACTGGAACTGCTGAAAGTCCAACACTAAGGCCCAGCGTATATGCCGGGATTTACCTAGCAAGTTGGGTATTAAAAGCCTTTGAGTACAGAAGTGGCTTAAACTTGGACACCTGGTCCATGGATCATCAGGCAGATGCCTAAGTGTTCTAAACATTAAATGGAGACAATTACATGTTTTCAGAAGACAGTTAATGATTTTAGAACATGTTACATTCTTTACTCTTAGGGAAAATAACCAGCCTTAGAGAAAATATGTAAGTATATCTAGACGAGCAACTTGAAGGCTGATTTTTGGAAATCACTTTGTTACAGTTACATATTTAAATTTTAGTTGAGCAGAATTTTTACTCAAGTGAAATGTAGATTCCGAAACCTCTCAGTAAATCTAGAGTTTAACATCAGATGACTGCTTGTTATTTTGTAGTACTTCAATTGATTTTAAAATAATATTTAACACAAACACCATTCATTTTCTGGGTTGAGACAAGAATTTCCCATTCATTCAGAGTTATTGCTGATGTTCTTACAGAGATTTATACTATTAAATTACTAATTCACCTTAATAGACAGAATAGTTTCCACTAACTTCAATGAAGAATTTAATACATTGCATATGTAAGAATTCAGCAGTTAATGGAGGATTCTGTCCTTGTAGACAAAGCCAAGGGCTATACATTTAGGTAAAAGCAATTTTGCATTCAACAACCATTTTAGATGAAAATCCAGGGTTTGTCATTATATATGCATGCTGTATTATATATTGTATTTGTCTTATATATGTATGCATAACATTCCTGTTAAACACACTTTGAAAAAACATGCTGATGTTAAGTGTCTCTCAGTTTGATTTTTTGCTCAGATGAGACATTGTGTTCCCTCTGTTGGAGCTGCCAATTTTGACAACACCCAGTGCAGAGCACAGGAATGTGGCCTCCTCTTTTCCTCTGTCAGTGATGGTTCATAAAAAGAATGAACACCTGAGCTCCTGTGTTGAGGCTACAAAGCTTTTGAGGTATAATGTTTCTATCCACAGAAAATAGAAAAAAAAATAGGGAAATGAGGAATTAAAAACATGGTCTTGAAAAACAGTTGAGAAATGAGGTTAGCTGAAAAACAAGATGGATATTAGCAAATGATTCACTGAAATATTTTATAAATTTGTTGAAGGTGTAATTCGCTTATCAGAGATCAACCTTTTTTTTAATATTTCTTACCACTTCAATTTTCAAAATATTGCAATGTAAAACTTTTTCACAAGTTCTAATTTAATGATTTAGGTACAATGAACACTACCGCAGTCAAGCTACAATTGCACATTTAAGTATCACATTTTCCACTAAAAATGGTAATCATATTGTTTATTTCCCTTTTCTCTAATAATACAACTTTCCTTTTGTTTCAGTAGGAGTAATTTTAGAAAGTAATTTAAAATGCTACTGTTCTTTACTTCCAAAACCAAGTAATTATGGTTATGATTATGTTACCATTGAAAGCATTTGCAGAGCTCATGCAGCTTCAAAAGATGGAATTTCTACACATTATACTAATGCAATATGCATTTTCTTTGTTTTCCATGTTTGAAATTGAATAGGATATTAACAAAATAAAAATGGAGCTGGAAGAGTCTTTCAGGCTCTATGACAATGAAGGTCATTGAAGAAAGGAAAGCTCTTTGCACCAACTTTGTTTTATACAAGCTATAATTTGCAACATGTATTCTGAAGTATTCATGAAGTTTGAGGAGAAGCATTCATCAATCGTAATGTAACTGGCCTCCCTACATTGCTACCGTCACTTGGACTGTCATGGAAGAAAGTATTACTCAGTCTGAATACAAATGAAAGAATGAGGCATCCCAAACCCAGATACAAATTCTTCCAGAAGAGAAAGGAACCCTTTATATACATGGGTGTTATTTAGCTGATTACTATGAAAAAAAAAAAAAAAAAGTAGTTTGCAAAGGGTTACTGGCCAAGACATGCTTTGACATTGTAATTTCTACTTCTGCTTAAAACAATGGCAATCCCTGTAACTGATTAGTAAGAAGTACAGACAAGTGCACCTTGTTATGTAAAAGAGCCCTTCATTTGCCTGCTACAATCCCGCTTATGCATCTGTATGCAATTACAAAAATGGCACCTAACTTTGAACTTTGAATCCCAGGAGAAGCACTGCTGCTCCTAGGTGCCAAACAAAAATAAGGATGTCAAACATGTGTTGGCACAAATACACCCTTTCTTCTCTTTGTGGATCCAAACTATCCATTTTGCGAGTGGCATCTGGAGACGAGGAAAAAATGCATTTTGAAGCCAAAGTTATAACACTATGGCTCCAGTTTCTTCAGTAATATGTAATTCTACCTACCCCACCACTTTTTCTCCCCTCTTGAAGACTACGGATTGGATACTTAAAATCAAATATGTATAAAAAATGTTATCCTACGTTTTTATCAAGTTTAGGCAGATGTTATCTAAAGATCTATTTGATACCTTGCAAAACAGTTTAATCTTGAAAGGGGAGACAGACGAAAACGGGGGTGCTTTTTCACCTTTATGTTGATCCCAATTTATGCTTCACCCTTTTATTTAATTCTGCAAATGTGAAGCTGCCTGTCTTGTCTGTTCATTTAAAGAAATCTCTGTCACCAGACTAGTATCATTTTCAAGTGGATTTGGAAACCATCCATTTCGTTTTGCTGACAATGTTGTACTCAGTGTACCAGAAAAGACAGCCCCACTCTTACTGAACAGATTAATCTTAATCTGTCTGTAGTTCTTTTTATTATCCAGTAGTATCTAGAGGAAAAGAAAGATTAAATAAATCTCCTTTCTAGATAAGAGTGTAAAACTTGCACAGAAAATTGCACATTTGCAATTATCATGCCAAAACCTCCCCGTTCTTACCCGCACCCAGTTCTTTCAAGAGGATTATGGCTACCTCTGAAGTAGCATTTATAAGGGCGGAGTCCAAAATAGGTTAAAGTTAACACTGCTCCAGCTTGAAAGATGTTTGTCCTTTTTATCACCTTCTGTAAGAAAACGTCCTGACAGAACAGGCTCTCTTTTCGCATCATTAGCTCTTAACAGGTGGCCAGCATTTGCCACATGTTTTTAAAACATAACCCCTTTGCAGAGGTTGAGGATCACAAGAAAAGTGCTACAGAAGGCTACATTTAAAATTATTCTTGTAAGTGAAACATTACTCCAGGGAACATTTAGGGAAAGCCAACAGTCCTGGGCAATGGTCATTAGGATGCTGCTCTGGAACTTGAACGTAAAATGCACAATCACACAGTTGGTTATAAAGCACACACACGAAAATTACCTTAAAAAAGCAGTGCTAGCCACAGAGTTTTAGCAAAGTGCAATGATTTTGCCTCTGTACTATAACAATTAAAGATTTAATCTGATTTTTCTTGCTAGCTTGCAGCACAGTAGCGTGAAAAATGCTTTGGGCTGTTTTGTTTTTTTTTAATGAATCTTATAAGGCAAAGTAGGCACCACCTTCCCTCTTGGCTCAGTATCTATAAAAGGTTACTTCGAAGTTAGCTACTTGTTGCATGTGCTTTGCTTTATTGTTGCTTTTAATGTTTTCTATTTTCATACTATATGTAGTTACTCCTCACGTGCTAATATTAGCACCAGAGCCTGCGGCCTAAATAGCAATTGTTATTAGATGACATAATGGCTTCTATTTAAACCGACATCTCAATAACGCGCTACATCTCTATTACACTGCAGTCCAAACGGTACTCTGTAAGGCAAGCCGCCTGTATACAGATCACCTGCTGGTGTGACTGGAGAAGCTGCCTGCTTGTTTGGTTATGAGTGATAGCTGCACACCACTGAAGAACAACACGGTAATTGTTTCACTGAGTCGCTTAAGGACATCTACGGAAATCTTAGCAAATTTCATTAAACTCACACAGGTTATGCGTGTCTCCAGGGAGAAGAGGGGGAAAGAATTAATTCCAACCCTCTTTCTCCCGGGAGAGCTTAAAGAATTTTAACTTTCTTGATAACAATGGCAACATATGCAGTTCCAAGAGTTTTCCAGCTATTATATGCAATCAGAAAAAAAACCCCACAGGATGACAAGCTTGTTGAACAACACCTTTTATTGCAATTTCCAGGGAAAATCTGGATAGGCTGATGAAGCTAATGTCTATCTTACAAAAGACCAAGTGTAAGGCTCTTATATAACTGAGTTTGCTTTCCCCATATATCCAAACATATTGCTTTCTTTCAGTTACCGATGAATAAAACCCATTCATTTTTTGACTTTCAGCTTCTATGAAATACGTCTGAGTGTTTCACTGGGTGAGTACACCCTCGCATGGGTGTTTCTGAGACTTCCCGTGACACAGTGTGCTGGCATTACAGCATCAGGAATTGTGGGAGGGAATGCCTTTGAACTTCCTTCTCTCTTGTTTGACCTGAACACCTGCATCCTGGATGGTATCTCTCCAAGTTCGTCATGACAGTTCAATAGGAAATGATGGTCATAACAGATTCACTGAAGTCCTACCCACCAAAAGGAAATAAGGGCAGGTCTCATATGAGCAATAGGTCATTATGCTGTGGTCTTCAAAAAAGAGTAATGTAATACTGTGAGTAAAAGAATTTAAATAATTGGTGTGACTTTAACAAAGAACAGTGTTCCTTCTCCAATAGCTTTTTTTTTTTCTTTTTGGCAAATGCTGGCATTTTGCTTTAAGAATATAGCTATGCGGAACTATATTTTTTTCTTTTATATGCATTATGTATAAGTATAGAATTTTGAATTAAGGCATATATAACTTTAAAACTATAGTCCTTTATGCTTCACGTGGGACATGCCATTAACTGCAGAATTATTTACCATCTTGTAGGTCTGATTCCCGTTTCTTGCTTTTCTGAATTTGGAAAGCACACATAAGATTTCTGAGACTGATAAAAGAAAATTGCGCAGGTAGTTAAACTATCCCATTGAACCAGGAAGTGAGCACGAAGGGGTCAAAGAGAAAATACAGGACAGATGGATAATAACACTGACTTTCGCCCAAGGGGGCAAATATAAATTTGGATGTATGTACTGAGTGAACTGGAGAGACAGAACATTTGTCTGCCCTGGCAGTCTGAAATTTGCTAGTAAAGTAACCACATGTCTAGCCAGGGAAATTTCAAGGTGAATGACACAGTAAATGACACCTGCCAAGACCTTCAATCATTCTCCAGAGGTTCAAAGTTCCACCGCAGTGGTTTGATACTGTATTTGCTTTTGGGGACTGGGTTTCACTGATCATGAACTGCCCTTACACGTTATAACTGCCTAGTGCTTTTTGAAGACTGTAGGATACTTTTGATTCATGAAGCAATAATTCACTTTTCAAATGTTATAAAATGATCGAATCTTTAAAACAAGATAAAAACATTTTCAGGATTTTGTCTGAAAAAGGACATTAGAGAAAGCACGAGTACTTTTTTTCATCATAAACGAAGCAAGAAACATACAATGTCCCCACTATTTCTAAGGATAGGTAACTTGCACTCAATCTGTTAAATTTTAACATTATCAAAAGGACAAACATTGGCAAAACGTCCCAAGAAAACCAGTGTCCTTTTGAACTTGGTATTCAACATCTCAATATTTCAAAAAGGTGTATGTATTTTGCTTAAATAAAATAGTGAGGAACAGTTGTATTTCATTTATTCTGCCCACAATCTTCAGTTATATAGAGACGTAAATGACAGAAATGTCTGAAGCTACACAGGTACACAGCTCTGCTTTAATTTAATCTTTAGTCCAACCTTAATTCACTAAGAAAAGTCTTTGCAGACCTTTGTGTGCTAATTATAACCCTGAAGAAGCATTACCATAGGTCCAGGGCAGTCCAAGCACAGAAAAATACAACAGAACAGTGGACGAAAAGGTACAGTTGGATGATATATGGCTGAATTAATCCTTTGTCTTCTTGCTGCCAAATGGGCAAGATTCTACTTTCCCTGTCTTTCCCATGTTTCTATGCCGAATCTATTCATATTTATATATTCTTAACAATGTGTACGCACTGCATGCACAAAATTGAAGTTCGCCTTAAAAATTTATATTTCAGTGTTATGGTTGTTCCTTGTATTTAATGGATTTATGATAAAATGAACCAAAATCACTATTTCAAAAATCCAGCAGAAGGACTGCATAGTTGTAGTCCCATGCACATTCTGAGAAGCGATTATAAAAGGGATGTTCATGACATGAGGTAACTCCCCCCACACTGGTAACACTTAATGAGGAAGTGGTAATTATGAACTTGCCCGTTTGCACTGAGGATTTAGGCTAAAGACAGTTGAGGTATGAGTGTACAGTAAAGTAGGTACTCTGTACTCACTGCTGCTCTGCACAGTGTGGATTCCCATGGATTGCTCAGACTTCACCGAGAAGACTGGGCTCCTACACTGACTTATGTCTTGGGATATGCCCTAGTTGAAAACCAGATGGGATAAACATTTAGACATTCGGATCAAGGAAGACACATATCTCAGATGTCTAAGTAGGATAGGGAGGATTTTTCCGAACTGCTCCCCCAAATACTGCTTTCCTCAGTGCCTTGCCAGGAGTGTCTCCCTGTGAAAGTCATTGAGGGCAATCTGTATGCTGGTTGTTTTGTTTTCTTAATTGTTTTAATCACTATTGTGTTGAACTCATTTAAATTTAGAAATATTTTGGAAAAACTCTTTAGCCATTGGGAAAGAATTAATTTTTAAAAATACTTTCTGCTTTTCTCTTTACAGAGCTTAAATTCAGCTTCCCTCCAGGTATCTTCCTCCCCAGTTGATGGCATTCTAAAGACTCGGTTCTGAACATAAGAAAGCCCAACTGAGAAAAAAAAAAAAACTTGTTTCCTAATGTTTTTTCAGTCAACTTACTGGTTTACCTTTTACTTGCTAAACACCAAAGCTTATAAAATAAGGATAGAATTAGAAGATATTTATTAAAGATTTTTTGTAGGAATCTATTTTCATATTCAAAGCAGGTTAAGACAAATGGTTCACAGAAGAAACACACTGAAATAAAATAATTTTAAGCACACATGAAGACAAACACACACACACTCACAGACAAGACTGATCAAAAGTAAGGAACAAACTTAGAGAAGATAACTGCAGAATCAACTTTGGAACTGCATGTGGATGTAAACAGCTATTCACTTTATGGTACATCAAAGTTGCTTATTGTCAACTTATTTATCAACAAAGGAGCTTGCAGGCACAAAATTAATCATGTTTGCAAGTATTTGCAGAACGGAAAGCATTGGATGCTACGGCTGAAATTACCTTCAAGCTCTTCCCTGTTTATGTTTTTTCGTTTTACTTGAGGAAAGGAAAACTATGCCCCTCTTAACCTCTGTGTGATGAATTAGACAAGGTCTCAGCAGATCAACCTATGTGCTTCTGGAGTTTTATCTGTTACACTTTTCTGCGACCTCCCAATCCCTATGATGCTTCGCGGGTAAGCAAACCAGCAATCTTTGATCAGGACTTTTATCTCTTTCTTTCACACTATGGTTATGTTACGCATCTGCTTTCCCCATCACTGTTAATAAAAGTTTTGTGAATACCTTGCAGGTATTACTTTTTTATCTATTGTTTCTTTCAGATTGTGATTTCCAAGTACTTCGCAAAGATGCGAAGATCTCTACAAACTCTTCCAGTTCTCTGTCCATTTTTCTGAGATCTTACCCACTTTCTGCATATATCAACATATTTCATTAAGAATGCATGGTTTTCATCACAAGAATTACAAAATGACAAAGTTAAAAACCTCAAAATATAGTCTTGAATAATACAGAGTTGGAAATTTTGCATAATTGAAATAACCAGAATTTGCAAATATTTTCTACAGAAAATGTGCATTTTATAATAAATTCAAACGTAGATAGTCACTGAGAACCATTATTAAAAAGTCTGCTCTGTTTCACAGAACCCATCTACAGTCTCTGGCACACTTTTACTGTACTACAGTATTAAAATAGTAATGGAACACTGATTAAACTTGCAAAAATAAAAGACTGCCATAACACAGAAGCTCAAGTGAAAGGCTAGTCACAAAGAGCATAAAGCTGATAGAAGTTATATTGCAATTACAAGTAGAAAATAAATTCCAAAGGAATTATCAATGCGATTCACATCTAATTACAGCAGCAGAGGTCATCTTGCCGTTTGAAAAGCTGCACCATACTGGCCAGATAAAAGGTAACACACATTTATAATACAGGAGTTAAAACAAATAAATGTTTTTAAAAAGTAAAAGTTTTCAAGGAGTACAATTTATGTCTTCTATCTTAGAACTTCCAAACAAGGCAGGTGTTTCCTGCAAAAGTGCACAAGCTACAGGCACTAGAGGTAGGAGAATAATATAAAAATGTAACGTGTTCAAAGTTTCATTGTTCGTAAACACTGAGAAATTACTACTAGGGTTTGCAGGTTTTTTGGACATTTTATAACCAAACATGGACTGGCAAATGTTATTTGTACATTAAATGTTTTAAGTGTCACGAATTTGAAAAAAAAACACGTCTGGAATCAATAACTACACCTTTTGGATTAAAAAGAATGTTTTATTCTGTTATCAACAGTTAATGTATTGTTAAGCTTTGAAATTGCTGCTTGTTTTTACACTTTTTTTATTATTATCTTCAGAGAAAATTCCACCCAATGTGAACACCACACTTGCACATTTTATATCTTGCTCTGAGTCTATATGAGTCTGCCTGTGCTTCCATCCACATGCTTTCAGGCACTGGGACAGGGAACATAAAAAGGCAAATATTTGCCCTGGGACATCACATCACAGAGCCATGGAACCGCAGCGCAAACTGGAGTTGAAGCACCTCTGGAAGTCATTGAGTCTGAGCGCCCCAAAACAGGGCTCGCATCCAGTGAGATGCGGTGACTCCCACCCTCATCCAGTTGAGGTTTGGATTTCTCTGAAGAGGCACAAGGCACAGCCTCCCTGCTGACGGAATCCAACCGGGCTTTTGATGTTACTTGAACTCAACAAACGGATCACCCCACTAAACTTCTCTTTCCCTGGCAGCTCCCTCATCTTCTCCTATGCTATCTGTTACAGCCCTCTAACCATTCACCATCCAGTGACCTTCCACTTATTCCACCAGGAAAGATACCATTTACTGCAGCAGCGTGTGGAGGCATCTCACAATCCAGCAAAACAGAAGCGTGGGGATGCAGAGGGGAAAAATTATGCACGGTTCTTTTACCATGGTCCCATCAGCATGGTTGCTAGGAGTACTGGAAGACAGCATCACTGTATTTACAGCCTACTCTTTACATATTTATACGGGTGCGCACATGCACATACATATTTATTTGAATATTTCTGTGTTTATTTTTATCAATATACACGCAATAAACTGGGGGTTTATTTTCATCCTAAATTGCACAAGTAGTCTTCCTATGGCAGGGTATGGGAATACTGGAGTGGTTAAGAACAGTCCAGGTAAAGTCACCCTTCAACTGATAAAGCTTTTCATGTGTTTTGAGTGATGCTCCTGAGCCTGAATTTTACTCCACTGTCAAAACACTGTTGTGTCTTTTTATGACAGGACTTTTTTTTCTTCATTAAAACTATAAGCCTTTTTTAAGCCCTCTGTTCACCTGTCTTCATTGCTAGCAAAGCTCAGCTTGCCAGCTATGTCCTCTACAGGCATATTATAACACAATGACAGCTATAAAGTTATAGTTACTCTTGACATATAACAAACAATAGCCATAGACATATTACTTCATACTAAGACAGCAACATGACTGTCACAGAATGAAGACAAACTCATTGTCGATGGCTCATTTCTCTCTAAGTAAACTCAAGTTCACATGCCTCCTTGATTGTCTTGAGATACGTGCTTTTGGACAACTCAAATTTTAGCAAGAGGTTTCTATCATAAAGACCTTTAAAAGGTGCAGTAAATCATTATGGATTTTTTGGTTTTCTTATTTTGTTCCTGTAATCTAGTTACTGCTTTGATATTGCCCCCCAAATTCATTCCCTAACACAGTCAGCACAAGTGGTAAGACCCTTCTGCAAGGAATATTCGAAAAGTTAATTATTGTAAACTTTTAGAGGACATAAATTTGGCTCAAGTCAGAATGGTAAATCGGATACATTATTATGTATGAATGTATATGGCAGTAGAGGCCTTCTGAGGGCATAAATAATAGTAACTGCATGGCTGAAGGTAACACCACGAGCATTTAATAAGGACACATATGTGTATTGTAAGTTTGGTCCTACCAGTAACAGTTTTCTAAGTACGGGAATTGTACATGCTAATTTTTTCCTCTCTATTTTTTTCACTAGAAACTCCCTCTGCTCTGCAAAGTTTCTTATTTAAAACCTTATTATTCCTTTTGCTTAGCAATACAGATTGCTACCGAGGTTCTTTTGAAAACTGCCGTGCCATTATTAGTTAAATGGTTGTAACATCTTGATTAAAATAATATTGCAAATAGTAGTGTAGTTCCTTTACTCTCATTCATCTTCAAGCATTGTCCTCCTCAAAGAAGGAATTCAGTTTAAAGTGTAAACTGTATCAGAACTATATGTGCAAAAAGATTACTCTGGAAAACTGTATGAGGTTATGGCATGAAATTCATGGAACAAATTTGATGTTAGTCAGTTGAAGGAGTCCCCTTAGAATCACCCCTAAATTAATCTGTTTATACAATTTTTATTTAATTTTAATGACTTCATTGAGGAGTGCACATCTAAGTGTCCTTAAATCTATGGCCACCTATTGAATAAGAGGGTGTTATCTAAGGTATTGAAAGCAATTACCACACTCTCCAGGATTTATACTTCCATTTTTACATAGCCTCTTATAGTTCAATGTACCCTTTTTATCTGTTTCATGACCAATAAGGTTGCATTTCTCCAAAGAAAATGAATTACTACCCTTGCCAGTGTCAGAGAAGAACCAGATGACCTTCTGATCAGAGGAGCTACCAAGCATCATAGAGTCATCATGGAATCATTAGAGTTGGATGGGACTTTAAAGATCATCTAGGTTCCAACCCCTCTGCCATAGGCAGGGACACCTCCCACCAGACCAGGTTGCTCAAATCCCCATCCAGCCTGGCCTTGAACACCTCCAGGGATGGGACATCTACAACTTCTTCCGGGCAACCCGTTCCAGTGTCTCACCACCCTCGGAGTACAAAGTTTCTTCCTAATATCTAGTCTAAATCTACCCTCCTTCAGTTTAATACTGTTACCCCTCATCCTATCGCTACACTCCCTGATAAAATGTCCCTCCCCATCTTTCCTGTAGGCCCCCTTTAAGTACAGGAAAACTGCTATAAGATCTCCTGGAAATCTTCTCTTCTCCAGGCTGAACAACCCCAACTCTCTCAGCCTGTCCTCATAGGAGAGGTGCTCCAGCCCTCTGATCATCCTCGTGGCCCTTCTCTGGACTCACTCCTAAAGGTCCATATCCTTCTTATGTTGGGGGCCCCAACAGGAAACAGATGCATAGTAGAGCACTTGTCTAAGACTGATATTAAATTCATATTGTTAGACGAAGCCCAAAATACTCTTGTCAGTCAAAACATTACATTTTTCAATGAAAAACAACGACATTTTCTTTTCTTTAGATTCATGAAAGGAGTCAAGCAATTTGTTGACATCACCTTTTAGAGTATCTGTAAGAAATAGCTTCAAAAGAAACATCAGGCACAAGCAAGTGTCGTTTGGAAAAACAAAACACAACACTGAGCTTCTGCTATAGCATGAATGTGGCTTTGAATATCCGAAGATTCATTCAAATTATTTACATACTTATCTGAACCTTATTTGACCTTAGACAGCAGAACTTTTTAATGTACAAATCTGAGTTATGCTTCTCTCTTTTCAGTAGAAGCAGCCTAACTACAATGTATTGGATATTGCCCAATATGTAGCTGGAAGAGCAAAATGTTAAGAAATAGGTTCTGCACGACACAGATGAGAGAATGTATTCTTATTTTTTGTTACTGGGTGTCTGATTGAGGGAACCCCCTAGGATACACATAAAACACTTTAAGGTATATTAAGCATCTAATTTCAATTACTCTGAACTTTGAGTACGATAACTGATAGAACATCAAGGTACCAAAGTCAGAAGATTTAAAGATTTTAAGAGCTTGTATTTTAAATAAACAAAGGATACAAAAGAAACAGAGATGAAAAGAAGTAACAAAACATGCCACATTACAATTGATCACAAAACCTAGAACAAAAAATAAAGAATCCCACTGCATCATAATTTTGGTTTTACTGTTTTATGTCTTGATGTTCACTGCTTCTCAATCAATATTCACTGTTTCCCATAAATATTCATTGTAATATATTTAATCAGCAGCTATTTTCCCACTTTAAATGTAAAAGGCTAATGTGTTTTCCTGAACCTCTTGTTTCTTGAACAATTTTTTTTTTCACATGCAGATACAATTCATGAAATATTCATACCGTATCTGCCACATCCATGAGAAGAACGGAATCCCGCCATATGTTTAAAATACATTATAATACAAAAGGTCATGAAAAGTTGTCAGTTTTGTAATACTGTCACTTTTTAAAATGTGTGCAGTACATTTCACCAGACATATAACATATGTGGTATATGGAAAACTTACATTGTTTCCTTATGGGTATCTCTGCACTCAACAATCTTCAAAAAGATGACTCAAATGACTTAAACGTAATAGATTAGGATCATTTTACAGACTGGCTGGTAGCATTAGGAACTGGAGCAGACACAAATGGACTGCTCCATAAAGTGGCTGAAATTACAGCTGCTATAACTTATAATGGGACCCCAGGACTCTCAGTGAACCATTTCTCCTGTGAAGGCCAAACGACTCAAGTCGGTTCATATCAAGTCTTTTAGACAAGCACAATGAGAAATGAGATAAGCACTAATGTTGTATGGAAGCTCAGTGCTCACCATATTTCAAAGTGCCACCCCAAACATTAAAAGACATATTGGAGGAAAGGAAGCTTAAATATTTTCACCCCTGTGTTAGAGGAGAGCCTTACACCTCCAAGAGAACCAAGGTTCAAGTAGGATTCTTCAGTACCCTGCTGCCCAACTTCAGTCCTGTGTAGGCAAGTGCTTGTTTATGATGGGTGCCAGACCAGAGTCATTGAAACCCTTGACTACCATCATTTGATGGTCTCCATGGAGCACCACTGCCCTCTTCTGGGACTTAACCATTATAGGGCTGTGCAGCATTAAGTGTGTAGGCTCCATATATTGACTTAATTCCCTATTCTCCTTAGGAGACTATTACCTGGTAAGTGTCTTGCTCCTCTTGGACTCCTGTATAAGTAAGTGTTTGCTCAGAACCAGGTATTTCTTTAGTCTAGGGTTCTATTTTTCCTAAATTGCCTCATTATCAACTGCTTAATTGTGTAATTGATTCCAAATACTTCAAATTAACACTCTTGTTGCTTCTCTGAATGTTTAATTACCTTACTTGTTGCAGAGTTGATTGCCCTCCCAGTAAACCATTTATTCCCTAATAAATGTACTAGTTGCCTTTTTATTTTCTTCAACCCACTCTGTTTTAACTTCTAATGCCAAGTCCCTGTCCTTCTTTTGTACTTAACAACTTCCTTTATCACATTCCCATGTGTCTATTTTTTAATTTTTTTTTCATCAGTGTAATTTTGGTCTTTGCTTACTCCACTGAAAATATTTTGCTAGCCCTCAAACATACTTTTTCACTGGTTGAGAATCATTTGTTATGATCTCCGTAGCATTCTTTAAGCAACTCTTTCAGTGTTGACTCATTATTGACTTTGATGACCTTCGCAGAATGTCCCTGCTCTCATTATAAAGTCTTGAAAGGTTATGTTCTTGGCAAATTCTCTTCTTGTCTTGTTAGTTTAGGTGCTTCTATTGCTTTTCCAGGATCTCATTATCAGGGGATTTCTGTGAGGCAGACTTTGAAAAAGATTTTGGCAACCAAAAAGTTTCTTTGATGAGCTGTCAAAGTTTGGCCCAATTCTTCATTTACAAATTGCAACAGTAAAACTTGTGCTCAGTGTCGCACATGGATTTAAAGACCTTCAGAAATGGGCTTCAGCAAAGTTTGTAAGGGATAGAGAAAGCTAAAATAATATAAAATGGAAGATTCTTAAATAACTATATAATTAATTAAAACATGAAAAAGAGTGAAGGGTCAGTTTTCATAGTGAAAATATTACAGGTGGATTTCTGCACAAATATCTGTGTCTTTCCGTGCTGTTTGCATATATTCAGAAGCTATGTGTAGAAACAAATGACTACTGAGATGATAAAGTTTACTGATGGTACTAAATTATTCAGGCCAGTAAAGACAAATGTCTGTGGAGCAGAACTGCAAGAGACCCTTACTAGAGAAAGTGACTGAACATTAGAATGGCAGACAAAATTCATTACAGATGGATGCACTAATTCATTAGTGGTGCACATGAGAAAAACAATTCTGACCTTGCTAATAAAGTAATGGTCTCGTGTCCCCCAGGGACAAGATCTTAGGAGTATGATATGTGTTTCTATGAAAATATGTTCTCAGTGATCAGAAATAGGCAAAAAATATCAAAATTATTAGGAAAGGGATAGAGAATAAACCAAAGAGAAATCCTGGATATGAATTTATGTGATGCTCAAGCTCCTTACTCCTTCCGAAAGGAAAAAACAACTAGAAAGATTATGGAGAAAGTTCAGTATACAAAAGAATTAAATAGAGTAAAACACAAGAAAAAAGACAAAACTCAACATGATAGAGGTCTGTAAAATCATGAGCGAAAGGTAAAATGAAATTCTGGAGTCACTGTTCATTTAGTTAAAATGGACATAAGATGTTTTTTTACCTAAGAAAGACAATTGCTGACTAAAGAAGCTCCTGCTACAAAACCTGTTTAAACCTGTGTGGACTATTCTGGAGAAATATTATTGTATTTTTTCTGTGTTACTGTATTCTTCCCTAGGCATCTGTGAATTAGCTACTATTGAACATAAGTAGTCACCTAGATGGACTTTTAATCTAAGCTAATTTTACTTGTACTTATATCTTGATATGTTTCCTCATCCTAAATTATATATAAAGTAGATTATTTTTGAATTTAGATATCATAGGTTCATTTGTAATGCATTCCAAAGGTTGGGGTTATTTGGGGATTTTTTCGTGTTTTTTTTTTTTTTTTTCTTCCTTCCTTTCTTTCTTTTCTTTTTCTGTTTAGATTAGGAACAGGATCCACAAGAAAAAGTACAAAAGTTCTTCATATTTTTATGCTTGACTTCCTTCTGTGATCACATGGCGAAGCTAATCAAGGACAGGATTCTATGAATATAAAACAAAAATAGTTCTGCAAAATGCTTCTTTTTGTCTTTGAGATACCTAGGTTGAATTAAGGATCCAGGTCCAGGTCTAAGAGCTTGTGGTCTTGATTTTGAGAAATTACATAGAACCCACAGCCGTTACATGAGTCAATGACTGCTGTTGGAACTCACCAATTCTCCAAGTAGGTCAGTGGATATTATTGATTTAACAGGAGAGGCTAGTCTAAACTGCCAGTTCTATTAATTTCTCTAAAGTTAATCTTCATGCCATTCATTTTTTTTTTTAATAAATGTTCACTTTTCAGCACTTTCTTGCAAAACATATACTAAATACTTAATTTTCTCAGCAATTATTTGGCACTTTCTTTAATCAAAGAAATCTAGACTCCTGCTAAATTGTTCAAATAATTGTCAAAATGTACAACTAATTTTCCAGATTCCTTTAATTCCTTTCATCATTACCTCGTGATGTCTACTGCAGTTTGGAAAAAAAAAAAAAAAAACCAAAACCAAAACCAAAACCAGAATAGAATAAACTCTGCCCTTTATAATACTGCTACAAACCTGAAGTTTTTCTGCAGATCTCCACTTGGATATAAAGCAGACTAAAATTTTGGCCAATTAATATAATGATAATATTGTTGCAATGAGTTCAGGAAAGCTTCACATTTCAACACAGCTCAGTGTAAATGGATGGATAAGGTTTATGTTGACTATCAAAGAAATGTGTTTAAGAACTTACCTGAGACCTCGTTTCTGAGTACATGGGAACTCCCCCTCTGCAAATCATGTGCACTTTTTTGTGTTTCAGCTTCTTTTTCATTGACAACGCCTTTAAACATTCATGGAAGACAACTTCCTAACACAGCTGGTGAAGGAACCAACTAGGGGAAGCGCCCTACTGGACCTACTGTTTGTTAACAGAGAAGGTCTTGTGGGGGATGTAAAGGTTGGAGGTCACCTTGGGCAGAGTGATCACGAAATGATAGAATTTTCAATTCTTGATCAAGTAAGGCGGGGAGCCAGCAGAACTGCCACCTTGGATTTCAGAAGGGCAGACTTTAGCCTGTTTAGGAGCATGGTTGAGAGTGTCCCTTGGGAGGCAGTTTTGAAGAGCAAAGGTGCCCAGGAAGGCTGGGCATACTTCAAGCAGGTGCTCTTAAAAGCGCAGGAGAAGGCCATCCCCTTGTCTCGAAAAATGAGCAGATGGGGAAGACGACCAGCCTGGCTAAATAGAGAACTTTGGCTGGACCTCGGGAAAAAAAGGAAAGTTTACATTCTCTGGAAAAGGGGGTTGGCAACTTATGAGGACTATCAAGATATAACAAAGCTATGTAGGGGGAAAATGAGAAGGGCCAAAGCTCAATCAGAACTCAGCTTGGCCACTGCAGTTAAAGACAATAAGAAGAGATTCTTTCAGTATATCAATAGAAAAAGGAAGACTAGGGAAAACGTGGGCCCACTGGTTAATGAGACAGGTGCCCTAGTGGTGGAGGACACAGAGAAGGCAGAGTTACTGAATGCCTTCTTTTCTTTGGTCTTCACTGCTAAAGCTGTCCCTCATGAATCCCATACTCTGAAGGCAAAGGGGAAGGTCTGGAGAGAGGAAGATTTTCCCTCAGTTGAGGAGGACCGTGTCAGAGACCACTTGGCCAAGCTGGACATTCACAAGTCCATGGGCCCTGATGGCATGCACCTGTGAGTGCTGAGAGAGCTGGCGGATGTTATTGCTAGACCACTCTCCATCGTCTTTGAACGGTCATGGAGAACAGGAGGAAGGCTAACATCACTCCGATCTTCAAAAAAGGCAAGAAGGAGGACCCAGGGAACAACAGACCAGTTAGTCTCACCTCTGTCCCTGGGAAGGTAATGGAGCGACTCATTCTGGATGTCATCTCCAAACACGTTGAGGAACAGGAAGTTATTGGAAGTGGTCAACATGGATTTACCAAGGGTAAATCGTGCTTGACCAATCTGATAGCTTTCTATGATGTTATAACTGGTTGGCTGGATGAGGGGAGAGTTGTGGATGTCATCTACCTTGACTTTAGCAAGGCTTTTGACACTGTCTCCCATAACATCTTCATTAGGAAGCTGAGGAAGTATGGGCTAGATGAGGTGACAGTGAGGTGGATTGAGAGTTGGCTGCGGGACAGAACTCAGAGGGTTGTGATCAGCGGCACAGAGTCTAGTTGGAGGCCTGTAACCAGTGGTGTCCCCCAGGGGTCAATACCTGGTCCAATTGTGTTTAATATATTCATTAATGACCTGGATGAGGGGACAGAGCGTATCCTCAGCAAGTTTGCTGATGATACCAAACTGGGTGGGGTGGCTGACACCCCAGAGGGCCGTGCTGCCATCCAGCGTGACCTGGACAGGCTGGAGAGCTGGGCAGAGAAGAACCTAATGAGGTTCAACAAAACCAAGTGCAAGGTCCTGCACCTGGGGAGGAAGAATGCTGGGCACCAGTATAGGTTAGGGGCGGACCTGCTGGGAAGTAGCTCAGAGGAGAAGGATCTGGGGGCTGTGGTAGACAGTAAGTTGCCCATGGCCCAGCAATGTGCCCTTGTTGCCAAAAAGGCCAATGGAATCCTGGGCTGCATAGGGAAGAGTGTGGCCAGTAGGTCGAGGGAGGTCATTCTCCCCCTCTACTCTGCACTGGTGAGGCCACAACTGGAATACTGTGTCCAGTTTTGGGCTCCCCAGTTCAATAGGGACAGGGAACTGCTGGAGCGAGTCCAGCGAAGGGCAACTAAGATGATTAAGGGCTTGGAGCATCTCCCTTCTGAGGAAAGGCTGGGAGAGCTGGGACTCTTTAGCCTGGAGAAGAGAAGGCTGAGGGGAGACCTTATTATGGCATACAAGTATCTAAAGGGTGGGTTGAAGGAGGATGGAGCCAGGCTCTTGTCAATGGTTCCCAGTGACAGGACGAGGGGCAATGGGCACAAGTTAGAACACAGGAAGTTCCGTTCAAATACACGGAAACAGTTCTTTACGGTGAGGGTGACAGAGCACTGGCACAGGCTGCCCAGGGAGGCTGTGGAGTCCCCTTCCCTGGAGATGTTCAAGACCCGCCTGGATGCAGTCCTGAGTAATGTGCTCTGGGCAATCCTGCTTTAGCAGGGGAGTTGGGCTAGATGATCTCTAGAGGTCCCTTCCAACTCTGAAAATTCTGTGATTCTGTGATTCTGCGATATGGGTTTAACCATATATAACATCCATGCAACAATTGTATATATTCAGAATCAGTTATTAGACAATGTTTTTCTGAGATTTTGAAGCTGTGCCAGAGAAAATTATCTATTTCCAATTTTACTTTATGCTGTGCCCCAGACAGGTGTTTGAGTTTTCATAAAATAAATAAACAAATAAAGATAAACAAAAAACCCTGTCAGAAGTCATTGAACTGAAATTTGCTTTAAACTATGATAAAAACTTCAGACCAGTCAGTGCTTGTAATTCTAGTAAAGTAAATCTTTATTTTTTGTATTCTGATACATAATTGCAATTGCAGCCTTATGAGAAATTTAGGTAAAAAGAAATAGGCCTCTTCTATGGATTTGGGAGCATCATGGGAATGATCCTACAGTCCTCAGGAAAGAAAAGGTTCTAACACGCTGTATGCTCTGTTACTCCTACAGAAGTTTATAACCTGGGACATTAAGAAGAGCTATATTTATTCTCTTTAAAATTGCAAGTAGATTATCTAGAACCATGATAAGAAATATGAACACTTATGCAGGAACAATAATTAATTTTAATTTCCTTGTCCAAGGAAACTCAGAGAATATGTACCCATTTTTTGTACTCATTTATCCAGTCAACATCTAGAAGATGTCCTGTCCTATGTGACATTGCTATCCCCAGCAGTATACTCCGCAAAGTCCACTAGAATTACTTTGGCTTTCTCAGACACGTACTATTCCTGATTAGTGAATATATTTCTGAGTTGGTTTGGAGCCACCTGAGAGATCACAGCAGTCTAAGCCTGATCCATAATGAGACTTATGGCTCAAAATTTGCCTCTCAGATTAGTTTCCTGTGTTGTTCTGGGAGGGAAGCAGAACACGGGCGGGGGTTCCAATCAGAGGGCTTGTCCCTGCAAAGATCCCATGGATCTCTTGTGCATCCAAACCAGTTCTAAACAGAAAAGCTCCAGAGAACAAAGGACCTTAAAAATGTCTTAACTTGCAGATACATTCTCTGAAGCACCTGATATTGAGATAATCAAAATCCTCCTACTTCAGACACTCTCCGTGAAGGAGGAGGGAAATTCTAGAACAAACTGTGTCCAAAACTTGATGCCGACTCGTATATTAAAAGGTAGAAGGAACCAATACAACATCAGCCAAGAAGATTTAAGTGACTCAAATTTCTATGCTTCAAAATTAAACATTCCTGCCCCATCGTTGCAATCATTATCTGGAATATCTTAGGGGAAATCATTTGACAGCAGAAGGTTTTGTTCAATTAAAATGTATTTGTGAACCAAAATTGAATCAAGGAATAAGAAATACTTAAATTTTGACAACATAGATGAACTGAAAGAGGCTTTGAGCTTAGGACCTCTTTGAACTGAATATGCAGCTATTTCCTTTATGTCAATATCCACTCTCTCTGCACAGGAGTGAAAAGACGGAAACAAACCTAGTAACATAAGTATGCAAAACATTTTTTTTTAATTTCCACTAGATGATACTGGTCTGGAATTATGGCAACAATTTTATGGCCTGATACACCTGGTCCATGCTGTGAAGCTTTGAGACAGCTGCCTTAGCTGCCTTAGATTCCCAACAAGACCAGTGGAGGCAGTCGCTCCTCTCCCCACGGCGAGTTTGAATGACTAATAAGCTATTTTATGACTTCGCTAGGTGTTCATTTTAGTCAGAATTGAATCGGGCTCCTGAATATATAGGAATATTTAACTTGAATATAGGAGACAAGAATTATTTCACAAACTCCCCTGTCTCATACACCGAGTCAGGAAGTCCATTGTCATAATTTTGAACTGTTTCCAGTGGTTGGAATCCTCAGCTAGTATAGAGTTTAACTATCCCACATATTTAAATGGGTCTTTATTTTATTTAAAAGTCTGTTACTCTTTCCTTGATTTTATGCATTCAAGAAAATTAAATTGGATTTTTGAAATTCTTATCATCTTTCTCCATCTTTCTCAACATCTAAGACTCAAAAATAACAGTAATGAAAGAATTTCTATTTTTTTACTATCCTGTTCAAATGACTATTCTTTGCTTTCACTTGATGACTTTCCAAGCACAATGCAAAGTCATCTCAAAGAGAGTGGTTATGAACAAAGCTGAAAATGTGGATGATGAAGGTCAGAAAAGTAATTTTTCACAGATAGCCATCTGCCTACGTCTGCCAAATCATCAAAATCTGTTGGAGTTTAGAATTAATTGTCAAAGTATGCCTAAATAGATGAAACTTGGGAAGACTACCTATTCAGTTACTTAAAGATCTATTTAGTACTATAAATACCTATTTAGTTACTTTGAAAAGTAAATCAATTGAACCTAACCAATGCAAGTAATAAGAATCTGTATTGGAGAGATGCCATGAACAGTAACATTTTCAGGTTTGGTAGTTGGTTTTTGGTTTTGTTTTTGTTTGTTGTTGTTGTTGTTGTTATTTTTGGTTGGTTTTTTTTTTAAGATCATGGGAATTAAAAAAAAAAAAAATGCAAGCATTTTTATCGCCTCTGCACAAATCTTTGCACTGGAATGAATACCACGGGTTCATTTGGATTACTCATGCACAAAATGACATTTTGTAAGATTGAGACTTGGCAATGAATGTTCTCAGTATTCTTTTACCTGCATGGGTTTTCCAAGTGATTTACAAAAACTCTTCCCTATTGCTGCCAGCCAGTATCCTCTTGTTTGCAATGATGACTGAGGTTTTGTTTTAAGATCAAATAAGGAAGAAACATGTTACTTAATAAGAATAGTCAAACTTTTATGAGAGTCATTGGGCAATACACAAAAAGCACTTCCATCTGGGGAAAAGATAATTTCTGTTGATTATAAAGAGATTAACTTGATCTTGACATTAAGGTTAAACTAAAATGCTAATTGACTTTAATATAGGAAAATTTTGTTTCTCTTTGTGCATTTTCTTGAAATTGGAAAGTTATGTACTTGGATTTATGTAATTTTATTCATCTCTTATAATCAAAAGTTTACATGCGTTTCAGGAAATCCTCTGCCTCTCATGCTCATTATAAATAATCTAAAATTTAGTATGTGGTGTCAGTCTTTTCCCATTAATTCTGCTGGATCCTTGCTCTCCTCTGGTGGATTTTATTCATTTACTATTATGTATAATATTCTTATCATTTTTTTTATTATTTATTTTCTTATTTTAATGGCCTACCTCATTTTTTTTTCTTTGTCTTCTTTTTCCTATTTATACATCTTTCTCTTTTATACTTATTCACTATTTCTTCTTTGTTTACTGGGTGCCTGAAGTTTCATGTCAGCTGTGCCTGAAATATTCTGCCCATAGTTCTTTCTCCTTTCTCTTCAGATTCCGTATCAGCTTCTTCTATGTTTGCATTTTCTGTGTCCTTCCATAGGACCTGCAATGTGTCCTCCCCTTCTTCCACTCCATGCTTCCTGCTCTTCTTCCATCCTTTCATGTAAGGTATAGATGAATCTCGCTAGTGTGTTCAGATAAATCTTGGTAGACAGCTGATGTATCAGTAGAAGGTCATATGACATTATTATCTTGCTATCAAGACCATTCCATAGTCCAGTAGTACGTTTGTTTTCATGATCAGTATTCTTTGATGTTTTTGTGGAATGGTCTTATCACATAGCACCTATATAAGTGTGTCTTTACAGATTATGTGACCATAAAGAAACAAAAAACCCCACCAAAATATTGTATCTTGTTGCATATTTTGTATGTTCCTTCTGGTTAAAAGTCATCGTTTTGTGACTTACAAAGCCTTCACAATTTTTTCTTTTCCTACCATACCATCTTAGTTGTAAAAAGGCCTGAGGGGAAGTAAGGACATGGGGCTGGGTGTCTCTAAAAGGAGATATATCACGGAGCTCATGAGCCTGAAAAGGAAAAGTGGAAGAAGCTGACCGATTAAGTCTTTGTAATTCAGTTGGCAAACATATATAAAAGCACTGCAGTGCTTTTCTGCCATGCTGTCCCTTATGCCTATGAGCATTCCCCAGAAATATCTAGAAGGCTCCTGCACTGCTCTCCTTAATACTGTCCTTTCAAAATACAAATGATTCTTAAATACTGTTAGATTCCCAGGGGGGCTGTCAGCCTCGCTAATGGATTTTGTCTCATTGGTTTTCTGTTCTTCCTTGGTTTTCCACTCACATCTGTCATGTTTTGCTTTATGTTTCATCTGCAAGATTTTGGCTTTGGGTTTGCAGGATGGCTTGCACATTGAGGTCCTCAAGTATGACTAGCAGCAGTGCCTAAAATAGCATAGTTTAATACTTCTGTACCAACAGTATTTAGAAACGGCAGCAGAATTATGTAAAGTGCTAAGTAGATAATAAATCTAAACCAAACTCAGTGGTTGAAAATAACAGTCTCATATAAAACCAGTACATAAAAGTAGAAGGCAAAAATGGACTTATGCAAATGCAGTTTGGCATATAGAAATAATGTATTTATGCCACTGTTAAGATAAAAACCAGCTGGAGCTTCCTGAAGAGCAGTTCAGCACATTTCTAGGCATAACGATCTTTCAGAAAGCTCTTAGTATTCCTCAGAACGTGTCAGTAGCTCCAGAAACACAATAAAATGGAACACACTCAAGTAATGCACACAGTGCAAAATTACACTCAAGTAGTTCTGTATATACATAAAGTGACTTACAAATGAAACATTGGTTCAGCTTTATAAGGGTACATTAAAAAGAATTTGTTACTTAAAAGGCAAAATGGTCCAGAAAGCTTTACTGCCAGCATAATTTATTATAGAATTAATCTATTATGTGTTTTCACCAGGTCAGGCCACTAAAGGAAACCTGTGTCTTATCGAAATCAGATTGAGAAGTACAAATCGAGAATCCCTAATGGAGTACTAAGCGCACTTCAAACAGCCAGCCATATGGACTGTGTTACAGCCTGGGGATGGTTTCTCTTGAGCCATAAACTTAGGCAACAGAGTGTGGAAGACTCTTTATTTGATATAGTATTTAATATTGTATTTGATGCATTTGAAAAAATAAATTAATGCTTGGCTCTGAAGAAAAGGACTCAGACCTCCTCCCGAAGACACCTCCTTTCTATTTCCTTCCTAAACCCTACCCTTTTAAATTAAGTCTATTTTTAAATAGGTTTTGCAGATAACGCGCTAAGCTTCTGAAGTCAAAGTGTTTAAAGAGGAAAGCCTGTCTAATCATAGCATGTGGGAACAGAGATATCATATTATAGTCAATACTCACAAGAAATTCATATGGGGCCAGGTTCATTCCCTGTATGTGCACAAGTGGCACTATTTAAAGGTCTGATTCTGTGATTAATAGGCTTATGGACTGTTCTGACTTTTATCTATATAACAAAACTTAGCCTTCATTGTAAACCAGAGTGTTCACAGCAAAGGAATCCGCTGTCTGTGAACTCACATGAATATAGTATATACTTGGGCTAGTACAGCACTAGTGTGGCATTCTGATAGCTGAAACAAAGTCCCGACCTCTGCCATGCGGTTCTGTAGGAAGTTAAACAAATCACTTTAATTTATAGATATACTATGTCACCGAAATATTCATATGGGATCAGGAGGAATTTTTCAGACTACCTTGACAAATGCAGTTCCTTATCAATTTCCTATCTGTGTTCTGCATACTCGTTTGGAAGTCTTGCACTTAATTTTGATTTTTCTCTGTGCTATGTCTAGAAATTGAAGACAATACTTTCTTTCTTCAGCCTCTTACATGGCTATTTAGCTTATATGTTTTTCAATACAGCAATTGTCTCCAGCTAAGGCAAAATAAAAGATCATATTATTAAAAAAAAAAGTCTCTTTTTCCCCAGCTCATGGAATTTTCCAAAAGTAACTTTTATACCTAATTTTATTTTTTGGCATATCATTGAAACTTATCTTTCAAATTTTTATCATTTTCTTCAAATAATACCTTTGCAATGGCTTTCCATTGTGTACCAGCAACTAGTTGGCAAAATGTTAGCATAATATTGAAATTAGAAATTGTGGTATCTAGATTGTATTTACATTATAAAATAAATAAATATAAATAAATATAACTATAACTATAAATGTAAATGTAAATATAAATGTAAATGTAAATGTAAATGTAAATGTAAATGTAAAATGTAAAATAAAATAAATGAAGAGGTATGCAAAATTGAAAGTTATTCTAATGTTCAAGCTTATGACCTGTATAATTTTATCCACATTTTTTATAACACCATGATGCTTTTCAGAGACTCAGTTAAAATCCAGAAGTACAAATGCCTAAGAAGAGAAAATCCAAGCAGAATTCATATACCTGGGGAAAAGTGACAAAAGATTAACTTGATTTTATTTGCTACGTGTTACTCTGCAGTTGAGTGGCTGTACAAGGGCTTGCTCTCATTTTCTGGCTCTACCCAGAAGAGGAGAATAAGTATCCAATATTTTAAGAATGGTTCAGACCTTACACTGATCCATATATAGACATTATTGACCATTTGTATAAAACAGTGGTTCAGACATAGACAGTTGTTTTATCAAAAAAGTTTAAAAAATAATGCAGAAAACTAGAAGCCACACAGTTGCTTAATGTAGACAAAAGAGCTTTTCTACCTACAACGTGGAGGTGCACGTTCATAGCAACGTGCTTATGCAATACGGCTGATGTTGGCAGACAAGTTACCGTGGAGTCTTGAGATGAAATCCATTATGGCATTTACCAGGTGTGAAGACGACCAAACTACACCTGACTTGCGAGAAGTTGTGCTGAGTGTGTACAAAATGTCGAGGTAACATACCGTGCTTCCCAAGTCTCTGCCCATCGAGCAGTTTTGTCCTGGCATCCGTGCCTGCTAATGTGGGAGCTGCGTGTATGGACGCAGCAGAAGCACACTGGAGGCGTGGGGTCAGACTCCAGCTGTGCCACCGACCCATCTCGGAACTCGAAGGCAATCACTTCCACTCACTTGCATCTCTTCCTCTTGTGTATGCAAACAACTGGGGCAAGCTCTCTCTCGCTATATTATTTGCACAAGAGGCTTTGCCAATTGTCTCTCGGTACCTAGAACAGAAAAAGACGCTGTTCAGCTGCGGTTATATTCCAAGTCAAATTGGCGCACAGCTTTATTTAAAGTAAAACATTTAGAGATGACAACTTTGTGCACTGTTCATACCTTTTAATGACTTCACATCTGAGATGAGCTGTCATCTGAAAAGTTGCTCTCAGATGTAACCCCTCCCCATTTCAAAGCGTCCCCTTGTGCTGGTTTTGGCTGGGATAGAGTTAATTTTCTTCATAGTAGCTAGTATGGGGCTATGTTTTGGATTTCTACTGAACACAGCGTTGGTGATAGAGGGGCGTTGCACGTAAGCACAGTTGAGCAGTGCTTACGCAGAGTCAAGGCCTTTTCTGCTTCTCACACCGCCCCACCAGCGAGCGGGCTGAGAGCGCAGAAGAAATTGGGAGGAGACATAACTGAGACAACTGACCTCAACTGACCAAAGGGATATTCCATACCATGTGACGTCACTCTCAGTATATAAAGCCGGGGGAAGAAAAAGGAAGGCGGGGACATTCACAGTGACGGCGTTTGTCTCCGCAAGTAACCATTATGCGGGATGGAGCCCTGCTTTCCTGGAGATGGCTGAACATCTGCCTGCCCATGGGAAGCAGTGAATGAATTCCTTGTTTTGCTTTGCTTGCGCACATGGCTTTTGCTTTACCTATTAAACTGTCTCACTTTTACTCTTTTCACTCTCCCCCATCCCACCGGGGGCAAGTGTGCGAGTGGCTGTCTGGTGCTTAGCTGGGGGCTGGGGTTAAACCATGAGACCCCTTCGTGAAATTTTGAGTGCTCTCCATCTCCTTGGGAAAACACCCATCATTTTCATAGGCCGGTGTTTTAAAGCTGGGACCCGAAAACACAGAAACAGGGCTGTGCAAATAAAGACTGAATACTGATGTTATTCACACATTTATCAATGAGGTGAGCTCACAGGTGTTCACAGTGCAGATGAATCATAAGAGCAGGATCAATTTTAACTAGAAATTCATTGTGATAAGCTAACTTCTTGGTGAACATATATGTTCGTTTAAAGATTTATCAAAAAAAATTCCTGTCGGGAATGTCTTCTTCTATATAAATGAAAAGGACTTTAGCATTACAATGCTTTCACTGTATCATATTGCTATCCTTCATTCAACTTTTATGAGAAATACTGACAGTATTAATTGTTACTGGTAACTTTGCTTTGCACTGGCAAAGCAGATTTCTCCAGGAATTTCAAGATTTAAAGCATATCATGTGCACTTTCTAAACAGTTCTTTCAGTATGGTAGGGTAGCAAAAATTATGTCCGAATTATACGAATTCAGTGCAGAGAGTGATGGGTAAAACTGCTCACTCAAGATCACACAGCGCATCAATAATGTAGCTGAGAAAAGAACCCACTGCCACTTTGAATTCCCAGCTCAGTGCCTTACTGTAGAGAAAATGAACCAAATAATATGTTGCAAACAGTGATAAAAACTGCAGGGATGCTCCATGTTTGGAAGACCTCCTACAGTAATAACACACAATTAAAAGCTTGTTACTTATAGCTGATTCATCATATACTGCTTCTCTACCTTACATTTCTTTTGAGAAGATCAAAAACCAGCTACTGTCAGTATAATGATATTTTCTTGAATACTAAATCAAAACATAACTAATATAAAAATGTATCACGCTGTATGAAACTGTCATTAGTCCCAGGCCAGTATCTTTTAATCAGTACATTTGTTGATATTTAAATTCATTTTCTGCTTTTCAAAATATTCACTCTCGCAGTAAAGAAAGTTTTTCAGAGCAGAGTAGAACAAAGAAGTGGAAAAAGAGAGACCTCCAGTAAAATATTCAGGTGGAGGACAAATCCAAATAATATTCCCTGTTGCTTTCTATTCTTGGATGATATTTACACCTTGATTGCTTAAGAAGAGGAAAGTAAGAAACTGACTACAAGGAGTCTATTCTTGGTATGATCAGTCTGTTTTTTGAGAACAAACTCTGAACACAAATGCAGTTCTACTCATTTTTAAAAACGTCATTTTAGAAAATTACTTCTTACATTTGTAATATTTACTCTAATATATATGTATATACATGTATGTTTATGGTAAGAGTAATCTATTTAAAAAGACAAGGCCAGGGTATTTTATTAAGGAAGGAACACAATTTTATATAATTTCTATATTGAGACAAAGTACATGCCAAACTGTTGAAAAAAGATTTATGCTGAAATAGGGACTAGACTAATATGAACCTGCTGTGTCATTTTATTAGTTCCTTAACATCTGACCTCCATCAAAGAGGCTATCATCACAGGCTATCATAGACTCAGTGGACCGTTTTCAGTGGTTGTGTAAGGAGTCAAAAGCTACACTGACATAGCAGATGAACATCTATGGTTCAAGGTTTTAAAAACAACCAAAACTGCCCATTTTCATGAGGTGCCAAGCACAAATCCCTGCTATTGATTGCAGAGAGCATTTGACTACGGAGTCTTAGCTCAGATCATCTACAGCCAGATGAGATAGGCTAGGTTTCACTGGGAGCCTATCTCTGAATATCGTCCATCTACAAAATTATCTCACTCTTTTGTGCTTTTAAATTTTTGGTGACTTTGGCTAGGTTTTAAAACTTATGTGTCACTTCTGTTACTGTAACAGTGAGAAATTACTGACAAATTTCTTCAATTTGATTAATTTGAACTCAAATATAATTCATTGAAAAGTTAAAATTTCATTCTGGCATAATGAGATGGCAAGAAGTGGAATATCTATAACATCAGAATGCATTTAAACTCAATGCTACATTAGGAAATTGATGCATATTGAGATTTTCATTCTATCCTCTAAATTGTTGCTGTAATGATGCCAAAACTTTTGGAATATGCCAAATCAAAACAGGGATTGCAGATTTGTGCTTTCCAAGGCACATATTTTGAGAAGGTTATCTACAGTGGGCATTACTGTGCCAATGAAATGGGGTAATGTTAACGCAAATGTGACTAGGCTAATAGCGTTCCGATATTGAAAATATCCAGAATACAGCAGTGTTGGTGTTTTGTTTTGTTTTGTTTTGTTTTGTTTTTCTGGAAAGCTTAACTCTCCCAGGATAAGCTATGTGTACCCCTCTACCTTACCATGAAAATGCTTATTGTCCTTTGTTGCTACTTTGCACCCTATGGATTAAAGGATATGGATATTATCTGTATTTTATCCATCTTATTAACCACTTTTGGCAAACCTAGTTATTAAAATACATATACCTGTATTTGTTGATTTACATATGTTTGAAAGTCTTACATGGTCAATAAACTCACAGCCTTACAGGATAGGTCTTCCTAGAGAAAACTGTCCTTTTAAGCAGGAGCATTAAACTTCATTTTTGGAAGACAAAGCTCTCAGTAGGATGATGGGTTTACTTTCCTCCCTCCCTTCCCCCTAGCCAGCCAGGCAATGGATTTTCCAAAGACATCAGTGCCTCAGGAATGTTATGTTATTTCATTTCAGTGGGGATCAGGGGTTTCTACCTTTATTTATGGTTGTAATTTTTATGCTTTAAACCTCACAAGCTTTCTCTGACTATGGAGTCATTCATATATCCTGAAAGAAGTTCAGATAATTTACTGTTGCTGGACGGAGTTTTCCTCACAATGGCGTGAAGAATTACATGTTCTACTCCTCTTTACTGCCTGTGGGCTAAATCCTGCCCTCATTTACACCACTGCAATAATAAATAACCTCCTTTGAGAGCATTAATGTGTGCTTTTTATTTGAATGAAGAGAAAGAAGTTACTCAACAGCAGTCTAAAAAGTCTTCAAAGGTTACTGCTCTCCTAACCTGTGAGGACAGAAGATCCAGTGCTTTTAACAAAAATAATAAAAAATTTCTATTGAGTGAGCAGTAAGAAAAATGATGGTTCACATTCAATTTAGCATTTTTTAAAAGCTGCCTGTCTTTCATTTTTGGAGAAAATCAGGAAAAAAAAAAAAAATTGGAGAATACAAATATGGACAGGTTAGCAGTACTAGCACCTTCAACTGCCTCTGATTTTGGACCCCTACACATAACATGTTGACGAAGACCATTAATGCGTATCATCACTCCTCCCTAAACAGTCTGCAAGTCATAGAATCATAGAATTGATGAGGTTGGAAGGGACCTTTAAGATCATCAAGTCCAACCATTAACCTACCCAAGGATGACAACCTGAAAGCCTTATCCTTCAAAGAGATGGGTCAGAGCTATGGGCTGCAGGGAAGGTGTTCTCTTCCCCCAGCCTGTGGGGTGGGCACAAACTGCAGTGGTCCCTCTGTCTCTATCACCCCACCTGCATCCAGGCCAAAGGACCTCCTAGCAGCAGCTCCCGCTTGTCTTCACAGGGAAGCAGGCAGGGGAGACAGGGGTCGACAAGGATAGTGTGAAGTTCTGGACTCAGAAGTGCTCCTGGAGCCCCTCTTGTAGGTGGAAATTAAAGTCATATCCATATGAGAGGGTGAAAAGGCAGTCTGACTTATTAAAGAGGGAAATGGATGGAAATGGCAAGGAAAGAAAGTATCCTTGAAAGCAGAAGGGTTTTGAGAGTGACATATAGTTCACAATGGAAAGTGAGTTGAGGGAAAATGTTACAAGGAATCTGATTTATGCAGTGAACTGAAACTACAGTTCTAGAATAGATGACACCTTAGTAGAAAAATTGGTTTGTGGACCATAAGGCTGTGTTCCTTCCCAGTCGTAGCCACATGAATCAATTCCCTGTCCCATTCATCATCCTGCAGTACTGCAGTGGCAATGACAGCAGTAGTTCATGCTGAAAAATAGCATTACAGGATCTTCTACTTTATTTTTACATAAAATGTGATTTAACAGGTGGAAAGAGTATGAAAATTACTGATCTCTATGCAATCTTCATTGTAAAACATAACTTTGATGGCCAGAGAAATCCTCATTTCATCTCCCAACCAAGTGAAAATCACTTTCGCGGTAAGTTTCTTAAAAACTCTGGCTCAGATGATATAAGTAGTTATAAGCCTTATTGACAGGTGGGGATCCTTTATCCCCTGGGTCACAGATGTGATTAATCCTTAAGCAAAGTTCTTTTGCATAGTTCTTTTAACTTTAAAGCATTAAGTATTCAGCAACTAGTAATAATAATTTTCTAATGCTTTATTTGAAATAAAAGAGTGTATAGAAAAGATCTCTACATCTAGCAACTAGAAGTTATTAATGCGCTAGTATCTCATCTGATATGAGGAGAATTGGGCAGAACTTGAAGACAAATTACTTCATGGTCTAAGAAATAAGTGGAACCATGGGCAATGAACAACTATGGGAAACAACTGCCAAGCTAAGTGTTTTGATAACATTTTGGGGATATATACTTGGGAAATATGACGCATAGATACTTCATAAAAACATATGTTGAAATAAAGAAACTTTTTCTAAATGAGTTGTCTTTCACAAATGCTTTCACTAATCAGGAAATTATATAGGTTTTCGATTACAAATTGTGACCACCTATACTCAAAAAAAAGAAAACAAAAAAAGAATATTTTCAGACTATTTTGTTAGCCCTTCAAGTCTGATGCACCGAAAAAAGGGTCTCCATGCAGAGTGAGTATGAAATAAAGCATCTGGGTAACATTCCTTCATAGCGCCAGCCTCTACTCAAACTTAATCCTTTAAAAACCTTAGCTCACTGTCTTGGGGTTTAAAAACATTCACTACATTTTTATTCAAAGCTATTTTAGAAGCTTAAAACAAAGAGAGCTGGGATTTTCAAAATTTTTTAGTAATATGAAAGGGATCTTTTTTCTTACTCCCCCCCCGCAAAAAAAAAAAAAAAAAGAGAAATATGACATAAGCTATTAATTTCTTATTTTTCATTACTGTAAATAGATAAGTACATTTCACTTGGAACTGAAATCAGTTTGTGTAAAAATCAAGGCATTTTATTCTTAAAAAAGCTACTATTTTGATTCAACTGGGAAGACTGTATGTGGGACAGGTTGCCTGGAAGATCTGTGGCATCTCCACATTTGGAAATATTAAAAAATCAGCTGGATGAGGTCCAAAGTGACCTAATTAACCAGGATGTTAGCCCTTCTTTGAGTAGGGGCTTGCACTAGATGGCCTACAGCCTAAAGTTAGTCTGATGTTGTATAACAATCCTTTCTGCTACAAGAAGGAACAGAATTTCACAACAAAAAAGTGTCTTTTTTTCTATGTAAGGAACAGAGTACATGTAGCCTGAATTTACGAAAACCTATGTGACCTAGACGCATGTGCCCTTTACTGTAGGAATTTGATATGTCAATGATATAGATATATCTGTAGATCTTTATGATGTACATTGGAATGACACTAGACACAAAACTGGGCTCCTGAGTAATCTCATCATGCAGAAGGGAACATGTGTTTAGGAGCCGTTTCAGATTGTATTATGAAGTCATAAAGGACACAAGGGGTTTATCAGTTCAGCACCCTCCCTGACTCCCGCCCTGGTGGGTAAAATTAATTTCTCAAATCTGCTTTCAATAATATAAATATAATAACACAATATATAGAAACAAAATAATATACCCAATTCCTAAGCTTCTTCAGAAAGAGTCTGAAAATACATCTCATCATGTAGATAGCTTTTAATGCATCGACTCTTGAAAGGAGTTTGGTTATCTATGGTGAATTATGAACGCGTTCACATATACAAAGACAGAGCAACCAGAGAGGTAAGAGACCTGGGTGATACCCTCTATATTTGTGTAATTTCTTCTGATGCAGAGGCATGCGTAAGTAAACACTTGACCTCAGAATTACTGCTGATGCTCACTAGCATCATATTCTCCATTTGCTGAAAGACCCTTCTAAGACCAGGGAGTAGGATTTGGAGAACTGCTAAGCTTAAAAAATGCAATGTAAATTGAGGAGATTTTAATTTTTTAATTCCTTACTGTCATATATTTGGAAAAATTAGGCCATGTGTATCTTAAATTGTTCGTTTTATGTTAGCAAATTTGTTTGACCTTTAATCTCTCCATCCTTGCCCTTCTGATCTGAAACATATGGAAAATATTATTCTTCTAGCTCAAAGATTCTCAAAGAAAATGAATATTTGTGAAGCATTCAAAAATGACAGAAATAAGTATCATACGTGAATCCCTGGAAAAAGCTGAATGTTTTTTGTAGTGAGAAGTAAAGATAATGCAGAAGAAAGTTATACTACAGCTTTTAATTGAAGAACACCGCTCAGAATTATATGGAAAAATAATATGCATTCATCCAATTAAAGACTGTAATAATGCATATGCAAAAAGGGGACCAAATCAAAGTTGTATAGACATCCTATTATGTTTTCCAGCTGCTTGACTTTACACAGTATTATTTTAATAAAATACCAATGATGTCCCAAGATTCAAAAGTAGTATAACACACCAGGAATAGAGACCATCTGAAGATTATGTCAGCAGATCTGTGAAAATATAGATTTCTTCTGCAATAAGTTGAAAACTGTACTCTCAATATTCCTTCTTTAGAAGATCTGAAGAGCAAATGGAATTAATGCTTAACTGAAACTTTACCAAAAGGAGGCTGACTCAAAATATGATCTCATTAACGCTCTATTTTGAACAGTAACTTATTTAACCTTCTTTGAATATCAATGGCAATTAAATATCCAAGCCATAGAGTAGTGAGAGGCATAATTAAGTATTTTTAAAGTAAACTGGAGTAATTAAAATTCTGATACCTCATTCCTATTCCTAGGATTTCAACGAGAAAAGAAAATGGCAAGTGTCCTTTCTTGTGACGAGGGAAGATGAGTTAACACTCCTAAAATAACCTGTTCTGATCCAATTTCAAGGTTTATAATCTTCTTCTCCTCTAATATTAATTCAGAATGGCCTAAATGTGTTTGATAGATGGCAATTGCAGAGATGTACACTGCCATCACAAACCTGATCAAAGCTTTAGCAGTTTTATATTTATATGGCACATAATTGATAGAAATTACAGAAAGGCACACCGGCATGCAACAAGAAGCTAATTCTTTTCACAAACTTTTGGTTTATGTCTTTTATTTACTAGACTGAATTACTGAAAAATACATAATTTTCCAACTTTTCACACTGCTGTGTAAACGCAGACCCTCAATAAGACAGAATCAATAAATTAGTTCCTGTCCTATAGCAATAGGATAAGGAACAACAGCTTTAAACTGAATGAGGATACATTTAGATTGGGTATAAGGAAGATATGCTTTACAGGGAAGGTGATGAGACACCGGCACAAAGAAGTTGTGGATGCTCCATCATTGGAAGTGTTCGGGATCAGGTTGAATGGGGCTTTGAACAACCTGATCTAGTGAAAGATGTCCCTGCCCATGTCAGAGAAGTTAGACTAGATGATCTTTAAAGGTTCCTTCCAACCCAAACCAATCTATGATTGTATGATTCTGTGATTCTATGAATCTCTGATTCTATGATTCCATGAAGTTGGCATATTTAAAACAGATTATATAATGCAAAATAGTAAGATGCACAACATAATAATTAAGCTAGACCACTCACCAGCAACTACAATATAAATTCACTACATTCATTTTTCTGGTGGTCTTCTTACCTTGAAACTTACAGATTTTGGGGATTAATGAGGAAAAGAATTAATGGTTTTCCAGATGCCAGGGCTTGTGCTCAGAAGACTTTATCAGTTCCTGAAGAACTAGGCTTTTGTTATAGCTGCTTCTGTACCTCTACACACTCATCTGACACAACAGTAACACAAGTTTCAGGAGTTCATTGATGTCATTTTTCTGGTCATGTAACATCTTTGGCAAGATTAGCCATCAAACTCTCAGGACTGTACAGTGTCTTATGGCTGAACCCCAGCTTGTGCCATCTATCTTTGAGATAGACCCATGAGAATTGTGTTGCAATCTGCTTCTGAAAATCACCAAAGTCCTAGTCCTAGTTCTATCCCTAGGTTTTTTTTATCTTTAGAAAGTAGAAGAGAGTTTCTAGTAGTCTCTAAGATTTTCTGCGACAAGTTTCCAGGGACCTATAGCTTGTGGCTTTTTGTTTCAAATATCAACACTGTTTAAAGAGAATTAATAAATAAAAAAAAAGGTACCATTGATCAGATTAACAACAATAGCAAAGGCCTGTTATTTTGAAGCTAGTTCTGTAAAGACAGTTCAGTTGTGCAAGAATATAGTTTTAAATAAAAATAAAATAAGAACAGTAAAAGTATAAAAAGTGAGGTGAGAAGGCAAAGGTTTTGTTCTTATTCTTTTTTGGATACTATGAAATATGATTTATGGCAGCCTATAATGTGTTTTGTCTCAGGAAAAAAAAATAATCATTTATTTTAATAGAAAAGGATTTATCCAGTCAAAAAGTCTGCCTGCACCAGCTCCCACAGAAACTTTAGATTACAGTGTACTGCTTTACCATTAATGCATACCATATAATACGTTGAATGGAAATGCCAGATTTCATCCCCTGACTTTCATTTAAAAAACCTCAAATGTTGAGACTCAATGTGCATAATGATTTGAGGATTCTGTTCTGAACGACAGATAAGTCAGGAGGAAGTCTGACTTACACTGGTCAATCTTGCAACAGAAACATTCAAACTGAAGGATATAACAAGGTGAGAAACATGAGCCTATCATCTGAACAACTCATCTATTCCGAAGAAAACAGTCCTACTCATCTTAAACATTTTCTGTTTCTTAATTATTAGGCTGTTGCCAGTTGCTACTTAAAAACTGCCAGTAAAGCATTAACTATAAGAGTGGAAATGTAATTCTTTCAAATAAGTTAAGTATCTACTCACATAATGCATGAATTGATTATTTAATGACTTAAGAAGCCTCAGTTTCCTAAATATTCAAATTTTACAAGTGCTGAACTTCTTTGTCTAAAGGAACTGCTGAATGTTGACCATCACTGAACATTAGAAAGGATTTTGATTTAAATCCTGACTTTGAAAATACTCTTCTAACAGTGGAACATCTAGATTGCCACATACCTGAAAATAGGATTAGACTATCCCACACACATCTTGAACATATTTTTGTTTTATAAAAGAGGCAATTCATCAAACTGCAGAACAATATATCCTATGTGACGAAAGTGCTATTGGAAATCTTCCAAGTGAGAAAGTAAATATTTTATAACAAAGGGTAACATTTTCAAAAGTGACTTCGAAGCTTGAATCAAGTAAATCACTTCAAGGACTTTTAGGCATCTAAGTGTTTGGTAGCTTTTGAAATTGTATTTCAGGCTCCTGAGTCAGGAAAGGTCAGATTTATAAACACCAGTAGAAGGGCTGTTCATATATGTTTAAACACTCAGATAAAGACATCTAGGTTTGAGCTAGTCATCCTAGTTTCCCTAAAATCGGTGGAGAAATGAGAAGATGATGTTAGGATACCACTTACTTCCTCATGGTATCGACATCAAAATAGATCAGATGAATTCCACCTTCTGGGTATCTCTTTGCCTTTGTTGACTATATAGAAGCCAATTTATATATCAAACTAAATGAACGAAACCTTTTCTAGATTTCTAAATATGAAAATAAGGTTCTTAGAGGCATTTACAAAATAAGCTAAGTACCTAATTCCCATTAACATCCCTTACACAAAAAACATAAAATATTAGGAAAGACTACTCAAGTCAGCTTGTCCAGGCCTGGAATCTATGGAATCTTAGTTACTCAGTAGCTTTACAAGAGCTTACTGAACTTTTGAAGTCTAAAAACTGAACCTAACTGCTATGCATATTCCCTTAGGTATGTTTGAGAATATTATACTTTCATGCTTGGCTTTAAACTTTATAAACCCTTCTTAGTACAACAAGTAATGTTAATATATCTTCTTCAGTATGTTTTAGTCACCATGATAAGAGCCAATTGACTCATATTCTGCATGTTTTAAGCACATAAATTTTAAGCGATTACTCACTGCAATGCCTAAATTCTTTTAGTCAAGGAAAAGCATGGAGTGTTTTTGAAAGCCTTTAGAGCTATATTAAGGCCACCTAATGTATTGACCTAAACTGAGATAGAAAATTTTATGAAAACATTCAAATACTATTGCTTTCTAGCATTTACTTTACAACGAATGGTGCTACATACTGAAAAAAAAGAGTTGTTCATCAGGTACCTAAAATGCAGGTGAAATTTATTCTCAGAGGGACTTCATCAGGCCTAGATAGTTTTATTATTTTCCACTCAAATTCATTAAAAGCACATTTACAGAAATATTAAAGGCAATGCATTGAAACGGAACATGCTTTTTGGATAATAAAAGCTATCTCAGCAAAGAGCTTCCTAACACCAGGGATATGGAAAAACAATACCAATTAATTAAATGGGAAAAGAAATTGGACAAGACTAAGCATTTACAAAAATTCCATCTTGGAATTTAAGGTGTTGGGTTTTCTGATTCAGTTTGACGTCTATATTTGATCTTTTGAAGGTAGAGTTTGAAAAAATATTTTGAAGTTCTCAAATGAGAAGTGCTGCACGAATCAAGAGCATTGTTGTATCACCTGTGATGTCAAGCAGCTATATCACAACTAACTGTCATTGCCAAGCAATTTAATATTTACCAAGGCAGCTGAATGATCCTGGGATCTTTCAACTCCTATGTCTTATTCAGTAAAATAGCCCTGTATGTCAGGGGAAAAACAAATAGCACTTTGACTTGAGGAAGCACGCCTTTCACCACAGCATTAAATTACAGCATATATTTAAAGGCAATAGAAAAAAAAAATAATAAAACTGATGGAGCATTCTTTAAAAATAATATTCCCAATAGAAGTTTTGCAATAAATGCCTTCCTTTTCAGTATGAAAAAGGACATATTCAACTTTTTCTTGGAACCAGTGCATCACAGCAGGAATGCCACATCGTAATGGAGCTGCAATGATATTCTTCTGCACATATGGAACCAGCAAATTAGGCCAACTTTTTTAATTGCAAAAAATGATTGAACCCCTTCCATTTCAATCTAATAGTCATTTTCCCTAACAGCAAGCATTAATGACTTCCCTGACTAATGAAAATTAATTGCTAGCCCGCCTTGACAATTACATTGTGATCGATCAAGTTTAAAGGAGCTGCAAGGGTCATTTGCTGTATTTCTAATGCAATCCATTAAATCTGCAGCAGATGATAACCTTTAACTTAGTTGCATATTAGGGAATACTAATGGCAACTCTAGATGTCACTGTTTATACAAGAGGAAATACATCATATTGTCTATTTCTCCTAATGCTCTTGAGGTGTTGCTGTTTCTCTGTGATTGTTCTTGACATCAGACTACAGCATCTCTATAACTTTATCAAGGTGCTATAAAAGGCAGAGTTGTACAAATCCAAAAAACAGTCTGAGAGTGCTCAGCCTGTTTCGGGGTAAGGCTCCTGGCTGTTACACAAAACTGAGTTGTAAAATGAGGGACAAATTTGCTAAGTCTTGATGGAATGCACTGTCAGAGAAATATATCCAAAGCACGCATCATATTTTATTGGTCCCGCAGAAGCCATCAGCTGTGCTACACTCTTGAATGTGATCTACTGTTTCTTAAACAAAGTGGAGTTGTAAAATAAGGTTCAAATTCGTGAAGAGTTATTGAAGGGGTTCACAGTGAACAACAAATGTAATTGGTACTAGAGAACCAGAACTGCACTGTGTATTCCTGAATGCCTTTCCAGGCACATCATCCAAACATTTACAGCACCTGCATGCTGAACTAGGTTTTATCAACAGGAATTAAAGGCAAATCACATTGGATCTAAAAGCAAGATGCAACAAGCCAACCAACCAATCATAAAAAAAAACCAAACCAAAACAAAACAAAAACAAAAAACAACTAACAAAAAAAGAAAGATCTTTAAATTGAAGTTTCATAGACTTCTCAGCTGATTTTAGCTGTCCTGTACACTGAAAGGCATTTTTGGGGAAAGTTTGTTAAATCTTTCATGAGATGAGAAAATGGTACTTGAAGAAGTGAATGAAAGAATTAATTCTAATCTAATTCTAATGTGTTACGCTTTAATCTGCTAACTATTTATAATCATATGGGGACAGGCACTGAGTTTAGACTTTTATCTAGGACTGACTCTTTTACGTATACACAGAGATACACACATAGACAGTCTCACCTCAACATCTCATTTCAGAGGTTGTGGAAGTGTGTCCTAACAAGAAGTTTGTGCAGATTGATCCAGGATATGTTTTTACACAAGAGGAGATGCGTATTTTGTATGTCAATATATCCATTTGTGAAGAAGTTACTGAAAGAAATCATGACCTTATTCTTTAGTTCTTTAGACAAAGATAGTCTGGAGTTATTTTATCTCTTGGAGGAGATTATTCCACCATCTACTAACTGCCATGCTAACTACCTGTAGTAAGACTGATGTCAGATATTCTCACCTTGACTGCAAGCAGAAAGTACAAGAATTCCTGCAATGATGCCTGCCCACGAAAGTGCAAGCCTCTAAAACCCAAGGAAATTTTGGAATAAACATACGCTGCTGCATCTCTCACTCACATCTAAGGCAATGACCCTACAGAGATCATCACAGAGATTCTAGAAAGAGGATTTTGCATAGCTCTACCAAAAATAAGCTCAGAAATACAATAAAGAATACACAGATTCAACCTAAATGGTATCATGAAAAAAAAATAAGTAAAAAATTGATCCAATTTGAAAGGTAAAACAAGTATTCTAATACACACTCTACTATAATATTAATCTCTCAGGCAGGCTTGGGTATTTTTCTGGATTATTCTAGAAAGTCTAAATTATAAAGCTACACAAAAAGCCACACTAAGAAAGAAAACTGACTTCCCCAGAGACATTATTAGCACTCTAGATTTCTCAAAGAGGGAAGATTGCTTTGTACAAGAAGGATACATACTCAGCAGAAGCAAAAAAAAAAAAAAGTTACATTTTTTTTAGACTGATGGAAAAAAAGACACAAGGAGGTACATTATCAACCAGTTTAAATAATAATGCTACAGCTGTAAATGAGCAAAAGTATAGTTACAGAAGCTAGACATATCATCACAGAACTTTCCTGAAGCAGTCAGCATCACACTAAGAGCCAGTGGTCAGTAAGGATTAGAATTTTTGAGGTGTACTGAAAATAACGCATATTTAAACCTTTTCCCATACTACAAGATAAAATGAGTTACCTATTTTAAGATTTCCTTCTAGTGTGGTCAAAGCACGCCCTCAGACAAATATAAACTGGAAAGAATTCCATGAAAACCAATTAAGTTATTGTAAATTTATAGAGGTATAACCAAGATCAGATGTTAGACTATGGAAATGCATTTGAAACAACACAGAGATATGGGTTCCTTCAAACTACAGCAGTTTCAGTTTTTGTAAAATGTATCGTGAGCACTGGATTAGGTTTGGGTGCAATAGATTGTGGTGGATTACCAATGGTCTATAAAAGTTTCCCATAAGTACCATCAGGAAAAAAAAACCCACGAGACAGGAGAAAGCTGCGCAGTTGCCTGTTACAGCATGACTTTATTAAAAGCTGATAAAATATTGGACAGCCTCTCCAGATATTTCTGTTCCATCTTAACACACTTGGCGTGCTAATTTTTTTTAAAATATTCATGTCATCTTCTATCTTTTTGGCACATCCACCATTAGATATAATATGTGCTTTATGTTAGCCATGGTTTGCCTGAGATATTTCTCTTTATAGCCAAAATCTACTGCTGCACACTGATTATGAAAACTGTTCTGAAAACTATGTTGCATATAAAGTTTTCATATTTCCAATTATAATGTAAGAGTCAAAGCTTGCTGAAGTCAATGAAATGGTTTTATAAGCCTTATTGGCTTTTACCAAGACTATGACATGAATAGAAGCTTGATATTTAGACATGAAAGTATTTTATCCTGTGCCTAGCTTATGTGTGAAAGCATTTCCACTGATGTCAATGGCTTTCATATTCTTCAGATTAACCATGTGCTTATCTACTGTACTGAATCGAGACTTTCATGTCTACTCCTCAGACAAAACTTTTGCCTTTTGGTCAAATCTCAGCTCAAGTATACTTATGGATTCTGACATTTTCAACTTGCCAGCACTTAGAAATGAATGCTCTGACGAGTTACAGTTCTGAGGCACTTTAAAAACCATGGCATGTAAAGTAAATAGTCTCGTCTTATTCAGTAAAGGTAAAAATCACACCATTATCAAGTGTGACACTGCTGATGTGGAAAAAAATTAAGTATTGCAACAGGTTATTAAATTGTTAATGGCCACATTCTATTCTCAGGTTTGTGGTTTGATGCAGTCTGGGCAAAATGTCAAACTGTATCAACATTAACAGCTTCTGACAAGCTCAAGGGGAAAAAAAAAAGAGCTGAATGAATAAGCTGCTCTGTAAATAAAGAGACATTGTAACCTTTTAAAGTGAGACAGAATTTAATTAAGAAAATTAACACAGACTTTTGAGAGACTGCAATTTTCTGAATCTCATTCTTCTCTGTCAAGAGAAAGTTGTATTCCTTTATAAAGAGTAAGGGCCTACTCTCTGATATCATCTACACAAAAAGGTAGAGGAATGACGTTAATGAATTTGCCTTTTTCTGTTTAGCTAGTTTTAGTTTATACGGCATCATCATTAGAATTGAGAAACATGAGAAAAAAATAAAATGTTACAATATTATTTGAATCTTAGAAACCCCAATATTAAGCACATGAAATGGTTTCTCATTCCAATTTAAACTGGATTCCATGGGAAGAGAGGGTTTCACTATCTCCATCTCATAGATGAGGAAAATGAAGCATAGTCAAAGAGTGAATCAGTGGCCTGGCCAGGGGGGAAATCAAAATTTTTTTTTTTCACATCTATTTCTAGTGGTGTACCCAAGGATCAGACTGACTTCTAAATTTAGCTGCTAAAATTTATTAGGTTCTTACTCTCTAGCTTAGAAAACCAGATATGAGCTTATGCAGTTTTCAAATTTTAGTACTAAACCATTCTGTTTCTCAGAATATGTTTCTTTCTCAGTTCCTGCATTTTCCCTGTTTCCCATGTAATAACTTCTGGACAAGGAAAATCATCAGTATCTCTTATCAGTTAGTGAGGGAATTAGCTAACTGGACTATTTTTAAATGGTTATATTCTGATGTTTTAATCAAATAAAGACCTTTTCAATGTAGATTCAGATGTTAGAATTTTGTAGAAAGATTACTGGACTACTAAAAACTGAGGTCTGGATAAACGTTTTTATTTTTTGTGAAAGAAGAAATTAAAGAATTAATTGTGTGGACAGAAAGAAGAAAAGAAGGAAGGAATATGGAAGGGAAAGAAAGAAATTAAAGAAGATAAAGAAAAGACGGATTTTTTTTGTTGTTTCAATCATAAATGAGCAAATCATTACATGGATTTTTCCAGATGTTGTCATGATTTTCCTGATTACAGCTAAAATTTCAGAAAAGCATGCAGAATTTTTTTTTCTTTTCCTTTTTTTTTACATATTCATCACCATTCTGTTAAAAAAAAAAATGAACAAAGAGAGAGAGAATAAAGCGATAAAGGTAGATTTAATCGAAACACAATAATACTATCTAATGCTATAGGACTTCTATCTTTATAATGAACAACACAAATTTTGAGTGCTAAATAGGGGAGAAAAGTTGACTGTAAGGGTAGACAGTTTAGATTTGCATAGCCTTATTGTTCTTTAGCGAGTCTGCACTGACTACAAAGGAAGCTTAGACACCTTGGCCATATATGGAGACATCCATGAGAAACATTAGAGATCTACAGTTAGGTGTCTAAATCCAGAACCAAATTCCACCCCAAATGATTACATGCACAGTTTATAGTTTTGTCTCTGTGCCATATACAAAGTTAATCTTTTATGTGTTTCCACGTCGAGTTCTCATTCATATAGACAAGGACATAATCTCATCTTGAGAAGAACAGCTCAGCTGTCTTTGTCTCAGGAAGCTGACACTGGTCTCTACTTCTAATTAATCTTATTCCATCAGCTCATTCCAACAGCTGGGAAGGGTTTTCCTTCTGAGGATTGAAACAGTAATGCTTCACTACTCTGACAGTATCAGATCTTTGCAGCTGGTAGACAATGCAGGCGCATGTCACCTACACTTCAGCTTTCTGTTGAGCCATGCAACCTTGTCACGGGGGTGTCTCCCTCTTCCCTTAAGAGCACTAAGTAGGAAGACTGTATTCCACACTTGGAAGACTGCTTCACATCACAAAGCAGAAAAGGGTAATTATTGGACGTATGTATATCTTTTATTCCTTCTAAGTTCATCTGCAATCAATTCCAGTTTCTATTGAGAATCTTCTCTTTGCATATAAACATTAATGAACAATGGGAGCTTTGGCTCTGCAACTGCATTTCTGCATAAAGACACTCAGGCTATTACTTTTTTTTTTTTTTATCTGTGTAAAGCTGAGGCTATTATTTTCAACACTGAATGCTTTGTTTGATAACATCTTAAAGATGTTATTGAACCTGAAGCTTTAACTTAGAACATTTGTTAGCTTTATGCTCTGCCGTTCCCTCTGCTGTTTACAGAGATGTAACTGTTATGGAGGTTCCTTATTACAGAAGGTTTATCACAGTAATTTATTTGGAGGCTGATGCCTCAAGAACATGAGCAAGTCCTGCACAATACACTAACCAGCCTTCATTTGCTTTGATTGTTGACCGCCTTTATCACATTGCTGGATCGGATCACAAAGACGCAGCTGTTCTTTGAACTTTTGTATCTTTTGCACCCTCGTATTTATGGCAGCTGTAAAATGCTGTGAATCAGCTGAAGGCTGGGCCAGCACACTCTTTACAGCAGCAGGCTTTTTTCAATAGTATCAAAATAATTTTTTATGAGGGCAGCAATGAATATTTTTTTTCGTTCCTGTTGACTGCACTGAAAAGGTAGAAATTATTTGTTTAATATAAAAAAAATATGCAAATGGTTGTTAGGATTTATGAGAATGTAAACATTAACCCCCATGTTAATTTCAGCTAATTTCTGAAACAACCTCCTCACTTCTTTCCAAAGTTTCACTGACATTTGAATACCAAACCTCAGATTCAGTTGTGAGCAGTCAGAAACACTGACATGCCCAACAACATTTTAACAAGAAATAAAGAAAGGGGATATAATTTTTTCTTGTCTTGTTAATCTGAGGAGTTAATTTCATCTATGATGACTAAAGAAGTTCCCTAATATACCTTCTTCTTATCTCTTTCTATGACTCAATAATTTATTTAACCAAGACAGAAAGTGTAGAGTGAAGCTTTTTGTTAACCTGATTACCAATAAATTAATGTTATCCTTCAGTCAATATGTGAAACACGTTGCAATAAAGTAACACATTTTGGAATCTGAATTCTTTAACTATATCTTTGAACATCTTTAGATCTATCTGAACTCAAAAGACAGCCACTAAATGGATGGGCTACCCCATTTAACCAGGCCAGGAGTACCGCTAATAGCACCATTTATTATCACATTTTGCAGACAGGTGCTTTCAATAACAGTGCAGCCTGAAAACAAAAATTTTGTGAGTGACCCTGATCCACACAAAATGTTTCAAAGCTGTTCTCTTTCTTTTTTCTTTCTTTCTTTTTTCTTTCTTTCTTTTTTTTTTTTTTTTAATGTTTGTTTGTTTCCCTACACTGCTCTGTCTTGCATTTACAAGGAAAAGCATCATGAGATCCAGAGTCTAAAATACTTAGTAGATATCTTTGACCTCTTGGTCAAAGCACTAAGTGGAGATATGATGTGTTGAGACTGATTTTCCACTCTGTATTGGCATCAGGGTCACGTTTGCCGTGTATAAACCATAATCTCTGTTCTATTTTTTGTGAAAAAAATTTTTATGAGATATAGTGACCTTTTTTTTTTTTAATACAAATTAAATGCACTGTCTGCAATAACTTGGGAATATATCTATTTTTATTAAGCACAGCTCTCTAAATCCTTAAAGCTGTTATCAATCCAAAAATATTTCTGTGAATTCTTTGCCTTAAAATTAGGTTTCACTACATGTTCTTTTTTCTAAGTAGTTTTCTTCAATACCTGTTAATTTGTCTACAAATTTATTATTTTCTTCTCTTTCATAAATTGCTATAAGTAAGTTAACATATCTATAAATTATCTAGAATAATGACACAGATTCTGTTTCTTTTTACTGTGGTGTGAATAAACAGAAATTCAGATTAAATTGGTAAATATTTTCCAATGCACATGAATAAAACTAAATCTCAAGGAACTTAAAATAATTTTGAATTTCAGTAGACCATTGTACTGCTGTGTCCATCTGTTTAGAACATTCTGCACTTTATGGTCTAAAGCAAGATGCTCATATCTGTGAAAGCAAAAGAGCTTGTCAGGCATTAAGAGGTCAGCAATCTGCTGAGAAAGAAAAACAGGATGTCAGCGTCTTCAATAATGATCTTGAAGACCATAGCATATTTGAAATGTGCTTTGCCAAATAAAAGGATGGCTTTCTAAATCATGGCATCTAACAACAGAAGAGTTCAATGTCTAAGAAATCCACTGAAACACTAGTTGTCATTGATGCAAACTACACGTGCATAGAGGGAAGAGTGGAATAACTGTCCCATTTCACAAATTTTTTAAGTGATTTATTTGCTTAAAATGCAACTACTGAAAAGACATGATAAAAGGTACCCTTGAGAAAATTAATAGGCATGATCCTATCGTTATATACATCTTTCATCTCGCGTTATACAGAAAGTCACTGTTTTCCTCTGGTATTGAAGTCTGTGTTTCTTGTTTGTTGTACACAAAAATTCATACTGTCAATAAATATTTGCTCTAGCAAGAAAGTTTTTTATGAGTAGAAGAGCTTAAAAACACAATTACCATAATTCACCAAGTTTCTGTGTGAGATACTTTACAGACCAAATTACCTGAGAATCCATTCTTCAGACAATGTATACTGCACCCTTTTAGATCCTTGTAAGTTGTCTATAAGGTAACTCATTAATTTAGGTTAAATGAGAGTCAGAGTGTTCAAAAGAGAAGATATTTCACCATTCTTAATTGTTTAGAAGCCCCTGAGAATTCAAACTTTTCAGAGATACCCTAAAAGGAATGCACAAGCCAGATTTGCTTTCTGGCGCACGTGCTTCAAGCAGCTAAATTTCAGCCCAAGAACCTTCATGACTCCGGATGATGTGAGAACCAGAGAGACCACAAGTTGACTTTAACATCCCAGATCATGCTGGTAGAGCTGACAGTTTAAAGTAAAAACCCACAAAACCACTCACCCTATCCTTTAACTTGTAATCTGAGCAACCTTGACCAGGAGCCATCAAGAAGCAGTGAACACAGAACCTCATTTCATTGACTGAGAAGGCCATTTTCTGGCCTCGTGTATCCCCTCTGTACCTTCTGGACTGTGTCAAGGCAGCAGATATTAGCTATAAATCTCCATTTAGATTGCTACCAGTTCAGATTCTCCAGTAGGCATAGCCAACCTCTAAGCAGGCTTTATTTCTTAATGGCTCTCGCCGCAGTATAGGCTGGCTGTGCTCAGCTGGCATCCTGCACGCTAGGCTTTCCTGCCAAAGAATACAAAGCTTTACTGCTTCCTGGTGTTGGTTCTATGACAGAGGAATGGAGAACTGACAGCTCTACTGAACACAGGAGAAAAGACAAACTGGAATATCGTTAATAAAGCCGAACAATAAAATAAATAAATCCTGGCTATTTAAGTCCAAATGGACTTTTCAGTACCCAGACAGGTGCCTAAATTGTTGATTTATGGATGGTGGGTGGAAGTCGTATTATCATATTTCTGCTCAGAAGCTGAGCTTCCAATTTGCCAACACAAGAAAACAAAAATCATCTATATGGATATGTGCTGCCAGTGGAGCTCAGGTAAATTTCAAAATGTAAGCTCCAGGCGTTTGCAACTAACCATTGCAACCTCACCGGTCCAAATGTTAAATAAGATTAATTCAAATCCTTTGCTATGGATATTACCTTTACTGAAAATCAAAGTCTATATTGCTGAAGAAAGAGTACAATAATGGAAAATTAAGCTAATGTTCCCATTGGGGCGATATCTGTTGACTACTAATTCAGAGCCATTTCGGGTCCAAGCATCAGTGTTTGGACAACAGTGTCTGTAAAGTGTCAGCCACACATTCAAAATAGTAAAGGAAGAAGAAAATTGGGTATGAAAATTGGCATGTTTAAGCCAGAGCCTTGGGAACACTTGATTTTGGGTTGAAGCAACACCAAGATGAATATTTTTTAAGCATAGAGCGCACCTAACCAACAGACAGCTGTGAATGATTTGCTCTACCCTTAACCATAAAATTCAACATGGTGTGCCAGGAATCTGAATTATGAGGCAAAAGAAAAAAAAAGGAACATGCTTCCAGTAATGAAGTGTCACCCACAAAAGAGAAGAAAAATAATGGAAAAGCTATGGTTATCTCCAGTCAAGGAGTTTTCAGCAACATAGGATGACGATTACTGGTGCATGAATTCAATCCAAAACCACGTGTTTGGTCTTGCTTCAGCCTTGCAAACTGCGACCTATTTGATGGTGGAAGGTATCCTGCTGAAACAGAAAAAGTAACAATTTCTGAACTTCCATTTCCCATAAATCGTCTTTTCTAATTGATGTAATAATACATTTCATCTGCTCACACGATTGGCCCAGTTACAAAGATGCTATTTACCCTTGCAAAAAATTCTGAAAAAGTCATGAATGAACCATTTTGCAATATTTTGGATGAAGAAGAACGAGGAGCTGATGGACATAAAACAGGTAATAGTTGAATTTAGATTTTTAAAACATATTTTGCCTTTGTGTGCTCTCCTAACCTTCTGATACGGCAGTTTGGCAATCCTGTACTAAAACACCCTGATCTTACCTGCAGCATTAAGCAAACCAAGAATCATTTTCAGACCAATTGACTTTATTATCTCTACACAGATTTCATAGTATTGCTTGGCTAATGAAGCAGAAGAGAACTGCTTGGAAAGACCGGCAGGAATCTAGATGGAAAGAAAAAAAAGTGAACTGAATTATGTCTCCGTGGGGCACGGGAGCTCAATAGACACCAACTTACAGAACTGTACAAATGGTTACTTGCCAGGAAGGAGTGAATAATTTAACTGGGTAACAACTGAATTTATTACTGCATTGTTTGCTCTGATGTAAAATCTTGAGGTTCCAAGAGGCAATCCTGGTTTTAAAGAACTTGTATGCTAAGAAAGATATTTATATAGAGGATGAAAGACTGCCTACAGTGGTCTGGAAAATTTGAAAAATTCTTACATAGTCAACAACTGATCAAAAAAAATATTTTAAAAATCTCTTTTTCAACAAGAAACCAGAAGAAAAAAGTAAAACTTAATATTTCCCGGTTTGGAAGAAAAAACAACATTCATTTTTGATGACTCAAAAGAGGTGTCATCTCCGCTGCACAGACTGTGACCTCTTATGAGCTACAATGAAGTGACATTAGGAGGTTACAAAAAAAATTTCTAGAAGCAATGTGCACTAAACTCACATTTTTCCAGCCTTAGCCTAGTTCTTCAGCTACAAAAATACTATCCTCAGATATTGCAACAAACTTGGGTTTTAACTTTATTTTTAAAACAGGCGTATTTACATATATCCATATTACCCTTTGCCCTAATGAAACATATCACTGCAGATTATACACTTGCACCAAGCTTAGCTGTCACCTTCTGTTCAATTATATGAACTGAACTATTGTGAAGACCTTACTTGCCTCATTGGTTGTGAAATTAAAAACTGAAAGTCTTAATACAGAAATACCTAATACAATATTTAAAAATCACTGGGCTTTTTTCTCCTTCCTTTTTTAGATAAAATTTCATCAGAATTGACTCTTTTCTGAAGAATGTTTTCTTCTGCTCAATGGGACTATTTTCAACTATTTCTGTCAAACAATAATAAGCATATTAATAGATAAGAATGTGCTTCTAGTAGAAAATCTGTGAAAATAAAGAGAGAATAAACTTTATAGGTGAATGATTCATGTCACTGTAACTTTGTAAAAATTCGTTTCAGGACTAGAATTAGAAGCATTTCAATTTTTTTTCCACATGAAAACTTCAACAAAACATGCATTCCATGTCTAAATGATTCATCTTTTTCCTTTCTAGATATACACAGACCTGTAGAGTAATAAATAAATTCCAAACTCATTATTTTCCATAAAGATTGTTTTAAGAATACATCCATGGTATAAACACATTTGGATCTGCAAAACAATAATAGTCCTAAAATGCATTTGTGAAATTAGTTCACAAATATTCTAATTTTCACCCCAGTTTTTCTATAACTCATAACTAATCAGTGTCACTGCAAGTGCAAACCTCTACTCACAATCATACCTTTATATGGCATCTTTCATCTGGAAGGTTTCTGAGGGGCTTTGCTTTTATTACTTCTGTGCAAAGGTCATTTATTTCCAAATGACAGTTTCTTTATATTCTCCTTCCTGTGATGCAAAGACATAGAAATGAAAGATTCAGTGGGCTTTCAGGCTAAGCTAGACTGCTTTACACTTTCCCGTTTATGATTTCAGGTGACTTTCCTCCCCCACCCCCTGCCCAATGAAAGGATGTAAAATGAGGATTGTAGTACCTAGCCCCTAGAGCCACATTTGATTAAAAATGCAGGAACTAATGTGCCGTTGGCTTGCTATGGCCTTAGCATATAGTTTATTATCCAGTTTATAAGAAACATGTTATTCATATAAGTGGTATTATTAGAAACATAAATTATCGTATAAACATAGATCTCTATTTGTAACTGCTGTGGCTTTCATTAAGACTGGCTAAAAAAATACTCCGATCAGTTGTCTTAGGAATGATCTATATTAATGTCCATGTCTTCTGTCTGTCATCTGGAATTTTTTTGGTTTGCTGGGGAAAATTAGGTACTATATGAAAAGACAAGTGGAAATAAAGCAGTCTATGAAGGAAACTGTTCAGTTTATGTTTGGCATTCCAGTACAGCTTTGAAAATTGGAGGGTGATAAAGACTGTAAAGGAAAACTGAAAAAAGAAACCCAACCCCAAAATGGAAAACCTGCACCATTGCTTTATGTTCCTTTGCAGTCTTACAGTTTTACTGATTTTAGTAAGTGCTTAAAAGCATTTTACAGCTTGTTAAAATTCTAACATAAAAACAAAGGCAAAATTGCAGTAGCATAAGTTTTCATCATTCTAATATTTTGTGCCATAACTGTACATCATAGGGGGTTTTGTGTTTGTTTTGGTTTTGTTTTTTTTTGGGGGGAAGGTCGCTATTTTGTTTGGGGGGGGGGGAGTCCCCTTTAAAGCTAAAAACAACAGCAATGAAATATGAATGAGTTTAAGGTTAGGGTTAGGTTCTCAACTAAATCAATGGGAATTGCATACCCAGAACTTTCGATCACGTTAATGAATCCTGAATACTCCTTTTTCAAATATTTGTTCTTTGTTTGAATCTTTTGCTGTGCTAGACTTTGATACTTTGAGAAGGACTAAGGCCATATTTTAAACACATTGGTATTGTGTATCAAAAAGACACTATCATCTTACCACTGCATCTATTTTAAAAATTATCTATAGTAAGACCAGAATTCAAAAGGATCATATAGAAAAGCCTTACCTTCTCTACAAATGGAATGTGTAACTTCAATCACTCAGAGTTCAAGCAAGCCAGCAGCTACTGTATCATGCTTTGCTTTAGGTGGGTCATAAAGACTCATAAAGCAATTAAAAAAGTAAGCATATAAGGTTTAGTATGCAGTTTTCTTTCTTCTTTTAGATAAAACAATTTAACCCCTTTTTTTTACTCCTCCTCACACACCAGCAATGGGCAACTGCCTTGGACTACAGTGTAAATTACCACAGCGTTTACAAAAATATGATCATAACAATAATAGAGCAAGAGGTCATTGACTTGACCTCATTCCAGTTATTTTCTCACGTCTTTCTACAGCTTCTGAAGGAACCGTTTCATCAATATCTCCTTTTTTTTTTAGAGATGCCATGGGGATTCCTAAACCCAGGTTTATTTACAGTAGTCTGTTTCAACACCATAGATTAAATTTTCAAAGAATTTTAGACACACCTCTGCTACATTTTTTAATGGGAACAGATTGGCTAACCTTTCCTTTTCTACCCTCCCTCCAAATAGTTGAACATGAGCAACCATGAGTGAACACAGAAATTCAGAAGAACTAAAACATGTGGAGGGTACAGGCATTAACATGATCACAGGAAAACTAGGAGCCTCCCAAGAAAATGTGTGATTTTTTCCCATATTATGGTGGCCATGCAAGAGGCTGGTGCACAGAAAACGTGGCTCGGCTGCCTGTGTTGAAACCTAATCCAGTAAGAGTCTTTCTATAAAAAGAAAGAGGGTTATATCATCATAAACAGTATTGCTTTCTGAAGGCCAAGATGGCAGAGCCTTGAAAGCCCAAAGTGACTAACCAGACAGATGCTGAAGCTTGCTGATGTCCTGGAAGTGCACAGGCATCCCCTACCTCAACAGGAAAAGACTCACTTCTATAATGGATCATGAGTTCTCTTTCCTTTATATCCCTGTAAATCACATATTTAATGTCTATACAGGTATTTTATATTCATCTTGTAGGAATCAAGAAAAACCACACCACTTTATACCTAAAAATACATCAACTTCCTCTTCTGGATGACATAAACAAAGCAGTTCTATTAACATCAAATTAAGGTTTTTTTTTCTCTCTACTTTTAGAGTGTTAAAGGGAACAATTGAATAGATAATAGAATGACGGGATGTTCATGTGTTTTTGTAGGACTGAAGTACTACAGAAGTATTTCTTGTAACAGCTCCATCAGTGACCTTCCCTTCATTTCCTCTTATTGCCTTATTGGTGGAAGGAATTGGAAGGAATAACCAACAGAGAGAAGTAAATTAGTCTAAATTAAACATATTCATACATATTTTCTCTTAAATTTATTTCATATAATGATATAAGAGAAGGAACTATTATACTTCAAATATTATAATACACATTTACTGAGATCTATCCATAAGATCACCATGAGAGGATTGTTTCTGTCCTTTAAACACCCATGTGATGGCTCCTGAAGGCATTAGATTCTCCCACCTGTGTATTTAAGAGCATCAAATGACCTTAAGATGTGCAGCAGTGCTGATTGTATTACAGAAAGGTGGATTCTCTGTTCTTTCTTGCAGCCACAAAAAAGCCTTGCATGCAACATAGCTGTATAACCTCCAATCATTTTTCTTTAAAAAATACATGAAATACACCAAAATCTAGGGTTTTTTTTTAATTTTTTAACAATGAAGAAATGGAAATTTTTAACTGACATCTGAATGTAGAATATGACCTTAGCATGTTAATTTAGTTATTAAATTAAACACATTCTGGAATCCTTTTTCGGCACAGGTGACCCAGAACAGCCTGCATTTGTGTTCATCCACATCTTCACCTATAAACAGGCTGGCTCTACGCAAACTATGGAGACTAGTCCACAAAAAGTTCCAGCTCCTGAATATGCCTGGAAATTCTCCAAGTGGACAATTGACACCTTCCAAAATAATCTCAGGAAACAATCTAACTGCTTAATAACAGAGACAGTCACGTTCAACTGCCTGAGAATATTCCTGCATACTACTTAAATTATTAGTATAAGGTAGCCAAACAAAAATTCTTTTAGAAGAGACATCAATGGAGGATCAGTTGACTAGACTATACTTCTTATTCTTAAGCAACACACTTTTCCAGGCACTTACTGAAATTTATAGGAATAGTTCTGTCATTGAAACTCCAACAAAGTGGTTCCAAATCTGCACGAATATAGGTTACAGTAGGATTGGATCCCAAGTTTTTTTAAACATTTGACACAGTACTTTTATGAGGACCTATAAAAAAAGAAGTAAACTGTATCTTCCGCTTCATCTCCATGGACAGATAAGATTAAGTCCACATGGATTTCTGCAGTGAGAATGTGAGGACCAGGGTATAAACTTTCACGTTTGCGTCTCTAATCTTGAAAGAAAACCCCATTCTATATTGGTTTCAAGGGTTTTGTAGGATTCATGAGCAAGGATGGAGTCTGTGTGCTGGCTCTTCTCCATGACACTGCTGTACAAATTTGTAACCATATGAGGAAAAAGGAAGAGACTGTATGTATAGCTGAGTTATGGAGTCTATACTGGACACAAAGAGCTCAGATTCAACTTATTCTGCTGATTGGAACACAAAGAGGAAACCCTGTGTCCTGTATGTCAGATGCACTCCAGAATCAACAAACTTTCATGCACAATCTGAATACCTTCCCAAGAAGAGAAATTGATGATAAAGTGCTAAAATAGGTTGCAAAAATACTAAATAAAAATCTAATATCATTTGAACTTTTAACTCTCAAGACTGCCTTGGGCAACATTTCTAAGCTGTTTTTCCCAGTTTGTCCATTTAAGAGGTTTTCAACTCCATACAGAACATTCAGACGTTTACTGAAGTGTAAAGCAGGACTGTGAGATAATTCATTTGCTGCACAGTATTTAGGGTACTTATCCTAGAGACACAATATACAGTCTCCGATCTAGAGAATATCCAAGTAGTTTACACATAATGAAAAAATTTTAACAAAAAAGACCTAAACTAGCTCTGTATTGGATATAAAACATGATGATTGAGAACATCCTCATACTTAGATTTGAAATTTCTGAAGCAGATCAGGATCGTGAAGCTATGTTCTTCCACAATCATAAGGAAATGAATATGTGTTATTTTGTAACATGGAAGCCATTGCTATTTTGAGTGCTGTGTAAGTCCACCAACTAATTTTCTTTTGCGAAATTTACTTAATTTTTTTTTTCTTTTTTGTCTCAAATTAGCAAAAAAAATTATTTTGGCCAAGTATGGAATCTGTGGCAGTAGTTGTTTGTTTTTGTGATAGAAATGAAAAACTCACTCTACTTCATTCAAGAAAGATTCTTTTTCAAGTTTTATGGATGTCCTGGAAAAATTATTAATCATGTAGCTCTGTTGTGAACAAATATTTGACAATAGCATGGGAGTAGCCCATGTGGTGTGTGTTAGCATTCAAAATATTAACAGCAGAAGCATGCCAGCTTTGTAGCAGTTGACATTTTATGTGAGAGTGATTACAGCTGGAAGCACACTAAAAATTAACAACACATAACTACATAACATTAGCAGGAATTGCAAAACTGAACTGAGTCACAATAAAAGCCAGAAGTTTATATTGCAGTGTTACTTTAAGTCTACAAAACTATAGATATTTCTTGTTGAAATATGGTTCGGGCATTTTTTAATGTTTTTATCAATATGACAAATATATTTAAAAATATGTCTATTGTAGTATAGTTGTTGTGCAGAGATTTTATTCACATCCAGAAGTGAGTTATGCTTCCTGATATGCAGTGATCTGTGCACTGGACATTCGGGTTCCTAATGTCCAATGTTCACATATACTTCCTTGTCAGTCATGCTATAGCAAGCGGAAAGCGCGGGAGGGGGGGAGAAAACGAGAGAGAAAGAGAAATAGAAAGCGTGAGAGATGGGAGCACGAGGTAACAAAAACACTTTTTACTTTGATGCTTTAAAGAGGAGGCGTGAAACTCATGCATACTTCCCTGGAGTCTGAGTCATCCAACACCCCTTAGCATTTGAACTAACGGTACAAGTGAGGAGAATATTATGACTATATCAGAACATTCTGCTTAGGAGACTTCTGAATTCTTTCCTCTTGTCCAAGTACAACTCTAAGGCACAGGAAACTTAGCACTCTTGTCCATGGAGACCAAATTCAACAGCAGCATTGAGCTTCTCTGCAGAAAACAGGTCAGCAGCTCCCACGCAGCCTCCAGGAAAGGGAGTGAGATGCTGACAAAGCCAGGTGAGGGGGCTCCTGAAAAGTACTTTTTCTAACACGGAGTATGTAGGACAGGAGGGAACTTATCACCCACTTGTATCATATAAACTAAATAACCATTTTTTGTTGTTGTTTTTTCTTTCTTAAAAAAAATGAAGATTTCTGTTTTAGTAAACAGTGTTACTTGTAGCAGTCTAAAATTATTTGTCCCTGATTACATTACCACTACGTTCACAGATCAGCTTGACAAGTGTTGTATTTCTAGTGCTGTTGGAACAGATAGGGAATGTGTAGAAAGCACAGTTCGGAAAAAAAAATAAAAACCTGTCCAGGGGTGATTACGGAGGTTAATGCAAAGAATATGCTTGTAAGGATATTACAATTGGTGTACCAGATTCACAGCTCTCTGAAGTCACACAATATTCCTCAGTTCAGTGTTAGTGGGAACAAAGATATTGAACTGAAAACCCAAAGCCCAGAGAAGAAAAGGAGTTTTCTAATTATTTTCACTCTGGCGTCTAAGGTTCATTCTACAGTAAGGATCCTTAAGCCCTCAGAGAACACTGTGTTAAGAAAAATACAAGTTTCCTCACGTGTTATACACTAAAACCTTATAAGAATCAATGTTCTCACAAAATATTCTGCTTATAACTTCTGGTCTGTCACTGATTTCAGATCCGGTGTAATTCTGTTTAGATCAATGACTTTTTTTTTTTTTTTTTTTTTTTTTTTTTTATAATAGAGCTATCACAACCTGAACTTAGTCCTAAAAACTATCTTCCAACTTCAATTTCCATGCAGAATTTCAGTTTAGCATCTTCCCACATAGTTCAAAACATGTTTTTTGACCCATTTGTAAGGTTGTGACTCCACCAAGCTCATTATACTTTTGACCAATTTCAACCAATTTCCCCCCTGCTCACTGCAGGGGGGTTGGACTAGATCACCTTTAAAGGTCCCTTCCAACTCAAACTATTCTATGATTCTGTGATTCTAACAGGACAAAAAGCCAAATCCTTATTTCCTTTGCTTTACATCCCCCTGTGTACTTTTTGCCATTCCTTAATAACAGCTTCATTTGCGGACGAGAATAATTTATATTCAAGACCATCTCAGATGAACTGTTTCACTGAACATTAATGCAGAAGATGACACAGGAGACACAGAAGTATCTCTTAGAGATACAGTTTCTTAAAAAAAAAACCAAAAAAACAAAACAAAAAACAAACAATCAACCCTTACATTTATTATTATTAAAATTCCTTCTATTTGCATCATTGAAACTAATTCCCAGACAGTAATGTTCTACAGACAAAAGCATTTTTGTCCAAAATGGTATCACAACACACACTTTTTCAATTTGTGTGACAGACGCGCTACTGAAGTTTGGGAAAAGCCACACTGCCTGATATTAGTGCTTGCTTTCTGTGCAACAAAACATGAAAGATCTGGCTCATGTTTTGTGTTTCTGACTTTATGCATATTTTCTGTATTTTCTTGAATGTCTAAACCAAAAATAACAGTAAATTCAAGTGGTTTTCATCATGCTCATAAATCAGTCACATGTGTGTGACTAGGTCTAGGTGCCACAAAGTTACACTTCATTTAGCTGTTGTTCATTCAGGAAGAGCTGAAATATTTTAAAATAGATTTCAAAACTTCATAGTGAAATTCATTATGAAAATATATTTACAGAGTTTGTCATTCCTTTAAGCAACTTAATTTCTTAATTTACTTTTCAAGCTAAACTAAATTAATTAAGAATTAAACCTTATGAAAAAGATCTACATAGGGGACTTGTACCAATTTAAGGGGACTCTTTCAAAACCTGAGCTGGAAAAGTAGGAGTAATTTAAATTCCAACACCAAATGCAGTCCCATTGAAAGTGAGGAAATGAGTTTGTGTTTGGAAATCAGTTGGGTTTATTTGGCTTTGCGAGTTGTTTCCCAGACTTCAGTAGTTAATAATTTGGCTTAAAAGTTGCATTACCTGGAAAATCATGTAAACCTCCTTATTACTGAGCCAACCTTCAGAACCAAGATGAAGCTCACAAGGGATGAGGGAAATTTTCAAAGCTCTTCTTTACAGCATTTAACTCACCGATCATTAATCTTGTCCACTTAAAGAAGCATTTTAGGGCCAGAGCTTACTTAGCCATTTAACTGAAATTTTGGAAGCACTAACAGAAGTAGAAGTATAAAATTGTGTCTGTAATAGATTTTTGAATTCAAAAGAAATGAGACTATATGGACAGTTTAACCCACTTTGTGTTGATTTGAGGAAAAAGAAAATCGGTTCAATATGAGACTCTAGTGAGTATGTATCAGCAGGTCAAACCTGGACATAAGGAAAAGCAACATAAACCAAAAAAAGTTTATATTCTGTTGTCTTCACATAATCTGATGTTGGCTAAGAAGGACAGAGCATACATCAAGATGGAAAAAGATTATGGCTCCATCAATATTTAAAAGGCTTCAGATTTTCAAAGCAGTCAGCAGTAGCATGCATAAAGGGATTGTGACCATCCACAAAGATACACAGGCATTTAGTTGTCCACGACTGATGAAGGTATCTTACTCACAAATGTCCTTCTACTGACCTTCCTCTGGTATCGTCACCACAGGGCATATGATGCAGTTGTCACACCAAGAAAAATAGGACATTTATAAAAAATGCCTCCAATATGCACCCACTGTCCCAGTTCCATTCTCTACCCAAGATCTGAGGAGTCAAAAATGCAAAATGCTTCATTATCTACAGAAAAAAAAAAAAAAAGGAAGTTTCAAAACCTGTACCCTTTAGTCTCAATACTTGCATGTTATTTCAGAGAAGCCTGGATGTGGCAAACCTACTTTTAGAGAGCATTGTGGAATTGACTGTACAATTTGATATGGTTAGAATGAGATGTAATACTTGAGTCTTTAGGTGTCTCTTCAGCTCTTTAGCTCAGCAGATAATTAAGCCTTCTTCTAAGACAAGATGCTAAACAGGATAGTAATCTGAGAAGCAGACACAGATATTTATTAATAAAGGACTTACAAGGAAAAAGAGAGAGCAAATTATCATGTTTTTAACCTGAAAAGGGCCACAGAATCTGTCACTGTTTTTCCAATCCAACTAAATAGGCCAGCAGGGACAGCATTTCAGGCAAACAGCTTATCTGAAAGAGTAGTTCCCCAATTAAACCAGCAATGATAAATCACACATTATTCTCTAGTGCAATGCACTGTTTTAGCCATATAAAATGAAAGAAAAGGATATGAAATGCAAGGCCTTAGGGGATCTAGACGGTGAAAAGGAGTTTTGAAGTCTACAGAGAATTGTTCATGTGAGAAAATATTTAATTTCTTTCTCTATCTTTTTTTCTTTTTTTTTTTTTTTTGATAATCTCAAGGTAGTTTGTACTTTTCATAGTTTTGACTCACTCCCCAGAAATGAAGAATGATTCTAGAAGAAAATGACTAGGTGTGATCATGATTAAAACTATACTAACAATGATAACAACTTATTTTAAATAACCACATGTAATATTTAATAACAACATCTAGTGGGAGGTGTCCTTGCCCATGGCAGTGGGGTTGTGACTAGGTGATCTCTAAGATTCCTTCCAACCTAAACCATTCTATGATTCTATGTAAAATCTACAGTTTAGTACCACTAGTATTGTTAAACTGGGAAGCAGAAAATTTAAAATTGCAGAAACAAGTTTATCTTAATTCAGTCCTTCAATTTACTGTTTATTGTTGTATATATATATGTATAAACCCCATATTTATCTGAATTGTACTCATATATACTTATATGGGGATTTCCTGTCACTATTTTTACCACAGAACACATCTCATTTATTGCTCAGAACAGGCAGTGATGAATTAATTATTACTTTTTCTTTGTTAAACATGTGTCCCTGGGCCTCATTAAAACATGCAATTCAAACAATGCCTTACGTTTTACCTTGAACGTAGATCTTTATAGACCTTCACTGCTGTTGGAATGTGGGGTTTACAAACAGGAATGAAGATGTTTTGAAAAGACACAGGAAGGTCTTCAATGATCCAAGGAAAGAAAACACCCAACATTGGTATTTTGTCCTACAAAGAACATAGTAAGCGTACTGTGATGAGCAAGTCAACAAAAGGATGTTGTTCCCCTTGGAGCCAAGACAGAAGATGCAATTACAAGACTGGACTTACTCCAGTTTGCTTCGTAGGTAGTCAGGAAAAGGTCTTGTACTTCAAAGTGGTCCTAAGAGCATGATCATGGCTGTAACTGATAGCACTGTATATGACTAATTGTAAAAGACTCTGGAGATCTCTAAGGGGTGTTGGAGAAGAACATTAAAGCATTTCCCAGAGATTCATCCCGTGTCATGAGCAAAAGCAGTCAGGGGTCAGGAGAAGTTATAACCTTCTTGTACAGCAAAAGAAGGATGTGCCCTTGCTAGAGCTTCCTGGAATCAATCTTCAATGAATAATACAGCTAAAGCGGCCAGGAGGGATAAACATAAGAGACAAGTGAAAAGATGAAAAAATATATGTACACACTTAACATTAAACCATGAAGTCGAGATTCTGTATAACCAAGTCACAGATGGACACAAAGAAGAAACTATTTAATTTCCTACATGTTACTGTGAGAAGCCCAGGTGGTAAACAAATGAAAATGCTTGAGATGAGTTTGACCTACTTTGGAATTACTGAATTTGGGTTGAAATATTTCAGTAATTCCTAAATGAAACTGCACTATAAGATTCACATTACTGGAGTCTTTCCATTGATGATTATAACCTATTTAGGAAGAAGTCAGTGGGGAAAAAAGGAGGGGGATGGTACTGTATGTTAAAAATAACTTTAACTGTTTCTAAGTTACTCACATTGTGAAACAAATAAACTTTAGTAATTAGGAGTTACTGTGGTAATAAATAAAGCACTATACACGGAGTTGCAAATTACCTCATCACACTAGACAACAGGATGATCAACCTTTTAAAGACCAATATATCATACGTAGGTGGAAAAGATGCACTGTCGTCAGGGATTTGGATTCCTACTGACACGTGTTGGAGGTCACATGCATATTTTCAAGATTTATAAAATTATAAAACATAACCTGAAACAAAAATGAGACATCTAATATAGAGGAATTGCAGGCTTTTTATCTCCACATGTAAAGAAGCATTTATCTCAGAGCAAAAATTAACAACTGGTACAGTACAAGTAATAATGACTCAATTTTGTCTGAGAGTGCAAAGTCCCAACCTCCACCATATTTACAGTTCATTTAAATTTTATAGGCTAACTTCACACAGTTGATAACAATTATGAGCAAAGTCTATTGGGAGAAAGTAATTAACTGTGACTGATAATTGGGAATTCCTTAAGTGCCGAAAATGTCAAAATTTCTGCTGAGGAAGAAGGCTGTGCTAGCTAAAACAGACATAGAAGGAAAATGAAAACATCAATTAATTAACTAATAATTATGACAGAAAAGAGGAGGAGCGGATAGTCATACATATAGCAAAAGATAGGAAATCTTTTAAAAGTTATAAGGGAAGTAAAGAGAAATCTACAGTTTATATACGCATGTGATTGACAGTTTTAAAAATATGTTTTTCCAACTATTATATGTTTTTGGAGTACATCTGGTGGTTGGATGATAAGCTTCATATTTTCAGTGTAGGTACACTTAGACTTCTACATCTCTATAATAGGTAGGCAGTATTACACATTTAAAAGGTTAAAACAAGCTAAATATTTTTTCAAAAAATTAAAAAAAAATATTGTCATAAGGTAATGTTTTTAATGTTGACCCGTAGATTTCAGTTCTTGAATACATGCTGTTTAACATTTTTAATCAATCACTTGGGGAAAGATAATGTAAATACATTATTATAAAATTTGCTAATGAAATAAAGATCAAGAGACTCAGTAGTAGCAAAAAGATTGTCACGTATGGAGAATGAACTCAGTTTCTTGGTAAACATACTGTGGGAAAATGATGTGTGTTTCAACATTGCCAAGTGGAAAGAGCATAATTATGAACAAGGAATGTAAGTCATTCTTCAGGATTGGGAATTCTAAGGAATGAGAGAAATATTGAGTGACTTAGAGGTCAGCATGGATAATTACTTGAACATGAGTTTTCATTGTGGAATACAAAAGTCCTTGAAAGTTTTAGTAAGAAAATGCTGAGTATGAGTGAAGAGGTTATGTTACATCTGTACTGGCACTGAAGCCATCAGTGCTGGATTATTGTATCTAATTATGTGTTCAAAGAGAGATAATGAAAAATTATAAAAAGGTTTGGAGAAGTCCAGGAAAATTATTAAAGGACTGGAGAATATCTTGGCGGGGGGAGGAAAAAAAAAGAAAAAAATCAGATGAATAATTTAGTTTCCAAAATCGAAGGTTAAGAAGTGACATGATCAGTGATTAAACATTCTTTCCTGATGAAATCTGATAACAGAAATTTCTCAACCAGAAAACACAAGGACAATAATCCCTTCTTATTATTCCAATACCAACATTTCTCTGGGATGATCCTGATTCCCAGTGATGCACACTTTAATGCCTCAAAATCCTTTCCTGAAGGTAATTTCTGATCTCCACATGATTCTAATTCTCAGTCTCAGAATGAGAAATAGCTGGGCAATTTCTGCCATAATTATCTGCTGAAAACTTCATCCTGAGTCCTGACAATGAAAATTTCAAGCAGTTAAAATCAGGCTGTCTTCTAAGCATCTAAGAATGCATGATGCACAATCCTGACCTGAGGTGTCACCTTCCAAACTAACAAATTTTCTGTGCTTTTGATCCACGTGACCTCACAGCATTTCTCACAAGTGGATGAGTGCTCTAATCCATATTTTATAACTCAGCTCCTGTGAAAAATTGGGCCTTTGCGGCTCATCCAGAGTCACAAATAAAACAGTGGCTAGTGGTAAGAACACAAACCAGATCTTTTGACTTCTAACTTCTGTTCAAGTTACCACTAGACTTCCCTGCTAATAATGTACAGTGATTAACAGTTACCTCATAATATCCATATTATAGTATTTACAGACTCTGACTTCCTATTCAGGACTCAACAGTCTTCAACCTCAATTTATTTAGTCAAACAAAACAGAAATAATTAAAATAAAAGCAACATTTAAGCACTGTGGTCTATCCAGTTTCTGCATTACGCAGACATAAAGCTTCAGGCAGTGGGAGAACTGCAGTGTAAAAAAAAATCAGTTCTCCTATAAAATGTAGAGGAGAGATAGGTTATGTCTGAGTGGGATTTTGAGGTTCCTAGTCCCAAACTTAGAGACTTGAGCCTCCAGCTTTAATCGTAGGCACTGGCACAGAGTGCATATGGAAAAGTTTCCATGTGCTACAGTTTACGTTCTAATCTAAACAGTGCAATATAAACTGGGGCATGTGTTATTTCACAGATGACACAGTTTTCAAGTTATGACAGTTTAGTAGTGTCCCAGGCTCTTGGTTCCCACACATTCCATGACTTTTTCATTTTCCAGAACTGTCATCAAAAGCAGCTTCAGACTGCTGGAGGACACTAAGAGAAAAGAGAGAAAAAGATATGTAATATATTTAGATAATAAATTGTGATGGATCTGTGTTATGACATTATCTGTTGCTATGATGATAGGTCAGGATTGCAGTCAGGCAGTTTAGAGCAGTTAGTTTAAGAAAACAAAATTGTTCCCAGTAGATTTCTAAAGGCCATTACAAGCAATACAGAAAATCTCTTTCCTCATCCTCTTCTCCAGTGCTCGCGCTCTACCTTCTGCCACAATGAATCACAATGATAGATGTGGGGTTTTTTCATATTAATTTTCTCCAAACTCAGAAGAATATTTTCTTCAAAATAGTTTATCTACCTACCCTGATGAACATTAAATTGATGTCAAGGTCCCCTTGTCTTAGGATTGTTTGGTGCTTTGCTTACAGTTTTTTAATTGGTTTGATCCTAATCAGCTAACTTTGTATTTTCAATACCAGTTGCATTTGCTGAGTAAATGAATACATATTTTACCACCTTGTGTCTAACTGGAGTAAGTTAAGACCCATGTTTCAAACATGGACCCATGATTTTTCTCTTTTCATGTATGTAGAATCATAGAATTACAGAATAGTTTGGGTTGGAAGGGACATTTAAAGGTCCCTTCCAAACCAACCTCCCCTGCAATGGGCAGGGACATCTTCAACTAGATCAGGTTGCTCAGAGCCTCATGCAATCTGGCCCTGAATGTTTCCATAGATGGAGCATCTACCACCTCTCTGGACAACCTGTTCCAGTGTTTCACCACCCTCACAGTGAAGAATTTCTTCTTAATATCTAGTCTAAATCTACCTTCTTTTCATTTAAAGCCATTTCTCCTTGTCTTATTGAAACAGACCCTGCTAAAAAGTTTGTCCCCATCTTGCTTATAAGCCCCTTTCAAGTACTAAAAGGTCACAATAAGGTCTCCCTGGAGCCTTCTCTTCTCCAGGCTGAATAAGCCCAAATCTCTCAGCTTGTCCTCATAGGAGAGGTGCTCCAGCCCTCTGATCATTTTCGTGGCCCTCCTCTGGACCCACTCCAACACGTCCATGTCTTTCCAGTAATGAGGGCCCCAGAGCCGGACACAGTATTCCAGATGGGGTCTCACCAAGGTGGAGTAGAGAGGTGGAATCACCTCCCTTGACCTGCTGCCCACGCTTCTTGTGGTGCAGCCCAGGATACAGTTGCCCTTCTGGGCTGTGAGCTCACACAGCCAACTCACATCCAGCTTTTCATCTGCCAGTACCCCCAAGTTCTTCTTGGCAGGTTTACTCTCAATCCCTCTGTCCCCCAGCCTGTATTGACACCAGGAGTTGCCCTGACCCAGGTGCAGGACCCTGAATTTGGCCTTGTTCAACCTCATGAGGTTCACACAGGCCCACTTCTTGAGCTTGTCCAGATCCCTCTGGATGGCATCCCATCCCTTAGGTGTGTCAACCGCACCACTCAGCTTGGTGTTGTCTGAAAATTTGCTAAGGGTGCACTCAATCCCATTGTCTATGTCATTGATAAACATATTCAACAGTACTTGTCCCAATACAGACCCCTGAGGGACACCACTTGTCACCAATCTCCATTTGGACATTGAGCTGTTGACCACTACCCTCTGGATGTGACCATCCACCAATTCCTCATCCACCAAACAGTCCGCTCATCAAATCTATATCTCTCCAATTTGGAGAGAAGGAAGTTGTGGGAGACCATGTCAAAGGACTTATAGAAGAATAAATAGACAACATTCATAGCTCTTTCCTTGTCCACTGATGTAGTCACTCCATCACAGAAGGCCACTATGTTGGTCAGGCAGGACTTGGCCTTGGTGCAGCCTTGCTGGCTCTCTCGAACCACCTCCCTGTCCTCCATGTGCCTCAGCATAGCTTCTAGGAGGATCTGTTCCATGATCTTCCCAGGCACAGAGGTGAGGCTGACAGGTTGGTAGTTCCCAGGGTCCTCCTTTCTACCCTTTTTAAAAATGAGCACAATGTTTCCCTTTTTCCAGTCCCCAGGGACTTCACCTGACTGCCAGGATTTTTGAAATATCGTGGAGAGTGGCTTGACAACTACATCAGCAAATTCCCTCCAGACTCTGGGATGCGTCTCGTCAGATCCCATAGATTTCTGTATGTTCAGGTTCCGCAGGTGGTCATGAACCTGATCTTCTCTGACAACGAGAGGGACTTTGCTCCCCTAGTTGCGGTCCATCCACTTGAGAGGCACGGAAAGAGAAGTTGCCAGTGAAGACTGAGTCAAAAAAAGTTGTTGAGTACCTCAGCCTTTTCTTCATCTGTTGTTACCAGTTTGACGGTCGTGCTCATCACAGGGGGTATGCTTTCTTTGACCTTCCTTTTCTGCCTGACATAACCATAGAAGCCCTTATTATTCTTTGCATCCTCCACCAAGTTCAGCTCCAGCTGTGCCTTGGCCTTCCTGACCCTTTCCCTACACAACTGGGCAGTGTGCCTATACTCTTCCCAGGATACCTGTCCCTGCTTCCACTGCCTGTGCAGTGTAGGATGTAGAATGTGTAGAATCATCATCAGTCCTTTTATGGATTATTAGCTATCAGTCACATGCAGTACAGGACTTTGAATTTTTTATGTAGGATTTTTCTACAATACCAGTGAAGAGTTTCATTTAATGTGACATATGCATACGTGATTTTGTTTTCCTTCCAGAGGTGCAATTCTCGGTATGGATGGGAACAGAAAGAAAATTACACCACAGCAGAATGGGAGCGACATGCTAAAACTTTAGTTGAGAGATGTGTTCTTCAAACAAAGCCTTTTCATAGCTCATTTGTTGTCAAATTCACCAAGAAAATAATACTTGAAAGTTACAGATGCTTTGAAGAAACATGTAGAAATAAATCTATAACTGATTTAAAACACAAAAATCAGCTCTAGGCTGAATCTGTTAAAATTATACAAATTACAAACTGGAAAAGACTTGGAGTTACAACCTTCATTGCGAAGAACCTAGTTGCATACCAAGGGGCACACAGAGATTTGTTCAGTACATGTTGCATCTGTGCCTACACGTATTAGTTTATGGATTTAACCTATTTTGCCTTCCAGAGATGAAATGACATCAGTCCGTATCTAGAAAATGTCAGTGTGTTAATTCAGATTATTCAGGCATATATTTTTAATTAGGGAAAAAAACACCACAAAAGTACATAGGGAATACAAACCATTCTAGTTTAGAATTATTATAAATAGTTCAACGTTCATGGCAAGCATGTTCTCTTCCTGGTTCAGGTCAATAAATAAAAAGGTATAATAAATCTTTCAATCCTAAAGTCTGATGGGTTAATCTATGGCTACACTGCATGTCACCATGCACTCTAAGTTTGTTAAAATATTACCGACACCTTCTGAAGTTTAGAAAAATTGGATTCCTTTAAACTGTCATCCATCAGTAGATTTATTCTCAAAGTTTGTGTTCAGTAACTTAAATTTAACTGAGATTTTCTGTTCCAGTCATCAACATCCAAGGCTTAACTGTGTTATCTTTCTTGTGTTTGCAGAGATTAAAAGGATTTTAATGGTAAATTGAGAAAGATAACTTCTCTTTCCACTCTGCGCTATGCACTTTTAAAAATGGCTTTTCTTGTTGCCACAAAAATCTGTTCGAAGCACAGCATCTTGTTTCAAAGAACATAAATAACTCAGAGAAAGTTAATGATCCTTTGCTTTGATCATGCATATCCCCCCCTGTACGAGTAGCACAGTGAAACCAGTAGGATAATGCATGCAAGTACAGGCCTTTTGTGTTAGTAAAATTTATCAGCTTTGTGTCTACACTCTTTTGTAATAATGAGACAAACACTGCTGCATCTGAACTCTAAGGTTTCAATTTACTTCTGTAGGTGGAATAATGGTCGAAAAAAGACTATTTAATTATCCTCGCTAATTTCTGCAGTACAAAGGAGTCCATGCTTCTAATTATGATGTATATCAAGGAAGAGTTTTATTTGCCTCTGTTGTAGGAATGACTGTACACTGCATAAGTCATTATTATTCCCACATCCTGGGCAAAATTTGACTGGCTCCACCCATTCACAGTAGCAAACAACAGCATCCAGAGTGACTGTCTGACAATTGTCGGGATTTGGAGATTGTCCCAAACTGGCAGGCTTTTACTTCATGTAAATAGTCCAAATGAATCAGTCCAATTAATCATATTTCCTCAGCTGAATCCCATTCAAGACATTGAGTGAAAACTATGTTTTATGAAGTATATAATATTTTTATATTTTATATATATTTAAAAACTTAATTATATTTGCAGTATATTTTTTGTTGGAATAAAATGACAGTAAAATTGCTATTTAATCTGAATACAATTGCTCACTGAGGTGTTGTATTGCAGATGGGGGAAGACTGAATATACAAAATCTAGTCTTTAGGGGTCTAACTGCTTCACAGGTTTTTATTAAGGCAAATATGTACTACCAAAGCTAAAGAAATAGAAGCTGTAAAAGTATTATTAAACATATTGCTGTGTGATAGGACTCCAAACTGGTAGAGTTGCTCCCTCTTTCCCTGAAATGCAGATATGAAGGCATACCCTCCAGTCACTAGAGCTAACTTTTTCACCGTGCATTACGTAGGAGCGAGGTATCTTGGTAATTCAGGAAAAATCAGCTGTGCAAGATGAGTCATCCAAAACAAGAGGCCTGAAAACAAAGATACTCCTTGAGTTCTGACAGGATGCGACTTCTCCTTTGCTCTTTCCAGTCCAGCAACATTCAGTGATTTGTGGGTTGGCCAAACTCCATCAAGTCCCATTCCGCCCTGGGGGTCAGTAGGAAATTCCTCCTTTCCCATCGCCACTGAAGCTTGACAATGCATGTCTTCCCTTCGCATGCACGGCTCTGCTCAAGACTCTGTTGTCTCTGCCCTTCATCTGCAAGCTCCTCATTTGCTGGCTCATGCCTTCACCTGCCTTCTGCCCTCTAACTTTGATAATATACACAGGACGTTCCTGGAGGGCTTAGGAAGGGTTTTATGCTGATCTTGGTTGATCTTTGAGGATAAGCAAATTCTTTCTCCTTCAAGGAGGCTCCCTTGACCCAGAGGGCAACACTTGAGACCAAAGGTAACTGTCCTCTCTACTTTCTACTGCCAACTTTTCTAACACTTCACACACAAAACAGCATTTACACGATAACATGAAAAGAGATATATTAAGTACCTTTGTTTGTCATGCTGTAAGTAGTCAAATTTTCAAGGAGATGGTTTAATGCAACTGTAAATTATATTTCCCTCCTTAATGGTCTAAATGTTCTATTTGTTACAAGGTTGATCTTACATTTCTTTTTCTCCCCAAACTCTTATTGAGCAAATCCACAGGGAGTGGATGTGATTCAGTCTGTACAATATAAGTTATGGCTCTCAAAAGATTATAAAAATAGTATGAATACAACAACATTTATGGTGATTTGGAAAATAATCTACAGTAACATCAGCTTTGTCTACCTCAAACCAGGACAGCATCTTCTTTTATTGATCTTCAGTATAAATTATTAGAACAGTATTCACTCAGAAAATAACAGCATCAGAAACCAGGATTCAGATCCTTAGAATTCAGTCATCTGCTACTATAATTCTTAAAAATATTCATGGTTGACCTTATCATGGTGATGAGCCCAGCATGTAGAAGTGCTGCTATTTCCCTTTGAAGTAATTGGGAGTAAACACCACTCTGGGCAGTGGTGAGGTAGTGATAGGAACTTTCTTAGTTTATCATAAATCCAATTTTGTTAAAATTTAAGGGTAGATTTGCAAAGAGTAAATCCCATCTCTGCCATTGAAAATCCCTCTACCATTAATTCTCTTTCTCCTAGATCAGGAATTGAGCGTTATGGGACATCAGCTTTGTTCCCTCTCAAACAATTTATTATATTACTTCTGTGCTAATATCTAAGATAAGCACTATTTTCAACCTTTTCACCACTTCAACAGAAATATGCAGTCAGGTTTTCTTCAGCTGGGGAAATCGGAGGGGTTAGCACATCCAGAGTGTTAGGGAAGTCCCAAGCTGGGAAAGTCACCTTCTTGATCAAGGTGTGTCCCTTGCCAGGCGAGTGAAGGCAGTGTTCCTGCTGTGGCTAAGTTGTGCTTAAACCAAGCACTTCAGTGTCCATCAGTGTCTGTCTATGAACTTTTATGAACTCTGGGAGAAGTAAACTAGCCTACAGTTGAACCCAACACAAGATTCAAGGACAGTATTCTCATTGTTCGTGCCAGCTTTGCTTTCTGGTAGAGTGACATCTGCCTTTGGGCAGGTCATCCTATGAATATAATTCACATAATCTTTTATAAAAAAATCCCCAAAAATAAAAAACCCAACAAACAAAAAAAAGATGACAGATAGAGTGAAAGGCATTTCCACAAGCTATGTGGTAACAGCTTTCTTCTGACAAAGTTTTTCGACAGACAGAACATTGTCTACTGAAACCACAGAATCATTAAACTACCCAGTTTGTCATGATTTTTTGAGTTATATTTACAGTAGTTGTTCTTTTTCCATCTCCCCCTCACACTCTTTAAATCAACTAAACACTGTTTTCTGTTCAAAGCTGTAGAGAGGTCATGAAAGCTGAAGAGATTACATGCGGTGGAAAGAATCACTCCATGCATTTAAAAAACATGTGCATGACAAGCTAAAAAAAAATAAATTAATTATTCTCCTTAATGGTATACTATCTCAGTTCCCCTCTGCTATAAAATATGACCAGTGTTAATCATGAACACTAATGAGACTGCTGCAGAGTAAGGACTAAGAAACTTTGGGTTTTGGCTCCATTACTGACCGTAAGAGTGTCCCAAGATGCTATCAGAAGATAAATTTTAGATTGCTAAAATTAGTTGGGACTCCCATTGCATGCAAAAAGAAGCTGTGTTCATGTATAATTGTAGGATTATGACCTATTTTCCTACTCAGGATCTGATCTGTAGTTTTGCTGAGCGGCCTCAGCTTATATCCAGTTCCTGAAGGGATTTATTCTCATTCTAGGTAATTTCTTTAAATTAGTATAAAAAGACAAAAAAGCACTGTATTAAAATCAGAAATTATTACTATTTCACCATTTAATATTTTTAAAGTAGTTCAGTATTCATCATAAAATAACATTTCAAGGGCCAGTGCTTGAATAAATATACATAGCCTAAAATTCCACCATATCTATTTTGTTGTATATTCAATTACTTTTTTGACATTTGGAACATCACAGTTTTTCAGCTGCCCATGATTCTTCTGTTTCAACAGTTCCAGTCTGCTGTCTTACACAGTTGGCATTTTATGTAACTTTAGATTATATATTTTACCCCTATCGATCTTAGTCACTAAAAATGTGTAATTTATATAAGAAATTTCTAACTCTAATTTCTTGGGATCTATGTTTTCATAACCTCCTTGTACATAACAATTCCTTCTACAGACACCTGATAACGATATGTGGTGTTATTTGGGAAACAAGAAATAAGATGGTGTCGTCTTTCTGTTTTTTACATCACTTTGTTTGGTGAGGAGGACTTTTTTTTCTTTACTTGTTTTTTTTTTTTCCTTTTCCTTTTTCCTTTTTTCTTTTTTTGTTTGCTTTTTTTTTCTTTTTTATAATTTCTTTTGCAGTTAGGGAGCATAACATCTAAATCTTATTCAGGTTAGTCAAATAATGAGTTCTTAATCTAATCCAAAGATCCAAAAATATGAAAATCATTTTATGGTAAGAAAGGATGAAAAAATGCGAAAATAGTACAAGAGCATAACGTAAAATAGTTTTACATATAAGCTTGTACCTGTTGATCTTATAGTAATAAGGATAAGCCTCAGTAATAACTACAGATGAATTTCAATGAAATCAAAGAATCAGTTAAATGTGTGGATCAGTTAAATATGTGGGACACTCTCTACACGACATCCTTATCTCTATATTGGAGAGACATGGATTTGACTGATAGACCACTTGGTAGATAAGGAATGGGCTGGATGGTCACACTCAGAAAGCTGTGGTCAATGGCTTGATGTCCAACTGATGACCAGTAATGAGTGGCATGCCTCCGGGGTCAGTACTGGGACTGGTATTATTTAACATCTTTGTCAATGACATGGACGGTGGGGTTGAGTGCACTCTCAGTGAGTCTGAAGATGATACCAAGCTGTGTGGTGCAGTCAACATGCTGGAGGGGAGGGATGCCATCCAGAGGGACCTGGACAGGCTGGAGAAGTTTAACAAGGACAAGCCCCAGGTCCTTCATGTGGGTTGGGGTAATTCCAAGCACAAATACAGACTGGGCAGAGAATGGATCGAGAGCAACCGTGAGGAGAAGGACCTGGGGGTGTTGGTTAGTGAGAAGCTCAAAATGACCCAGCAATGTGTGCTCACAACCTAGAAAAAACAACTGCACCCTGGGCTGCATCAAAAGCAGCCATCAGGTCACGGGAGGTGATCCTGCCCCTCTACTCTGCTCTGGAGAGCCTACCTGGAGTACCATGTCCAGCTTCGGGGCACCCAATATAAGAAGGACATGGACCTGCTGGAGTGGGTCCAGAGGAGGACCACGAAGATGATCAGAGGGCTGGAGCACCTTTGTTGTGAGCACAGGCTGAGAGAGTTGGGACTGTTCAGCCTGGAGAAAAGAAAGCTCCAAGGAGACCTTATAGCAGCCTTACAGTACTTCAAGGGGACCTACAGGGAAGATGGGGAGGGACTCTTCATCAGGGAGTGTAGCGATAGGATGAGGGTAACAGTTTTAAAATGAAAGAAAGTAGATTTAGATTAGATATTAGGAAGAAATTCTTTACTCTGAGGGTGGTGAGGCACTGGCCCATGTTGCCCAGGGAAGCTGTGGCTGCCCCATCCCTGGAGGTGTTCAAGGCCAGGCTGGATGGGGCTTTGAGCAACCTGGTCTGGTGGGAGGTGTCCCTGCCCATGGCAGGGAGGGTGGAACTAGATGATCTTTAAGGTCCCTTCCAACTCTAACCATTCTATGTTGGTTTCTGAACACTCAGAGGGAAAATCACTTAAAAGATGTGATACAAAGATAGAATGTACTGAATTGACATAAATACAAAAAATAACTCACCTACTCTCTTCATATTTTTTTTTCATTCAGTTTTTCCTTATTTTCCCATTTGTTTTCCCTGTGATATTCATACTTGTACTGGTGGTAAATATTAACAGCTGCTTATCATCAAAATTATTAAGCTCATTATCTTCTGAACATACTCTTTTATGCCCACACAGCAATAGGATGGATAATCTTACATACTATCCCTGTAACTATATATGGCTTGAATGAATTCTAACTACTTTGTGAGTAGAAATAAAAAAAACCAAAAAAAAAAAAAACAAAAAAAACCCCTACATTTGTTAGTTATTACTGCTTTTCCAAAATACTTTCTATTAATGGAAGTAAGCTACTGGTGACTGAGATGATCGAAAATACAAGAGGATGGCAAGTCTCAGACATAAAGATTTATTTCTGGTTTTGGTGTCACTTGTTGAATAAACGTACATGGGTTTTAATACTAAATTTTACTCATTTAAACCAGTATAAAACACTGCACACTAAAATCTGTTCTGTAATGAAATCCAGTGATGAGATGTAACATTCAAAAGGTTAATTTCTTGTCTTTACCAGCTTTTCTATTGCATGTCTAAGCAGAAGGAACTTAGATTAATATAAAAAAGAACACAAAAATATAAACTCCAAAAATCATAAAATGTAAATCACAGAAGTCACAAAAGGAAGGCAAACTATTTCACATGCGGCTTTCCACTTGTAACCTCTCATTTATCTCTAGCTGTGGTTAAGGGACAGTTTGCCTATATTAATAGTACTATACCTGTTCACAAAGCTGTCTCCATGGACATTAGCAACTTCAACAAAGTGTTGATTTGTCTTAATTAACCCAGGAAAATCAGAGAGAATGAAGCACAGTGCAGGAGCTCTTGTCTCTGCCTTCTCTTCATGAGCTACATAAAAATTTTTGCTTGCGCCCATAAAAGGCAGAATGTGCTCCAAATGTGGGGTCCTCCAGCAGAAGCTATTTTACTGCAGAATGTAGGTCACTGTATATACACTGGTGTAGAAGATAATTGTGGGGAATTGCAACAGGATTGGACTTTGTTGAAAGCTCCTACACATTCAGAATGTAAAACTGAAGCCAAAGCCTATAAACTGTTGGACGTTTTCTGCAGATTAACCATCGTTTTGTTTATGCTAGCTGTAATTAGACCACATTGCAAGACATCATCACACAAGCAGACTTTATTATAACTAAACATTACTTTTTAGGAGTTTTGCAAACCTATGATAATTGTGGGGTGGTTCTACTTCCAAAATATATTGAAAAAATACTGAGAGTATGTGCATATTTTGTTTATTGGTAGTTTCCTGAGTTATTTCCATATCATTTTCCTATTGTGCAATAAAAAAATTGTTTCATCATAGCTCTATTATGGAAGTTTAAGTGTAAAATGTCTTTTTATTGCTCAGCCCAATGTTAAAGTATTTGCCATTAGAGCCAAGCTTTAGTTAGCACAAAACCAGCAAACTAAACCTTTCATTCCTTAAGTGCTTTTCTTTATCTGTGAAAGACTGAGAAATGTCTTTTTAGATGGCACCAGTGGCTTTGGGGAGTGTTTTACAGTACATTTTTGCAAATGCCTATTTCTGGTTTATTTGCCTCACAGCAGAGATTACAGAAGACCACACAATTGGAATGATCGTTTTTCTTTGCATTAGCAGAATACATCTAGAATGGCAGCAGCTAACCTTAGGGGAACCTGGGCTAATGAATGATGCTTCATGGAAAATGTTTCAACATTTAAGAGGGTGTGTTGAGGGGAGTCTTCAAAAGTCCAAAAGTCACAGAGAAAGCCAATCAAATTGTATTCCTAATTCCCTGTGTTTTAATTTTGTTCTAATTAGACCCCTATCTCCCAGTCTTCGTTGTTTATAAGCCCATTGTATGGAGAAAAAAAATAATCATGTTCTAATAGCTCATGGGTAGAAAATTCTTCATTTAACTGCAGCGAAACAGATGTTTCTGCATGAAAGAGAGGACACATCCACAACAATAAGGATTATGGAATTCTATGAACTCTTTTGGCATTTAAAAGAAGCTTGTTACCTTCTCTTGAATTGATGTGTATATATGAATTGATTTGATTCCTCTTTCTTAATTTTTGAAAGAAATACATGAACAACAGCTTCTTCTTGAGTTTAAAAGCTCATCTTTTTTTATTTATCTTTTGGCTGCTCACTTCATAATCACATCATAAAGAATCATTGATCTAGAGTTAGAAAAACTATTATATCATCTCTTTAATCCTCTTTCAAAGTTAGCATATGATACAGTTCTCCCACAGAGACTAGCACAGACAACTGTCTTTTGCAGAAATTATGTGAAAATATAAGAACGTGTGTCGATCTCATCTGTATTCATTGCCTTTCTAGGCACATCTTACACAAGGAACGAATTTGGAGACATAAACAGTAGTTAAAAATAAATGCTTAAAAGCTAGTCCCATATACTGTTTTCATTACATGTCTGAATAATACAAAAATGGGGAATGAAAATGCAAAACATATTGCCATGATCTGTAAGTAGCACTGTTTATTAATACAGTAGTTAAAATACTTTTCAAATAAACTGTCAGCCAGCCAAAGACATCTTCTGTGAAAGTATAAAAAACATACACCATATTTTAAGTTAACAAAAAATTACTTTATGGGTGTGTTCTGCATAATATCACACAAGAAGGATTAATGAAAATCAAAAGCTAAAGAAGTGAAATCACCAAAATATATGAGTTTGTCACTCTGGAAGACTTAGATAGAGAAAAAATAAATTAAGTCTGGAAACCAAGGACTTTATCAACCCAATATTCAACACCACAAAGACGGGATAATTTCCAGAGTGTGTAAGCCTCCTTCACATGTTCTGAAGATTCAGAAAAGCCTCTGAAAAACTTAGATATTTGCTGACTTAAAGAGTTTTTCCAATGTTCAGAATAAACTAACATTAGTATATACACAGCTCTTTATCTAGTAGATCACAAACATTCCTACTGTAATCACCTGAAAATAGTCTGTAGTCTCTGATTAATATTGCTAGCTTGCAGAAGTCAGCTTGAAGATTTGGGGTAAAAACATCATATTACGCACTAAATAGCACATGAAGAAGTTCTTCCATCCACTCCCCATTGCAGTAATTCTTTTTTTATACAAGCAATTTCATGATGATTCCTATATCATAAAATCATAGAATCATAGAATGGTTTAGGTTGGAAGGGACCTTGAAGACCACTGAGTGCCAGCCCCCCTGCCATGGGCAGGGACACCTCCCACTAAACCACACTGATCACACTGAACTCTCAAAATTCCTGTCTTCAAAGCAAGACAGATCGTCTTTACAGAAGAAAAGATTTAAAGAAGTTTTTATGTCAAATTGTTCCTGGGATATGTAGTCGTATAGTCTGGATGATAACTGATTACTGAGAGATATTGATTGAAATATAAACCCAGAAACCTATGAATTCAACATCAGTCACTTTATCAATCTTCTTACCCATAAGAATTTAAGAAACGTTTTAAAAACAAGGGACATGATTCTCATAAACTAAAATAAAAAAAAATAAAAATATATTTTGTATAACAAAATGAATACAGTGTGACTTTACAGTGATATGAAAACTCCATTTCTGTTTTAGAAACTTTAGAGTTTTTTATTTATTTAAAATACTAATCATAGAATCATAGAATGGTTTAAGTTGGAAAGGACCTTGAAGATCACCGAGTTCCAACCCCCCTGCCATAGGCAGGGACACCTCCCACTAGACCAGGTTGCCCAAGGCCACGTCCAGCCTGGCCTTGAACACCTCCAGGGATGGGGCCTCAACAACCTCTCTGGGAAACCTGTGCCAGTGCCTCACCACCCTCAAAGTGAAAAAACTTCTTCCTAATGTTCAATCTTCCAGTTTAAAGCCATTCCCCCTCGTCCTATTGCTACATGCCCAAGTAAAAAGTCCTTCCCCAGCTCTCCTGTAGGCCCCCTTTAGGGACTGGAAGGCTGCAATAAGATCTCCTTGGAGCCTTCTCTTCTCCAGGCTGAACAGCCCCGACTCTTTCAGCTTCTCCTCATAGGAGAGGTGCTCCAACACCCAGATCATCCTTGTGGCTCTCCTCTGGACACGCTCCAGCAGGTCATAGAATCATAGGATCGCCTAGGTTGGAAGAGACCCTTGGGATCATCGAGTCTAACCATCTACCCTACTCTACAAAGTTCTCCCCTACACCATATCCCCCAACACCACACCCAAACGTCTCTTAAACACATCCAGGGATGGTGACTCAACCACATCCGTGGGCAGTCTATTCCAATGCCCGACCACTCTTTCTGTGAAAAATTCTTTCCTAATATTCAGTCTAAATCTACCCTGTTGGAGCTTGAAGCCATTCCCTCTTGTTCTGTCATTAATTACCTTTGAGAAGAGACCAGCACCAACCTCTCTACAGTGTCCTTTCAAATAGTTGTAGAGAGTGATGAGGTCTCTTCTCAGCCTCCTCCTCCTCAAACTAAACAGTCCCAGCTCCTTCAACTGCTCTTCATATGATTTGTTTGCTAGGCCCTTCACCAGTTTCGTTGCCCTCCTCTGCACTCGCTCCAGCACCTCGATATCTCTCTTGTATTGAGGTGTCCAAAACTGGACACAATACTTGAGGTGTGGCCTCACCAGTGCTGAGTACAGGGGCACAATCACCTCCCTACTTCTGCTGGCCACGCCAGGATGCCGTTGGCTTTCTTGGCCACCTGGGCACACTGCCGGCTCATATTCAGCCGCTTGTCAATTAGAACCCCCAGGTCTCCTTCTGCCAGGCAGCTTTCCAGCCACACCTCCCCAAGCCTGTAGTGCTGCATGGGGTTATTGTGGCCCAAGTGCAGGACCTGGCACTTGTCCTTGTTGAAACTCATACCATTGATGTTGGAGCAATGATCCAATCTATTTAAGTCTCTCTGTACAGCTTCCCTATCCTCCTGGGAATCAACACTCCTGGTCCATGTCCTTCTTATGTTGGGGACTCCAGAGTTGGATGCAGTACTCCAGGTGGGGTCTCACGAGAGTAGAGTAGAGGGGCAGAATCAGCTCCTTTGACCAGCTGGCCACACTTCTGATGCAGCCCAGGATACAGTTGGCTTTCTGGGCTGTGATCACACACTGCTGGCTCATGTTGAGCTTCTCGTCAATCAGCACCCCCAGGTCCTTCTCCTCAGGGCTGCTCTCCAGCCATTCCCCACCAAGCCCATATATGTGCTTGGGATTGCCCTGACCCAGATGTAGGACCTTGCACTTGGCCTTGTTGAACTGCATGAGGTTGGCTTGGGCCCACCTCTCCAGCCTGTCCAGGTTCCTCTGGAAGGCATCCCTCCCCTCCAGCGTGTCTACCTCGCCGAACAGCTTGGTATCATCAGCAAACTTGCTGAGAGTACACTTGACCCCACTGTCCATGTCACCGACAAAGATGTTGAACAGTACAGGTCCCAGTACCGACCCCTGAAGAACGTCACTCGTCACTGTTCTCCACTTGGACATCCAGCTGTTGACCACAACTCTTTGAGTGAGACTGATCAGCCAGTTCTTTATCCACCAAGTGGTCCATTTGTTGAAACCATGTCTCTTCAATTTAGAGACCAGGATATTGTGTGGGACAGTGTCAAACGCTTTGCACGAGTCCAAGTAGATGACATCAGTTGGTCTTCCCTTGTCCACTGCTGCTGTAACCTCTTCGTAAAAGGCCACCAAATTTGTCAGGCACGACTTGCCCTTGGTGAAACCATGCTGGCTGTCAGCAATCACCTCCTTGTTTTCTTTGTGCCTCAGCAGAGTTTCCAGGAGGAAGTTGAAGAAGAAAAAGAGAGTTTGCAAACTTCTTTGATTTGGTGTACAGTTGGGTCTGATCAACTTCAGTTTTTCAGAAAAATATGTCCAAATGAGAGAGTGTAATTCCCTTAACTTTAGGACCAGTAAGTCATTAATGAATTTGAAACACTGAACATAAAATTGTATTATGTTTACCAATCTGGGACATTCTTTTTACTTGTAAATCTTGATTTACTAAACAAATACATATGGATTTATTTTTGTCCCCAATTACATAGAGCTAATAAACTTTCTGTTTATAAACTGAACAAGCCACAAAAAAATGCCATATTTCTCAAATAAACAGTAAATTTCTTCTTTTCAAAAATTTATGTTTTCTCTAGCATAGGATAGGAAAACATAGCTGAGTAAAGTTCTGGAGTCCATGCCTTAAATCCAGGAATTATAGCCTGATCTTTTTCCCCATGCAAAATATTAACCTTTGCCAAGTACATAAGACAATAATTAAAACCAGATCTAAATTCTTTATCAATCAAAATTTCAAAGATGTTGCAACAGACAGATGCTATTTCAAGCTAAGATGAAAGCTTCACATTATCGTGATCACAATTTATCCAGTATATGCCTCTACAACCGTAGTTAAACTGAGGGAAGATGTAAAAATTGTGGCTTTGTTTGAAAAAAGAGAACTAGCTCCCTGCTTGCAATTAGTAGGTGAAAAGCCAGGAGAAGAATTTCACTGATACATACTTTGAAAAGGTACCTTACATATGTCGCTGATAGGCTGAAAGTGAATCAAAGCATCTCCAGAGAGAATGAACAGTGTTTGTACTTGAAAAATGATCATAATACCTCAAGGGAATGAATTTCTTCCAAGCACTATTTCAAAGTGGGTTGGCCAATGGGCAACAGAAGCCAGAAATATGGGGCGGGTGTGCGTGCGTGCATGTGTGTGTGTGTGTTTTATTGTTTTGGTTTTTTTTACCATGGGCTGTATGACCTTCTAATTTAAACCACAAATAAGGAGAAGATGAAGAGTGCCCTTCAACTCCAGAAAGCAGTATAAACAAACTACAGTGAACGTAGCTCAGCTGGTTATTTTATGTCCTTTGAAGTGAATAAACTTCTATTTTTTAAATCTTACAAGTGATGCAGCTAAATACTAACACTATAGTCAAAGTTAATCCAGACATGACATGTTCGTTTAGTTATTGAAACCTCTGATTCAATAATTAAACTGGGGGTTTAGTTAGACTTAAACTGGGGTTCTTCTTGATTTATATTTTCTGTGGTGGTTTATTGCACACTTAACACATAGTTTAAATAAAATATGCCTGTAAAAATATATTTCAAAATGGTCATTAAAATTTACCATTCAAATGCAAAAATAGGAGTCTTATTTTTAAGTCATTCATTCACTTGACAAAATGTGTGGTTTATTTCAAATTATGAGATAACAATGACTTTGACTAGGTTTGCTGAAAAATCCCTGAGCAATATTTAGAACGCCTGTCCTAAATTATCATCTCCTGATGATACCATGAACAAAGCACTGTATGCGTTGTCTCATTTCTCTGCTAACTTCTATGTTAACAATCACAGTTTATTTTTCAACTCTTTAGGTTTTTAAAACATAGACAATAATATTTATTATAATTATTAAAATTATTTTTAAAATTTTTAATTCCAGAAGGAATTTGTATTAAGAGAATTACTGCACGTTTGTTTCTTAGTATTCAACCCTAACCAGTAGTGTTTGGTAGGGAGTGGGAACATTTTTAACATTTACTTTCTTAGACGAACTTTCTTCTTTACCTAAATGTGATAACAATTTGCATGAATATCAAAGCTGCCATACACAGGTTGACATTATTCAGTATTCAGATAAGGTAACCCATTTATCCCATCAATGAGCTCTTCAGTCAGTCTACAGCTGAGCAAATTTCCTTGGCTTGCTTTTCCCAGGACAATTATTCTAGATATATTGCTTTCATGGGAGATGTTAACCAAAAGCACTGCTTTCTTTCAGCCTTGCCCTGAAAGTCTCTCTTGGCAAATAAGAAATATGAAACATATTGTTTAGATTTCACCAAACCTAAATCACCACAAGGAGGAAAGCAGGGGCAACTCAAACATTCACTAGAAAGGTAAAGTAGGAAAAGGCAAACCACCCAGGAGGGAAGCTTTTGGAAGATATTTTGTGATAATAAATAATAAAATACTCTCATCGAAGGCAATCCTTTCCCCTTGCCAATGTAACAAAGCATAAGAATAATAGAGCTGGCACTTCAAAACTCATAAAATTCTGGGGTTGCTGAATTAAAAATTTCTAATCCTCTCTATAGCTGCAGTCTACTTGTCCGTGAACCTGCTATTGAAAGGAGATCCAGAGGGACCACCCATCCAGAGCCGGTATCACCAAGCAGGGAAGTGCCAAGTTTAATCCTTAGGGGAGATTTTTACCTCCACTGCATATCCAACACTTCCATCAAGCTACAGGGTTGAGTGACAAGAGATTTAATGTTTTGTAATGAGAGGCTAATTTTTCAGGAATTATACTTGGGGGCAAAGGGTCTCTGTAGCAAAGCTGTGTCAATGAAAATGCCACAATGGTGATATCACATCCAGGTTGCTAAGATTACCACCTACTGATGTCCCAAAGGTGGAGACTAAAGAATGAACTTCATAGACTTAGCTATGAGTTCATGTTACAGAATGCAACCATATGTTGGCACTTAGGTTGTAGAAGCAAAACTCACGGCAATGGAAGAAACAGATAAGAGAAAGTGGGGGAGAGAGACACAGTCACATACAGATATAATATCGTTCTCACATTTACATAAAAATCAGAAGATAAGATTTTTTTTTGTTTTTTTTTCAGAGCAAAATACCTTTTCATTTAAATATGTTGAAACATGCACATACCAGCTATTCTAAAGTAAGACTTTTATTTTTAATTTATTATTCAGTAAAATAGTTTAATATGAGTAAGCAGAGCCTAGAAAATAAATTGTAATTGCCTTTAATTTTTTTTTTAGGATTAGATTTGTTTGTTTAGATGAAACTTGTAGAAAATATTTATGATTAAAAATGTGTTGATGGTAAGTTAAATGCACGAGTACTCTGATTGCCTCAGGGTGGGAAGAATGACTCTATTCTCACACACAAAAGTACTTGACCCAGGGAATACATTCAAAAATTGGGGTCAAATGTGCACCAGCTGAGTTAATTTATAAAAGCCTCATTTGTCACAAGAAAAAAGTCAAGAAAATGATGGGGAAAAAAAAACCAACACCCAAACTGATGAGATCCTAGATTTTTACAATAGCTTCAGGTGTAAACAACAGCTGCTAAACTGAGACATTGCACTATATCAGTGTAACACAACTTAAACAAGGGATAATAAAAATGTACTTTAAATCTCCTCAAGTTCAGTTGAATACTCCAGTGTGAAATTCATTACTGAAAACAATTTCAAGCTTTTGCTTCAGTCAAGTCTCTCCTAAGTTTTCTACGGATGGTTCTCTTATTCGGTGCTTAAGTTTAGAAAAGAGACCTAAAAAAGGTTGATAAAGGTTAATTAACAGAATGATGTTGGCAACAGGGCAAATGCATGGAACAAAAAGAAAGAATGAGTTTAGAGGTTATTTTTTAAAGGCTTTTGCTTTTTAAAGAAAGAAAAAACAGAGAAAAAGCAGAAACAGTTACTGACTACCAAAGAGAAAGAAGGAATAGATAGTCACAGTGGCTCTTTTTCTGTCCTGTAAAGTTAGTGAGTCCTTATTCAAAATGGAAAGAACAATCATTACCACCTTATCTCTACTATATGGATAAAAATATCCATTATCACTCCTGTTTTTTCTGTTTGCATGTGTGTTTTCAGACACAATAGGACACTTCATGCAGGGGACTGAGATTCTCTTTTTACACTTGATCACATTTTTTGTGCCTTTTATTTCCTTTTCTGGGGATGATGGATGGAGAAATGACTGGTTAAAAAAAAAATAATAGAAGACCTGACATATGAGTTCATAACTTGCCATAAACGTTTAAGGGAATAATACTTTTCCAAAATTACATGAATACTGCAAATGCAACATCTTTAAGTGACCATTGCAAGCTTTGGTAGTGGAAGTTATGTTAAGTATTTAGCTAAATTCTTTGTGGGTCTACCTTGTAACTTATTCACATCGATATAATGGAGACAACACAGAGAGTAATACCTCTGTATTCCTTTCGCACACCATGCTACCTGCAGTGAAGGAAATTATAGTACAAACAAGAGAAATACATTTGTTGTTCCTAAATAATGTGATAAGATCTCACAGGTATTAGTAGATGTGACCTTTTTTCTTGTGGAAATAGAGTGGAACAGAATCTGATTCTTTTTCTTCTATATTTTCTTACCTAGTACATTTTCCAGTTGGGGAGGATGACCCTAAGAATGCAACTGAGGAGCATGAAATCAGTGCATCTAACACATCTGAGAGAGCTTCAATCTAGAAAATTGAGGTAAAAAATCTCATTCATCAGTTCAGCACACAAGTAAAGTCATGCAGGAGTTCATGATTTGGTTCAGGCCATATTGCAAACTACATTTTTTACAGCAGACACCAAGAAGTTACGGCTAGATTATAGTTATGTTGAAAACAGCTATGTATGTTTCAATCATACATCTAAGTTTCGGTATGGATATAGGCTATTAATTTCAATTTGAATGTACTTTTCTCATTTCTTGACTCTAAATTTCATTATTTCTCTATTGGTGGGTGAAAATAGCAATAAAACTGAAATGCAAAAACATGCATTTCAGATTAGATGTGGATAGTATTTCTTTCACACTGAAATAATATAAGAATATATACTCAAGAGAACTTGATTTTATGAAGACAATCGTGCCATAACTCGTGTTTGCTCCAAATTTGACACATTTCTCCTCTTTCTCAAGATATTTATGATTTACAATGCACAATAACTCCCTTTGGATTAGTATTCTTTCAGATCCATCAAGCTTGAGAGGCCAAATTTAATGCATGACTTCCAGAGCAAATACATTCAGCAGTTAGGTGGGATAAAGGAAGAAGAGGAAAAGAAATATCATTGCTGTCATTGTACGAGCAATTGACCCTATAGCCTAGATATCAGACGCAGATGATTCTGACCTTCATCAAGCTACTGAATCATATCAGTGTCAGTATTCTGATCAGCAAAAATTAAACATCGACAGCACAAATTTGTCAGTTTGGGGACAATGAAGATAACACTTCTATTAGAACTGTAACAGAACAGGAAAATAAAAAAACAGTCACCATCTTCATGCTGCATTCTGAATACCAGACACAGGAATCATTATTCTGTGCATGCAATTGTGGTACTACTTCATCAGAGATCTATTGGAAGAATGTATCTTTATGGAAGAAACCCATTAAAGCTCAGGGAGAAAGCAAAGGTCTTTGACATCACTACTTACTTTACTATGAACCATGGCATTAAGGACTCAGTAAGTACACTAATCTTTTACCTTTATCCTGGAGTTAATTCCTACTAAATATTCTAAAAGATGTTAGAAGATTACTAACAATTTTGAATGTGTCCATGTTGTCCTTGCTGAACCGGTGAGACACTAGTTTACTCTGTATTCTATTTGCAGAGGTTTTTTAGAGTTTATGAGAGTTTTGGTTCCTTAGGGTCCTCTCCAAGGATATCCAAAGTCATTGAGCTAAAGCAGGCATGTGAGAATACGTGCAGTATCTCTTCTATCATTACCAAGATATATTTCAGCTATGAACATACTGTGAAACTAAAACACAATTCACTTCCTTATTGAGTACTATTTATATTTACTATATTTACTATATATTTAGATTTAATATATGTTGACATGAGAGACTTTATTTGTATCTGTTCTGAGTTTAAGTTATTGGCAATGCCAGTTTACTGCAAAACATAAAAAAGCAATAACAATAAAATTATGAACAACAATTCATCTTTGTAAAGTCAGAATTAAGAAATGTGACGTTGGAGTTAGAAAGTAAATTCTAATTGTTTTAGAAGAGCTCAAAGACACACCAGGTTTATTCGCCTTTGCCCTTTCATAGAAAAGCACACTTACATATAGTTCTACAAACCTTTGTTTCATATTAGTGTTTTTTTTTTTTCTGAAAGAAATGCAGAACGGAACTGAAGACAAAAATTTGTGAACCTTATGGGTTGTATATAATAAACTCTTTTTTTTAAAAAAAGCAATTTAAATATTTGATGTATCTGAATAACACTTTTATTAACTTATTAAGATATTAACTATTCTAGACAGGTACTGCTATAGCAAAGTGTATGATTTTTATTTTTTTTTATTTAACTTCAATAACCTTCACTATGATGTTCTCCTGTGTGCAATCATATGTAAGCAAAGTTCCCCCTATATCTTCCTTTGCAGCGAGAGTGAAGAGAAGCAGAATAACGCAAACAATTACAGGAACTTATTTTAAAGTCACAAGGTAGCTTTTCGAAGCATGGTAAGATATAAAGCTCAGTCTTACTGAGGACTTATGTATTTGGCTTCAAACAGGGAAGACTTTAATACCAGATCTTTTACAGATGTCTATATGTGTCACAAATAAAGAGAAGAGAATAAAAACACTGCTAAAATTTCAATAATAAAATTAATATTTAGTGAAGAAATTGCAAAAAGTTAATTTGTTAAGTTCCTTTTAAGTATTCATATCTGGGCTTTGGAAGAGTGTCTACAACAATGATTTTGATCTCTAAATACATATCATGCAAAATTGTTGTCCCTCTTTTTCACATAAAGCAGAAAATATGTAAAACGGTATGAAAACTAAACATCCTCTAGTTCTGTAATAGGATAGTTTCAAACAAAACAGATCTGATTTCTAATCTGCAGTAAAATAATTTGAGTGTTGTAGAACTGAGGCAAACAGGGAAGAAACCCTTCAGATTTGACCAAGTTTAGCTTTGAGGTTTTACATTCAAATATGAAAACTGAAAAATTATGGTGGTACTCCAAACTTTTGGAGGAAGAGCAAAGAAAAAGATTGTAAAAAATATAAGAACCACAAGATTTCCTACAGATCTATAGCTAAGCAATAGATTCTAAATGGAGCAAAGGTACTATCCGTAGTTAAGATACAGTTCATCAAAAATGAAGGCATGTGAGGTTTGGAGAAACTCCAGATAATTTATTAAATACACAAGTTCACAAACTTTCATGATAGGAGAACCCATGAGCTTCTTTTGAAGGGAAGTGTAAGCTCCTTTCTCTGAGGAGTTTCATGTACATAAACTACTCTACTACATTTAAGAATTTGTTTTTCCTAATCACCTTTTGCAGACCCCTGAACTGCAGTCTACTTATTCTCTCTAAGGTTAAAACTATATTGCTACATCAAGTGGTACTAAGAAACATTTCCAAGCGCTGAGAAGCTTCATCACTCATACTATTAAATTTTCAAAACTTTTGACATGGGCTAATTAACACTGTCCCAAATATTTCCTGGGCATAGCTCAGAAGATAACAAAGAAATGTATTATTCCTAGTTGTAATTTACAGTTAAGTGCCTTGAGATAATGAGGTATTTTAGTAATATGGGTGGAAACCGTTCCATGAGTCTGGACTTAGGACAAGAGAATGATCTCTTCACATTTAATATGCTGATATAAAAACACCTTTGGAATCTTGAGATGACTAGTTTCAACAGTAAAAGTGATATCATAAGAAACAACTGATGCAAAAGTGAAACTAACTGTCTGTTGTACGTTGGTGGAACAATGTCCAAAAATTTGAAAAATTAAACACACAAAATAGTATAGAGTGAGACAATGAAATTGCTTACAAAATTAAATCACAATGTACGAATACTAATTTTTTCTAGTTCTAAGTAAATTCTCAGGAATGTCTTTTGGAGAAAAAGATTTTCCACAGAATAAATTATGAGCAGGCTCAATACGAAACAGAATATTTTGTCATTCTCCAAATTTTATTATGAATCTATTCATAAGCATTGTGTTTACAGTCACCCTCCAGAATTTGAATGGAACTGGGAAGTTTTCAAGAACTTGTGTACAAAAAGAATTTCTGAACAGACTGAGAAATTCCATGTGGATTTTTTTTTAAAAGAGAATTCAAACCTGACATTTGGGATCCAATAAAAACTGAAAAAGATGCCGGGTAGAAAGATAACCCTGAAAAAGATGACCATCAATTAAAAAAGTTGAAAAGGTTAAAAACAATTAAGAGTTCTAATTGGTGGCTAAAGGGTCATCCTATGTCCATCAAAGAAATACAGAAAGTTCATAGAAAATACGAAAACTCTTGAATGACACTTCACTTTTTAGTCTCCAAGCTTATGGTCATCAGCAATTTAGGGTATTTTTCATAGAGCTAAGTTTTGATTATAATTATTTCAGTTGAGACTGCTTCTATCAAACAGTGAACTGCAGTTAACTGACAGATGTAGCATCTCCTGGTTTTGTACAGGCTGTGGATACCTGCTCTGACAGAAATCCATGACCACTAGCTAGGGTTGGCAGCTTTTAGAAAGTTGCAGTTCCAGATATAACAACTTATTTTTTTATTTATTTATTATTTATTTAGAAATGTCTGGGTGAATGAGTATGTTTGTGTGCTCATGCCTGTAAAGAAGAAAACATACAAAATGCTGTCTTGCTATAGTCATCTGCAATTTCTTGTTACAAGAAAAAAGGCTGAAATTCACATTTTTGCTTTCTGCACTCTAGGTTATCAACATCAACTTAAAGAAGGAGCTTCCTACAATCCTTATATACAGTCTCCACCTTAGGAGAAATATTTTCATATTAGAACATTTAATACAGTATATGACAATGCCAAATAATATAACCTTTACTGCAGTGCAAATGGCAGGAGTCATCATATCTAAATGCAAATAAGAGTAAAATCTTGACTTTTATTCTGAGGCGAAACAATAAAATGAAATTTCTGATTAGTACTAATTTTAATTAAGCAAGTGTTAGCACAGGTGGATTGCAGGGGTATATTTTCACTTTAAAATTTACCATGACAGTTTATTATGTTTCTACATGGTTGGACTCAATGATTACAGTTAGACTTGATGATCTTAAAGGTCCTTTCCAACCTAAATGGTTCTATGATTCTATACCATGATTCTTTAATCCTGAATTCAGACGATTTGCAAGTTTGAATGAAATAGCATTATGGCACCTCACTATGAAATCAGGCTAAACTCTGATGTTTTAGTGGAATCTATTTTCTTAGATGCAATGATCTGGAAAAGGAAAAAGCAGCAAGATACACTTTCTAATAATCATAGGAATGTAATTTTGTTCTTTAACAATGAGCAGTTTGTATGATGTCATTAATCTAGATTCGTTGTTAATTGACTGTGGGTGATTCATAATGTGTGACATAAATAAAAAAACATTAATGATTTGGACACAGATCCTTAAAAGCACTTAGGCAAGTTAAATCCCTCAAACTGTAGGGAGACTTAATATTGCTTTCTACAGTGTTGCATAAATAACTAAAGTTTCAATTATAAATAACAACCCAAATTTAATTTGGTTTTACTTCAAAAGCACAGCTTCCATTCACTCAAATAGAGCTGTGCATACGTAGCCGTATCAGTGGCTTGTATCTACACTATCAAATTAATCATCTAATTTGGTGAACTTTAGATTGTTCCATCCCTAGATAAATGGTATGCATGGAGCTAGTATCTGTGAACCAAAACTGGTGTAACCTCTGAATAAAACAGAATTACAGCAGTGGAGTCGACATACGCTTTGTGGGAGGTATGGGTGATGAACAAGAGTTCAGAATCATATGACCAGCAATTAAGCTCGGGCCTTTCATTCTTGTGAAATGATACTATAGTACTTTCTCAACAGGAATGAAACAAATTGATTTCCAAATATGGCAAAGTAACTATACATGAATGCATGCTCTGTACTACAATACTGCACATTTGCCAGCTAATCAGAACGGAGCTTTTGATCTTGACATTCTCTTTCTTTAATGCAGAAAATAATGAATGTGTCATATGAACTTGAGTAGACCAGTTAAGCCTCAACCTTGTTCCATATGTTTGTTGCATATACCAGAGGGAGTTGTGATAAGTAGCTTTTCAGCGTATTGCAGCCAGATTCCATTTCACCTCAGCTAGGTTTCTTTTGTGTTAAAATGAGAAAATCTGCATCTATTTGCCCCAGTTGTCTCTAATTTTATCCAAATCTATTTTACTCTCATCATCCCTCTTCAATCAGTGCTCCCAGAGGCCAGTGCATATCAACACCATAAGAGCAGTGTCTTGCAAGGTCTACAATTATCCAATGACTTGATATGGCAGGCTAATCGCATTAAATTGCAGCTATATCCTTTCAACTGGATTCCCCAGCTCCAAATAATCAAGATCACAGAGAGTAGGGTTCTCAGTTTTAATTCTCTCTGGGTAGTCAGAATGAGTCCTGTATCATTCTCACAGCACAGTATTTAGCATAACTCAGTGTTTGAAAACCATCTTATTTTTAATCCAATTATTTTGGTTCTTGGGCTCCTCACAAAAACAATACACTTCTTTCAGCCTTAAATTGTGAGCTAATTACCATGATGGTTTGCCTAGGCCATAAAATACCCATTAGAAAAAGGCTACATTAGTCAGAGATAAGTTTGCCAGCAAATCCTTAAGGGATGCAAAGGAGAAAGAGGATTCATTCACCACCTGAGAAGCTGTTTCCAATTATTACCTAACCATCTCTAATTGATATTTTAATCCCTAAAACAGTTTTTAGTGTCTATTATTGTTAACCTTTTAAAATTTCCAATTACTATATAAAAGGAGGTAGTTAAAGGAAATAGAATGAAAATATCCTAAGTATTGCGAGTGCATAACCCAAGTCCATGGGTACTGATGGGATGCACCCACGAGTGCTGAGGGAGTTGGCAGAGGTCACTGCTGGGCTACTCTCCATCATCTTTGAAAGGTCGTGGAGAACAAGTGTGGTGCCTGAGGACTGGAGGAAAGCCAATGTCACTCCAGTCGTCAAAAAGGGCGAGAAGAAAGACCCAGGAAACTACAGCCCGGTCAGCCTCACCTCCATCCTTGGAAAGATGATGGAACAGCTCATTCTGGGCATCATCTCCAAGCATCTGGAGGAAAAGAAGATTATCAGAAGTAGTCAACATGCGTTCATCAAGGGGAAGTCCTGTCTGAATAATCTGATAACCTTCTACGATGGCATGGCTGGATGGATAGATGAGGGGAGGGCAGTGGATGTTGTCTGCCTTGACTTCAGCAAGGCATTAGTCACCTTCTTCCACATCATCCTCACAGGCAAGCTTAGGAAGTGTCAGTTAGATGAATGGACAGTGGGGTGGATAGAAAACTGGCTGACAGGTAGAGCTCAAAGGGTTTTGATTAGTGGTGCAGAGTCTAGTTGGAAGTCAGTAACAAGTGGTGTTCCTCAGAGGTCAGTACTGGGTCCAGTCCTGTTCAATACATTCATCAATGATGAAGGGATGTAGTGTACCCTCAGCAAGTTTGATGATGACAAAAAATTGGGAGGAGTGGCTGACACACCGGAAGGCTGTACTACCATTCGCCGTGACCTGGACAGACTGGAGAGTTGGACAGAGAGAAACCTTATGAAATTCAAGAAGGGCAAGTGTAGGGTACTGCACCTGGGGAGGAATAACCCCATGCATCAGTACTGGTTGGGGGCTGACCTCCTGGAGAGCGGCTCTGTGGAAAGTGGTGGCAGAGCACTGGCACAGGCTGCCCAGAGAGGTGGGGGAGTCTCTGACTCTGTAGACATTCAAAACCCACCTGGACGCCGTCCTGTGCAACCTGCTGTAGGTGACCCTGCTCTGGCAGGGGGATTGGACTAGATGTTCTCCAGAGGTCCCTTCCAACCCCTATGATTCTGTGATAACTTAGATTTTTTTAAATACAAAATAGAATCACCACAAAATCGAAAAAATTGCTCAGAAAACTCTGGGAACTTTCATATCCAATTTAAAGTACATACATTTTTCGGAAAATATGAATTAAAAGCATAGTAAATTAGGTTTCTTTACATTCTTTTAGTAGACCCAAGCCATCTGCTTCTCAAAATCATGCCTCCTATTCAGAACAACCTCGAAGTATATGGGATTAATATTACAAGTGTTCTGGATAAATTGTGAGTTGAAGTATGAATAAGAAATGAGACAAATGTGTAGGCACCTGTGAACAAGATGTTAAACAGAAAGTTTAACTTCATTTATGCAGACTCCAGTGTACTAGAAAATCTACAGCATTCTATAATAGCAGCGCACTTGTCATTTTTAAAGTTAAATTTTAAGAAATAAAAAAATATACTCTAGAACTTAGGTGACGGTAGTAGTGATGTTAGATTTGTGAAACATTGTCACACAGGCAAAACCATTTCAGAATTCTGTCATAGAAAACTCCCAGTGGCACTGTAGAAGTTATGGGTTCTACATTAAGTTGGGGATACTGATTAACTGAACGTCAGCAGTAAGAAATTTAGTGTTGTCATTTTAAGTGATCACACTTAAGTGAGTGGACACAGCTTATACCTTCAAAGGTGTAAGGTGTCTTGAGAAAATATTGTATTATTTAAATCATTTATAAAAAGACCTCTTTCCTTCCCCAAAACAACCTAACTTACTAAAGTGCACTACAGTGCAACTGAAAATTATATGTAACTGTTAAGATACTCCACCTTACAAACGTATTTCCCAAACTGGTCAAATGACTGTGGACAAAGTAAATCCATTCTGTGTCAACAGCACCGAGCTCAGACAAAAGTACAGCAGCAACTTAATTTCTTTCACAACCAGACATGGAGAAGAAGGTAACGATAGTTTTGTCTCCCTTTTTAGCAAGACAAGGTTAGATCACTTCTATAGGAAATGTCACACCCAGCTTCCTTTAGGCTGGATCTACCTCTGATGGATGAATTTGCTTTCCTTTTACCATAAGGGTGCTCTGCGGGTTTATAGGTTTAATTGTCTGGATGTACTAGCTGGATATCTCTACTTGGCAATTAATTCCTATATTAAAAAATAAAGGGTGGAGGTGGGGAGGCAGATGAGCCTAAAACAGGGCCTGGAAGCAAACAAAGACAAGATTAAGTGATCCTATACAATCTTTAGCCTCTTCAGGGGAGAGCTGTCTTGATTTGTTGTTATTTATACAACCATTTTTTTTTCACTTTACTTTTATCCAGAATACATAAGAAATCACTAAAACATAGATTGGAACAATAGAGTATATGTACAGAAAAAAAGTCTCAGTGGGATGAGAAATAAAGCAGTAGTACAAATCATTTGACATTGTTCTTTAGCAACACCTTAGTTTGTATCAGAGTAGGCGGCCTTCTACAATTTAGTTTAAACAGAGGTGATTCACTCTGACAAAAGATACTTTCACATCACTGGAGCACACATGCTTCTTCTAGAACAATACTGTCTTGATGTCAGCTGACACAGTTGAATGGTATTGTGACATTAAATAATAAGGCAATGACTTTAAAATATTCGTCATTCCCTTTTAGTAGCTACTTTCCTACCTGGAAAACCTCACTAAGCGGCTCTCTCATTAATCTTACTGTGAAAATGGAGACAAGGCACGTAAATACCACACACCTGCATTCCGGAATTGAGCTGTCTTTGAACCAAAGGAGGGGAGGGCAGACAGCAGCTATAAAGCAGGAGACCTTCCCTGCAATTACGTAATAAATTCAAGGGAAATGCCACGAGGATGGCAGGCTACACAGCTGAGGAGGAAGAGGTAAAACAAGAACCCCCCAAGAAATAAAGACATTAGGTGACCATCCAGGTAGAAGTATGTTAACACCTTGGGAGGAGGAAGGAAGCATCAAGAATTATTCCGCCCACTAGCATTTATTCCTCAAACTGCTGGTTTGGTGTTAAAGGAATTTAAAACATCCATTAGCCTTTCACAGGGAGAACGGTCATGAATTATAACTGCTAGGGAAGTGGTGGAAGGAAAACCAAGTCTGACATATTTTTAGAACTAATTTAAAGTTTTATGTTATAGTTTAGATCGTACAGCATCTTCTTACATTGCAAATGAAATTAAGAATGTAGATTTTGGTTCCTCCTATTCAGGCTGATTAATATGTCCTCATTGAAATCTATAGTGCTCTTAAGAATTGTCATTGATGCTTTCAGAATCAAGCCCATGGAGATGTTATAAACACTAAATAAAATTACTACTCAAGAGGTGGCCACAGAAACTGTCCTTACTATACAATTTTTTTTAACACAGCAGTGTTGGGGAAGTAATATGAAGTTCAGTATTAAAGCAATCTTTTAAAATTATTTTTTCTTTGAAAGGGAAAATATGTTTCTAATGGCTGACTGCAATGAAAATAGACAGAAAGAGAAATATTTGACCAAATTCTTCTGTCTGTCACACTAAGCCCACACAACTGGTTCTAGTGGGGGGGGTTCTACTGCAAGAGACAGAGTTTAGTGCATCACATTAATGAATGATAAACGTTTCTTTCACTTCTTGCTCTGCTTTTGTATTACTAGGTTTCTAGTTGTGCTTTTTCAATCATTTTTTCAGTCTTTGAAAATGCTAACATAGTTTGCTGAGAAAGCAAGATCTGCACCAGTCCCACTTCAGTATGCATAAAGGATATAGATTTGTAACATCTCAACAAATAAAGATTCAGTATTTGGCTCAAGTTACAGAGCATATTTTTTTTCTAGTTCTTAATGTGCTGAATTCGCTACCTTGACCGGTGGTCATCGAACGCATGGGGATTCAGCACTGTAAATCAGGCACAGAGAGGGAAGCACGGGCTACTAGCCAGTAGATTGTATGAACAGAGCTGTAGCTGCCCTAAAGTCTTCAAAAGAGATTTCAAATTCAACCCCAGTCATGTGTTATCCCAGTACAGAAGAGCGAATTTCACCCTCAGGGAGTTCATACTAGCTCATATAGTAGTCTTATTGTGAAAAATTCACTTCAGCCTCAATTTACAGTATTCCCCCTCTCTCTTCTTCTCTCCACTTCCTATCCTCAGGCCAACAAAAGGAAATCTGGTTTGTATTTCTCAGCACAGCATTTGTTTTCACCTCTGACACACACCGAACAATCCCTACAAGCAAGCGCCGTGTTACCGGCAGTGCCACGCTTCTCACTCCCCGGTCTAATCACTCACGGTCTGCAGTGCCTTCTGCCCAGCTCACAACCAAATCACTGGCACCTCTCCCGATAAAGGCTTATCAAGGGATTTTATTCAAGGGAATGAGAAAATGCACAAGATCATAATTCTGTCTTAAACGGAAGGTTATCTTCCCCAAATTGTAAGGAAGACTTTCCTAAAATGAGCGATTCCTGTTATACATCTATGTACAGCCAACTGTCAGAAATCAAAGACAGAACAACTTTCCTGTAAATGCTGTGCTTCAGAATCACCTTTGTTTCAGCAGCAAAACTTCGAGTAAAACAGCCGAGTTAAGCATAAGCAAATGGAAAATAACATTGAGCTAAGTTTCTATGTCTAATCAGTGACTGTATATGAAAGGAAAGTAAAAAATGGTGATAAACCATATGCAAACTCCATTTTCAAAGATGTCTTGGCCTGTGTGTTAATCAAAAAGTCTTGTGTTTAGATCCTAATGGGATTTACCTTAAACTGCATATTGAAAGCGGTGCTTAACAGCCCCTTGCTATGTGCTTGAATACCATGAAAAGCAAACACATTCAAAAGCCGTCATATGATTTTGTGGAACCACGAAACTCTGACTTAATAAGCATTCATATCACTAGCAATTCAAGATAGACCTGTTTTTTTGTTTCATTATAAAAGCCATTTCCATCCTTGCTTTAACACAACCAACTCCCAGCTAAGCTCAGTACAGCCGTTCCAAATTGTGCCCATTTCTCATTGCCTTTTCAGGCATTTGGAGGCTCAAGTCCCATAAACATTTGTGCTCATGCTTAGCATTCTGCGAATGGATTTGCAAATGGCCTCTCTGAGACCATTCTTATAGTTAAAACTATGCGTGGTAATACAGTTAGATTAAATATCATTGTTCTAAACACTATATACAGACAACTCCTCCTCAAGGGCATATAAGCTAAATAGACTAAACAGACAAAGTCTTGCAGGGGAAGCAGAAGCATAACAACCTGTATTTAACTTATAGCATTGCTATGCTTCCATGTATGAAACCTTGACTTGTTTTTGTAAGCATTTTTAAGCATTGGTCTAAAGCAGTCTGACTACTGTCAGCAAACTCCGTCTGAAAGAAGAATCAAGTGATTTTCCCAGGTTGCTAAAGCAGCCGCCTGGCACAGCTGGGAATAGGATTGAAGTCTCCGGAACTCTATTAATGTGCTTCAAACTCTGACAAATTTGTGTTCTGGTGGTAAGCACTGAAATCTTAAGTAAATGTGTGCTTGAAAGAGGGGAGCCTTTTTTTTTAATTTGAGACCTTCCACTCTAATTGATATTAATTTTGTCACAGTTCCTCCAAGTCTACAGCATCTTTCTGTTACGTCAGACTGCCTTTTTCATCTCTCAGATGCTGACTACGCATATAAGTGAGTCATCTCTGTTTCTGTATGTGGTGGGTCAGCTTTGGCTAACAGCCAAATTCCCACCCAGCTGCTCACTCACTTTCCCCCTCAGCAGGAGGGGGAAGAAAATAGGAGGAACAGGTAAGAGAAAGTTCATGGGTTGAAATAAAGATGGCGTGATGGCTTACCAGTTACTATCATGGGCAAAACAAACTTGACTTGGGGAAAATTAACTTTCTTGCCATCTAAAATAGACTTGGGTAATGAAAAGACAAACATTAAGCCAACAGCTTTTCTGCCCCCTTCCTCAGGTTCAACTTCACTCCTTCATCCCCGTCTCCTCTAACTCCCTCTGAACGGCACAAGGTAATGGGGGACAGGGGGTTATGGTCAGTATATAATGGTTTCTCTCTGCCTCTCCTTCATCTTCACACTTTTCCTCTGCTTCTCTATGGGCTGCAGTCCTTCATGAAACATCCAACTGCTGTGGTGTGGGGTCCTCTCTGGGCTACGGTGGACACCTGCACTGGTGCCATGGAACACCTCCTCCCCCACCTCCTCTGACCTTGGTGTTCCTTCTGCTGTTTCTCACTCTTTTCACTTTCTCCTCCTTTGCCTGTGTGTCATTTTTTGCCCTTTCCTAAACATATTTTCACAGAGGCACCATCCACTTGGCTGATGGGCTGAGCTATGTCCTGGTGGGTCCATTGGAGATGACTGGAACCAGCTATGTATGGCATGGGGCAGCCCTGACCTCTTCTCAGAGGGACCACCCTGCAACCCCACTGCCAACACCTGGGCACGGACTCTCTGCCAGACTGGCAAATACACTCCAGCCAGATGTGTGATGGTATTCGTCACACGTGTTCAAACTTGTACTTATAACTTGTGTTAGTCACTTAAAATGAAGCCTAGGTGAATTTCAGAAATTTCAAGCCAAGAAGACTGCTCAGCACCCAGTTCACCTCAGACAAATCTGAATTAGCAAAAAGTACCTTCTCCTTGCTAACCCTGAAAAAGTCATAAGTATTTTTTGCTTATCTTCTTTGCATGCCAGAAAGAGCAGCCTGGTACCTCAGCCTTTGTATCTAGCCTAAACCTTGAGTGACAACCTTGGATTCAAAGAAACAAAATCAAATAATCTACAATCAAATGTCTTTACATGACCTTTAAAATGATCTTTATCGCCTTGCTTAATTTGGATCCAATTATGTTGATATTATGTGATGTACTGAATTTAGCACAAATTATTGGAACAGTACAAATAAATGTTTTCTTCCAGCTAATTGACCAGTTTGTACACTGCGTAGTCAACAAATTATGACGAGATCAATCAGATGGGTGCATAGGTCAACATTTGACAACCATGTTTTCATTCCTACTCTTCATTTTATAAAAGCATTCAGAAGACCCCTCCCCCCAAAAAAAAAAAAAACCAAACAAAAAAACCCAAAACACAAACCAACCCACAATCAACCAAATAAGAAAAACCACAAACCAAAATCATTTTCAAATGAGGGGAAATGTTGAGTACTCTCATCTAATTAGACATCTCCATACCCAGTAACTAAAAGCTTGCTGGTAATGTTTTCAGCAACTAAAAGTTGCCATTGTACATTAGATGAAGACTGACTAGATGTAGTTTATAAATTATTTTAGGAAGCTAACATGGGAATGATAAAGAGGATCTTTCAATGATTGAATCTGATTTCGTTTTCTTTCAAATGTGTTTAAGAATTTTAACAATGCAGTCTTAAAATGAAAGCAATCTGATCTTACATGTGTTGAACTTTATGAGATGATGAATTAAATAAATACAAGTTGCAATAATGAATCGTTGACAAATGATCGGGTCATAAATTTGATGCAACTGAAAATACATCCTGACAAAGCTGAAAACAGATAAAAACTTCATTTAATTGTATACATCAATTCACAGATACTTGAATTCGTATTTCACTTCAATAGGCAAACTTGTCCTTGCCTGATTTCATAGTTTATAGGAGAAATGCGCTGATTTTTCACAAAAAATCAGATATTATCAAAAGAATTCACCAAAACTAGATACAGGTTATTTGTATGAAAAACAGTGTGTCTTGATTCAGTGATTATGTGTGTCTTCCAGGATATGTACTAGAAAGGAGCTGACGTACTTTTTTCAAATCCTAGCTCTTTCTTCTTTTTTTTTTTTTTTTTTTTTTTAACAGTGGTATTTATGTTACCTTAGCTATAGCAGTGGAATGGATATTTGCCTTTTATAAGTAGACTTGAATAGATCACAGGAACTACCCAAGTATCGAATCTGCTAGGCTAGAATCTAAAAGTTATGCCAGTTTATTTAAAGTTATCAAAAATAAAGAAGCACTGAAATGAAAAAGAATATACCGTAAATGCTATTTTAAACTGTGCCCTGTTTAAATAATACTGTTCATCTCAGGGAAGCATAATTATGCCTATAAGAAAAATATATGCTCTATTATGTGTTTTCCCAAAACATTCCTTAAAATAAAAATTTATTCTTTGTTTTTCATATAATAAATAACTCCAAAAGAGAGAATTTCCGTGTTTATTCATTGGATCCAGCAACTAGGTCCAGAAATACCATAATCTCCCCAAATGCTTTATAGTTACTTATTGCTGCTATGTTACATTACCCAGTTATCAGAGAGTAGAGGGGGAAGGAAAAGAGCAAAGATAAATCTGTGAGCAGAGGCAGGTGTCCAGGACTGCTTTTTCCCATGTCGGTGACCTCTTAGCTGTTCTTCTGACATCACAAATCCCATAGTCCTTCCTGCAGAGTGCTCCACCCAGCACAGCTGAATGTCCCCATTCAGAACAGCCCTTAAGCGTCAGTACATTTTCCGAGGATTTGGTCAGGAGGGCATCACTTTGTTGCCTCTCTGCTGGATAAGGACACTAAACACCAGGCAATTACGGAGTAAAGTGGCGGTTTGATAACATGTTTTAAAATAAACATCCTGGCCTGCACTTTCAGAACTTAATTGCAATTCCCTTCCCTCAAGAGAAATTTCTCTACTCCTATTTCCTATATCCTGTTAGGCTGCGTGACCAAGGGGGAATGAATCAAGGCACATGCATTGTGTCACAGTGGGCACATCAGGGCCGGATTTCTGCTGATGCTTCTCTTTTCCTGAAAAATCTTCAAAAGGCACCTCTGCAAGGTGGCACACCTCTGTGAATTTGGGATTTGACTGCTGCAAATAACTCTGAAGGCAGTTTGGCCCAAATCCACAAGGGTGCTTCTTTGACTCCTATGAAAAAAAGCAACTGCTTTAAATGATAACAAGTTGATTGAATCCTTCTGTAGATTTGGGACCGAAGTTCTTCAAAGGGCCTCAGCCTACTATCTAAGCATTGATACGACTGTTGCAATTTCATTGCATTTTAGACTTAATATCTTATTTATTAGTATTGGATTAGATTTTGCCAGTAGATGTTAATCAATTTTGCTTTCAAATAAAGTGTAAATTATGTGGTAAATATCACATTTACTTGGGGACGGCAGAAACACGTTAAATACTGTCATCACGCTATTTTCATTTGGTTTCTAACTTCTTTTACAGGGCCAAACATTGTTTTCTCAATAACTGATATTATTTTTAGACACAAGAGCACCTGTATGTGCATTCAGGGCTCCAGCTTTTCATTTTCTCACTCTAATATTAAAAAAGACATCTTTCGGCATATCTTATGTAGTCAGGAAGAAAGCAGGGCTGATTCTCCAACAGAGGGAAGGAGCTGGCAAATACCCACAGCCACGTCAGCAGATTCAAGTCCTGACTTTCCAGGCTGCTACAACAACTAGAAACAACATATCCATTTCATCCATGTTCTATCCTAAAGGTTCAGAAGGTGAGAGGCAAATCTTGCTATGTATAAACAGTCATCTACAGTATATTTGACAAAGAAATTTTATTGTCTTAAAATGGCTTGGCTTCTACCACCCACAGTGCAGAAATGCAACAGTGGAGCTTGTAAACCAGCTTCCATCCTGTTCCAATGATAGTTTAACAACCAGAAGAACTATAATGTTTAAATATAGAATTATTTCTGTTTACACATTTAACTATCCCTGGTGTTACGGGGACTTTGGCAGTTTACATAATATCCTCTGAACAATAGATACGTGCAGTCTGCACGGGGTGAAATGATACAGCCATCCTTTAAAGGATTAAAAGTTGTAGCGTTTTTGCTGATTTTTTTTTTTTTTTTTTAAATTGCAGCTAATCCTGTCTTTGACATGCAATGCCTGTGTTGGCAGCCTCTTGATGCTGACAACATCTAGATTCAGTTCAGGAGCTCCAGCTTAAGTTTGCCACTCCATCCAGACTTATAGGCACCAGACACTATGGTGATGTCTCTGCTAGTAAATAAAACAGGGTACAACAGCCAGGCCAGCCTGCTGAGCAATGGGGTATTTAAATAAGAAATGCTAAGGCGAGTCATGCATCTGAAATCCTCTCTTTGCCTCTTGAGGAGTTATGTCCTAAATGCAAATGCACCTACCTGATACAAGTGCTCGGACATGGGAATCCCTTCTGGCCTTTAGGTATCTCATGTCCTAAAGGAGTCGCCTCCTCTAAATGTGACTGGCTGATAACGCTCACATTTGGCTAATACTTAGCAATTTTCCCTGAAAATTATCAGTGATTTTTTTTTTTCTTTGCATTACACGTAAAACTCAATCGTTGTTAGACTGAGATTTGAATTCACTCATTTTCTTCAACTTTCAAAGCAGAATTTGGGTTTTAGTTTGACTCTTTTGAGCAGGCTTATCAAACAGTTGATCCAAGAATAATTTTTTCAAGTAAAATTGCACTCAGTTTTTTTACCTTCACAGCATTATCTTCTACTGTATTTATTTATAGCACTGACTAGATGAATGACATGTATATTAACCTCACAGTAGGGTTTTTCGTTTTGAATTTTTTTTGTTTGTTTTTTTTTTTCTTCCCATACTTCATATTAATGCAAATCCTTCACAGATGTATCCAAAAGTACAACCAGACTGTCCCCTTGCTAAGCTCTGATTAAAAAAAAAAGAAAAAAAGCTTTTCCCGTTTTCTCACTTTTGAGAAAACCTGTATTAGATGAGTCAATTTCACGATTTCCTTGTAGAAGTATGAACTGTTATGCTTGAAATTCGGTCCAAGGTCATGTGAAGCACAGCCAAGTCTCACAGCCTGAGAGGTCAGAAGGAAGGTACTGAATCTCCAGCCTGCTCAACGGAGACCTCAAGGCTTCTGGTTAACATTCTTGCTTGAACTAAAACTTTGACATCTTTTTTGACTCAGACCCCAGTGACTACAGTAGAAGTACAGTGAAGTAAGGCCCTTTGAGAGTTGGCTTTGCTCTCTTTAATCACCATTTCTAAACCCTTATGATATTTCCTTGGAACACCAGGGACACACAGGGTACAGGTTGAAACATATACACAGTATACTAAAACACATCTTCCAGGGGAAAGGAAAAAAAAAAAAAAAAACAAAACGCCGACCAATCTTGGTTTGAAGAATCTGCTTTCATTTTACAGTTATAAAAAAAACTGAAATCCAGATGATATTGTGTGACTTCATGTTTCATAAGAACTGTTTCACAGGGATTAAAAAAAAAATAATCCTTTTCTACTAAATGAAATGTGTTTTCTTTGGGTTGCCAGAGGAAAGTCAGTGTACTTCCACTGTTATAAAAGCGAAGGTGACAAAATTGTCTTTAGAAATTAATCAGTCTTCCAAAGTTGGAGGTCTGTTCAGGAACTACGCTGTTACTAGATAGCGGGATAAAATGTATTTGGCCTATGTGTGCTCTTGGTTTATATCAGCACATATATTCTCCAGCACTAAACACAGCTGTGAAATAGTGAGTGAAGGAAGAAGGCTGTGTGGTAGTGAGAGCATTTCTCCGTTTCATAACCTGAAGCACATGTTCACATTGAGCACTGCTAACAGGCAGCCACAAGTCCATTAGCCACTTCTTTTTCCCCACTCTCATTAGCGTTTTTAGGGATAGTGTGAGAAATGCTGCTACTAAAGAAGCAACAAGGAAAAAAGTAAAAGGAAAAAAAAAAAAAGAACTTTTCAAAAACTCAATAAGAAAACACATGGTTAGATTTCCATCTCTGTTATGCCCTAGTAAAGCTTATTACTACAGGTCAAAGGTGGAGACATTTTAAATTGTGATTTTGAAGGGTGGTGACAATTCTGTATCTCTGTGTTTATCACTCATACATCTGGTTTATATCTGGGCATGGTTATAATTTGTTAGCATCTTGAAGTATTTTTCTTTTCTTTATTATACTTGAGTACACTGTGTCTGGATAGATGTCCTAGCAGTTAATTGACATAACGGAAAGGATTGCAAATATTAACATAAGACAAAGCAATATATAAACTAATCCTAGGAATGTAAGGAAGTTGTCAAAGATCGTTAAAATACGGGGTGAATACAATGATAAATAGACCATAGGACATATAAAATCCCTTCACATCATTTTGATATCGGAGAATAACTTGATACAGAAATCATATAATTAATCTGTTACAAATAAAGAGCTCAAATGAACTGCAGGGATGGAGGTATATCTACAACTTTTTCCTTGTAAAGAATACTTATACTTTATAGACATACTGCAGGGCTGTTGTTTAGCTCCAGGATGGCAAACGGTAAAGACAGGCTCATTTAGGGGATACAGTAAAGACAGGTAAAGCTAAATCTAGTGAAATCTATGAACATAGATGCAAAACGGTATGACAATAGAAACTCAACAACTAAAAATCAGTGTCATGATCCAAAGTCTATGCAATGTGATCTAGTAACTAAGACATCGAAACTAAGAAATTGGCAAAACCAGTCTGCCCTTAAGTTTGTAACTATTAAGTAACTCATATCTAAACCTTCTCCTAAAAACTTCATGACCCAAAATATCCCTTAGTGGGCTTATTACGCCTCTTAGCACTGGAGTTAGAACCAATTATACCTCTCAGTGTTACTTGTATATCTCCAGTCCAAAAGCTCAGGAAAATATATGTACTTTTTTTTTCCTTATATGCGTTCACCATTTCTGTTGTTAAGACCACCCAGTAACAGTACTGTTTATGACACTGCCTCATACGCCTTAAATCCCCATAAAGACAGGCTGAGAGAGTTGGGACTGTTCAGCCTGGAGAAGAGAAGGCTCCGGGGAGGTCTTACAGCCCCTTCCAGTACCTAAAGGGGCTACAGGAAAGATGGGGAGGAACTTTTCATCAGGGAGTGTAGCAATGGGACGAGGGGTAACAGTTTTAAACTGAAAGAAAGTAGATTTAGATTAGCTATTAGGAAGAAATTATTTACTCTGAGGGTGGTGAGACACTGGCCCAGGTTGCCCAGAGAAGCTGTGGCTGCCCCATCCCTGGAGGTGTTCAAGGCCAGGCTGGATGGGGCTTTGAGCAACCTGGGCTGGTGGGAGGTGTCCCTGCCCATGGCAGGGGGGTTGGAACTAGGTGATCTTTAAGGTCCCCTCCAACTGTAACTTTTCTATGATTCTATGATTAATGCAATGAATCTAAACCACCAAACCTGGGGGGTGAGAATTTAGTATTGATAAACCAGATAATATCCTGACACATGTTTCTGCAATGATTCTAATTTGTTTTAAAAGTAGGGAAAATATATTATAAAAATTGTATAGCAATGACAAAAATAAGTAAACCAAAATTTTGTTAACTAGAACAGACTCTTGCATAACTAAATATACCTTGTTATAGGTAGTTCATATTTATTTATTCCATGCAAATTAAATTATCAAATATTATAACCAGGATGATTTAATAAGTTTTCCTGATTTGGGGGAGAATATAGTGATTATATTGAACTGATTTTTGAGTAAATATGTCCTCCCATGATGTCATGCAAGTTAGAACAAGGTCATACAGCTGGTAAAAAAAAAAAAAAAAGATATATAATTAGGTATTTAAAAAAAAAAAAATGTTGTATCCAAAGATTTAAAGGAAAAGTTGGAAAACCTTAGCTTTCTGCTAAGAATTAAAATATATTCAAGCCCACTGGCTCCTCATTAATCTACCCTAAATTACTTTCTCCCACACTTAGAAATATCAATATATTTTCAAATAATGCCCTCCGAAGAATTTATTGCTGTTTTGTCTATTCTTATTTCTAGACTGGCATATGACATACATAATCTTAGACACAGTAAATTTTGAGAAGATTATAGAAATTTTTTTACCAGAAAGCTGTCTGCATGTTTGTTTTTTTTTTTTTTTTTACCTTTCACTCACTGATACTGTATTG